>NC_056681.1:8930000-9235000 GCF_018350215.1 Panthera leo
CAGTCAGGCAGGTCAGATGCTATACATGTTTTACAAAGAAGTAAACTGAGGCTCAGCGTTCGTAAGTAACCTTGCAAAGGTGCCCTGCCCAGCCAGGGAAATAGCAAAGCTGAATCACTTGGAGGCCAACACTTGCCCTTTTAAAGTAACTCCACGCTGGGAATCATTTTAAGCAAAATCATCCCATAATCTCAGCCTCCAAAGAAACACCTACTAAATAATTGAGTATATTTCCTTTGAGTCATTCTACAAATATGCAGATGTAAGCTTAATAGGGATCAAACTGTATGCACAGCGTCTGTCTCACTTTTTCTTGACTTACCATCACATCTTCTACATCACTAAAACACTTAAGAATGATCACCTTGAAGTCTGCTCAATATTCCACTGTTCCATGACAGAGTAAGATTCTCTGATGCCCTGCTTTTGGCCAATAAAATTGCCAAATTTTCATTATTGTAAGTATTACCGTAATGAACATCTTTGTACAAAAACCTGGTATGTGAAAATCTGAAGACATTCGTAGCATTAGGTTCTGAGATGTGAAATTATTGAGTCAAAACATAAGAATAGTTTTATGATTCTTAATCGTATTGCTTCAATATTCAGAAGGCAATGTCTTTAAGATATGGTACCAGTTAGTCTCAGTCAAGGGCTGGTGAATTGTAGCCTTCAGGGTAAATCTGGCTGTGCCGCCTTATTTGTAAATAAAGTTTTATTGGAACACAGCTAAGTCATTGGAAACAAATACGCTCTTTTGTTTACATGTTGTCAACAGCTGCTTTCGCCCTAGGTCACAGCTGAGTAATTGCAAAAGAAACCGTATGGCTGGCAAACAACGTATTTACAATTTATGTCCTTTAGAGAAAAAGTTGGGGGGCCTTGCTCTAGATGAGAGCTATGGATGAAAGATAATAATGGCAAATATTTGGTCAGAACAATAATACCAAGCATAGCCTCACGGTGTGGGCACACGTCGGAGAAAAGGGTGTTATAATATATACTGGAGACTGAGGGTACAGGCTCTCAGATGTCTTGCTCTCTTGTGCCTGAGGAGAGGTACACAGCTGGTGCTTAATAAGTGCCCTTTGTTTGCTGTGGTTACAGTTGTGGCTGCGAAGCATGGGGTTGACGACCGTGGTGATATCCCTTCCTCCTTTCTCCTGGCTTCGCGTGGCTCTTGGAATTGTCCTAGGTGGGTAACTTCCTTTTCACACCGCTGGTGTATTTAGAAAAGCAGCTCAGTTATTTAAATTCTCCAAGATCAAGGATGTGAAATGAAGGCTGCCCCTGGCCCCACCAGACATCCAAATAAATCTCACGGCTTCCAAATGTGACTGTGTCACCCTGGGATTAATACCAAGTAATCCAGTGCCAACATCGAGACAGTGAAAATAAGCATTTACTCTCCCGGAAAATCATTTTATACTGATTACAAGTTGTAACCTGTCACTAGGATGTGAATTGAAAATGTGCACATTTGCAAGGTTAATATTTCTCTCTAAAGTCACTCTCTCCCCTGCCTCCCACCCCGCACCCCGACCCCGGCTCACGGGAATTCCAAATAAATATTTGTCCCGAGACACCCTTATTCCGAGGTACAAAGTTTAAACCAGCTTTTCATTTCCCTCCAAGGCAGCAGGACAACATATAAGCAAGTAGCAATGGTCTAGGGCAGGCTTCTTCAGCCTCAGCTCTAGGACACTTCAGGCCAGATAATTCTTAGTCGTGGGGCCCCGTCCTGTGCCCTGTTGCATATCAGTAGCATTCCTGATCTCTGCCCACTGATACTGGTGGCACCTCTCAATATCTCGGGACATTGCCAAATATCCCCTGGGGGTCAGCTCACCCCCATTTGAAAAGCACAGATCCAGAAACAAGGGGGCAGGCATCCTGATAATGCCAGAGCATGGCCATCTGCCTACATTTCTAGCTTCGTCTCTGTCGCGACTTTGCCTCCAGCCTTTGAACCCAGAGCCTGTATGCTCTGTCACCTCCTGGCATTGGCTTATCCTGGCCACTGTGTCTGGAATTTTCTCTCCTAATTTCTGTTGTGGAAAGTCACCTCTTCAAAGAAGTCTTCCATGACTACCCCTCCTCCAAGGCCTAACATGGAGTTAGACGGCGTTTCCTCTGGGATTTCATGGCCCTTTGCCCAGGCAGCAGAGACACTCTCGTATAGGATTTGGGCCCTAAGTCGGTGGCTAAAGCAAAAACTGAGCAAAACAAAATCACCCTTGGAAAGTCCCTTAAATCCCCCTTAGAGAGAGTATGAATGGCTTTGTAGAGTCAACTCTGTTCAGTCATTTTTGTGCCTGCTCATGGTTAAGAAGTTTGGAGTTACCCTAAAGGAACGAAAGCCTTCAAACAATTACGCCTTTTAGAAAGCGTCTGCTAACAAATGGGGGAAAAGGCCAAGCACCCTCGTCCGTTTTTGCTTGGCTGCAGGGTTTGTTTCATTTGGTTTGAATATCGAACCTTTATCATCTCAGTATCGGTGAGCGGTTTGCCATTGGAAGAATTAAACTAGGTAACGTATGGGAAAGCCCTTCAGTAGCCGGCACGTAGCAGGTGCACAGAGACGCTTCCTGAATTCAAACTGAAATCCACAGCGTTCTTTGAAAGTGACAGAGAAGAGAGCTGGGCCACACGTTTCCTGGAGTTCTCCACTGGCGTTTCCTCTTGTGACCACAACCATCCGCTCTGGACCGCTCGCCTCACGCCCCCACTAAGTGCCGCGCCCTCACAGCGCATTTGTCTATCATTTGTGCATCCTGGTGTGTGTTTCCCATTAGACAGTGAGTTACTTGAGGACAGGGGCCCTGACGCATGTATTTTTGTATCCCGAAAGCCTGCCACGGAGGAGACGCTCGGTAATTTCCATGTCAAATGAAGGCATAAAAGCATGTGAGTTTGAATTAACAACATCTCCAGCATATCTTACTTCCAATTTAAAAACCCTTCCCCTATTGAATAGAAACATTACAAATGCCGTATCTTATGGGATCCGTGTATTCTATTACAAGCGTGTAACGTATTTTTTTGACACGTAGGAGGTGCTCAACAAATATTTGGTGTGCCGTTATCGAGTCCTTAACGTGTTTTAAAAATACAGCAGAACTGTTCAAGGGGTTGGTATGAAGGGAGTTTTTTTCTCAGCGGGTTTGGCAGAGATGGGTAAATCCGACCATATTCTTCGTGTTCTTTTAACATATCCTTAGCTTGTCGCCACCGCTCTTGCCAAATCTACCAGCAAGAAGGCTGAGAGCAATGACGGAGTTTCCAATTCAGAAGCGGAGCCCAAGAGTCAGCCTGGCTTCTTCCCAGATGGAGGACTGAAGAGAGTTCTGGAGATGCCTGACTTGATTTAACCCCGCTGCCTTTCGCCTATAGCGCAAAACGACCATGGCATTTTCTACGACCGCTGTTCTGTCCTGTCTACGCAGGTGCCCGAATCTGCCCTTTGACGATGTCCAAGGAAGGAAGCCCAAAGGTAGAAACCCTCCACAGAATCGAGGGCAAAGAAAAACTCATCTTAACACGATCCCAGAGCCAGGACCCGGGGGGCCCAGGGAGACCGCAGGCGGGAGCCAACGCCCTCCCCGTGTGGTTTCTCCACACAACTCTTCTCTGCATTCCGTGCGGTGGAGACATGGGGAGTTTGTTAACAGAGACTGAGCTCCCGTGGGGCCGGATGTGGCCGCGATTTGCATGGGGACCCTCATGAAAATTCAAGCGAAAGTGATCGCTCCCCACTTCTAAAGCTCCTCTACGTACGGGCAAGCGTGTGAAGTCAGAAGCCGAGGAGAAGGAAGTGACAGCCATCTTTCCAGACCTCTGAAAGCCGGATGACATCGGAAAGGGTTATTTAATTCCGAGGTACAGCGACGGGGGCTATTCACACAGAGGGAGGAAGAAAAGAATTTATATCCCTTTCATATATAAAAGGAAACAGATGTGATTTTCTTTACAAAAGAGCATTTCATTAAAAAAAAAAAAAAAAAAGGCGAGGCGAGGCAGAGTTAACATCACCATTATTCTCCATCTGAGGAAAAGCAAATCCTGTTTGTCTGTCATTATAGAAGGTAGCGAAATCCTTTCATCCAGTGATTAGTTGTAAACATTCCGCAGCCTTCTGGGAGCAGGCCTCCGTTTCCCGTCTTACGCTGAAGCCATTTTCTTAGACTAATGTTTTCTACACACAGCTCAGATACAATGCAAAGTCCCCGTACCCCAAAGGCAACGGGGCATTCGTTTATACTAAATCAGAAGTGTCACCCGTGGCAACCTGCAGCAGTGAAACATTTATTCAGTCTTGCATTCCTGGCACTTAGAATTATTTCTTTCATGCCTGATAGCCAAATTACAATATGGCAGGTCTCCCTGGAGCCACAGGATCATTAGTGCTAGCTCACAACATACTTTCAACTGATATGGCATTTCATGTACAGCTGCCAATCAAAAAATGGGATATGCAAATGAGGAGGGGAGCCTTGGTGTACAATTCCTGTACCGTGAGCTCCTCACAGATTTCCTTAATGACTAGCAGTCATTCCGTTGAGTGGAAGAAGTGGAAAGAACACAGAGGAGAATTCCCCCAGGAAGCTGGTTGCGAGAACCAGAAGTTTTTACATTTGATTTCCATATTTATTCTCTTTCTTCCCCCCCCCCGCCCCTCCACCCCACTTCTGTGTGTTTCTAAACAGCGGGCCTCGAAATACTCGAGCGAGGCTTGTTATATAAATACAGAGCCTTGTCATTGCGGTGGAGATGCTCAGGCCACAGTTGGACATGAGCGGCGGGCTCCGTGGAGATGCCTGCCGGGGTGGGGGGGGGGGGCACAGCGGGCGAAACAGTGTCCAAAGATGAAGGCGAGGCTGACCGTAGGGCCCGAGGCCTGGCTGGGAAGGTGGGGGTGTCCTGACTGTGTCTGGTGACAGGTCCGGTGATCTGGCCCCCGCCGTCCGCCCCTGCTTGTCTGGCCCACTCTCCCGGATTCTCGCCTCCAGAACCTTCTTTTCGGAGTCTCGCAAGTTCCGAGCTCCTTCCTACCTTCGGCAGAGGCACTGGGCCCTGCTCCTCCTGGTTCTCACCCCTAGCACCTCCCCCAGCGCTATGAATGAATGAGTGAGGGAATGAATGAGTGAAGCCCCCTGCAGATCAGTTATTGCCTAACTCAGTAGAACTCCGCGTGGGGACCCTGGATTAAAAGCTCAAGGTCTACCAGTGACCTGAAAAACATCTCTGTGGCGGCAGACGGATAAGAAAATACTCGGGACAGATTGTGAGGACGCCTTGCCATGCTCCACGAATGGAGAATGGCGTCCCCATCCCCCCCCACCCCACCCCTGCGGAGGCCAGAGCGCATCCTTCACCATTTTATGGCTGTATTCTGCTTTTCCACACCGAGGAGGACAGGAATGGTCCTTAGCAGTATATCACCATTATACATTCTCCTTTTGCTTTTTGTGGGGGTGAGGAGATCTCCTTAGCCGGTGTGAGTGAGATACTGGCTTCTGAGTTTATTTTTGAGAGGCTGAAATATCATAAGGCAGTACTAGGATGTTCCGAAGTGATAAAAAATCCCTTTTATGAAAGGTTTATCACCTTTCTGCTTTTTGTTTCCGTTTTATTCTTTATTCTACATGGGATGCCTTTCCTGTGCAACCAGATCTGGACTGATTCCTTTATTCTTTAGTGTGAGAAAATATAATGTCATTTAACTGCGGTTTTTAGATGTACCCTCTGTTTCTGCCTAAGAAGGCTGGTGTGATAATGCTAAGTGATGCAGGTACCACGTGGCCTATCACTGCTTTATCTTTTCCGGTCAAGGAGTATTTTCACTCAGAACCGGGTGGACAGCCATGGCCACCATTTTCTCAAGTTGAACACGGGCCCAGAGAGGTCAAGCTCCTGGCTGAAGTCACACAGCCGGGAAGCGGTAAGCTTGTGACTCCTTGTCAGGACCGTAGTTGGCAAATTTAGCAACCGCTGTACAGATGTCACTGTGGAGGGATTTCGGGAGCGTCATAAAGGTGAGGCCATAAAGCCAGAAGATACGGAATGTATGACACCTTCTCAGCCCCCAAAATAAAATAAAGATGCTGTATCATAATCTTAACTTGATTTAAAGAAATACATCTGTGCTGGAAGCGAACGGCTGTACTTATGCAGAGTTTTGGGGACTACCTTCTTTCTGGGGTCTCCAGCTCCGGTCAAATCTCCCGCCTGTGCTAATGAATGTCTTCCTTCCTCCCTCTTGTGTTCCTTCCTCCTATTCGTCTGTAAGTAAGACCAGCTCCCAGCTCCCAGCTGTGCGCTCCCCACATAAATTTCCCTGTATTTCTGGAAGAAATCCCTCCGTCTCACAGCTCCTCGGGGAATCTGGTTGGCTCTCACACCTCCCCTAGGCCAAGGTCACAGGGGCCTTCCCAGGGGCACCATTCTTCCTGGTTCAGGTTTCCAAAAGAGCAGAAGGGTGAAATGCTGATTCTCAGGCAGAATTCCCATGTCACCCTGAAGAGGGTTCTGGGAACGCTCCAAATTGCACAAGTCAGATCTGGCTTCTTCAGGAAGCTAAGCTTTTTGGTCACCTCCTGAAATTACATTAAGGGAACAGCTGATCATTTATCATGCTCAACTTCCAGAATCGAAATAACCAGTAAGCTTACACAAACGGAGTGTTTTAGGAGGAAACGGAAATAGTCATGTTTTTCGTAACGGTCAAAGAGTTGTAAAATGAAAGCCATAGATTTATCCATCCCTTGAGACTTCTAGAGTACACCCCAGGATTAGGTCTGCATCGAAGCTGATTGCAGACTTACAAATAAAAAATGATCTATACTCTTTTGATATCCAAAGCATTTTCATGGATAATCTCATAAAAGCCCTGTAGGGGAGGGGCTAGTGTCCCATTTTACAGATGAAGAAACTGAGGCTGAGAGGGGAGCCGCGAGTTCCCCAAGGTCATAGAACTAGGAGACGGAGAAGTCCTGTCTGAAACCCACGCTGTAGGATGTTGTCCTTCTCTTGATGGCAGGTTTTCTCTCTGGTCCCTAGAGTTTCGGGTTTGGCAGTCACATGTGTTGTTACTATTAATCTCGTGTGACTATATGGTCACAGTCTCTGCAGGCTCGAATGACATAAGCCAGACAGGAAATTGCAGGCTCCAGGGAGCCACAGAGTGCCTGAGAAAGGCCACCAGGGCTCGGGAAGAGCATTTTGAATATCATTATCCGGAACCTTCTATTTCTTGTCTCATCTGACCTCCCCTGACAGCTGTTCTGTGCTCCCACAGGCCCCCCGCACTCATGCACACCTTAGCACCCTGTGTTGTCTTGGCTTATGTGGTGGGATAACACTGGGACGATGTGTTGATTTCTTTTTCTTTGACTGTTCTCCAGTTGGATGGGAGATAGAAAGGAACCTGGGGGCCCGGCATAAGCGGTAGATTTGACAAAACACTTTCTGAGCCAGACTTTACCCTCATTCATCCCTCACCCTGACACCAGAGGTGGTAAGGAACATCAGGATTTAGTGAGGGAAAGGAGTCACAGGAAAGCTGGGGCAAATCTCTGAGAGAGAGAGTTCTGGAGTTGGGGTTCGGTCTCGGTAGGGAATGAAAAATTTCCCCTAGGTAAACTTGAAGGTCAGACTCATCCTCTGTAGCCCCGGGTGTCCCCTCAGAGCCCCATCCTCCACTGTGGTGGGAGCCAACCCTGCCTTGATTTTCATGGTCTCAGAGCAGGTTTTGGAAACAGCCAACATTTCCCTTGTCCCTAAGAAGGGCCAACCTTTCCCTTGTTCCTGAGATGGGCACAAGGTTCAGCTGAGAAGAAATTGCTGGTTGACCTATGTCACTCTTATGGTACGAAAGTTTTGTTCCTTTGTGTGAATGGTTGCCCAATGGAAGACAACCGCTAAAGTGAGCAAAGGGGATAAAGAGAGGGAGGGAAGGTCTAGAAAATGGTAGCTCTAAGCTAGGAAATCCAAGATCAATGGAGAGGACCGTTGTGTGGTACTGGTATCCTTAAGGATTTGCAATCTATCTTTCGGATAATCAAGGGTCTACTATGTACTAATTCTCTCTGAAGAAGAATCGGGAGGCATCAGCATGCACTGTGGACCCACTTCATGCTCGGTATTTTATACAGATTATCTGCACTCTCTGATTTGGTCATCATTCGGAGGTGGGAGCCATTCTTATGTTACAGACGATACAACCAAGGCTTAGTGGGTAAGTGAGTCACATGAAATCACATAGATGCTATTCTTTGGATCCTGGATTAGAACCACTAACTCAAGGTTCCACATAGGGTGGGCTTGATATATAACCTGAACTGGTGAGACCAACGTCATCGTCACTGTAGTATCCCTTTATTAGAAATATTTCCTAATTCTTTGGGATAGAGAGCATTTCCTAATAAAACGATGATATAATAATAATAATGTTATTATTAAAAACTAGATAGGCACACAAATGACTGCTGCTGTCCCGAACCATCACATAAACAATCCCTCTGAAATCTAGGAAAAGACTTTGGCTGCTTGTTTGCTTACATGTTGGCAATGAAGGTTATTTTTCAAGAATCTCATGGTCAAACTGATGAATTAGATAATCCACCTGGAAGATCTAAGCTTCGAACGTGAGTTTTGCATTTCCGCTCTGTTCCCTCCGTGATAGTTTTTATGGTCTTCATTGAATTCTATTGCATGAAGGATGCGGACGTTGTAGGTTAGAAACGGTCCCAGCTCTGCTGTACAACGGAGCTTCACACCCCTCCCCCCATCATTTGGAAACAACTTTCATGAGTTTACCGGGTCTGAGCACGATCCCAGTGTTTGATGATTTCCTTAGCAGTCTTTTCGGAAAACATAACACACTTAAAAAAAAGAAACTGCACCTCATTCTACGCAACAATTTATAACATCATGGATGTATCCGGTGGATTTTTGTTTAATTACAATTACTAAACACCTCTCCCCCCCATATTAGCCAAAATTACTCTTTTGCAGACGGTAGTATGGGATTTACATTTTCGGAAACACTGGTATGGGCAAATTTACCATAGTTTTTGATAAACCTTTAATAACACACACACACACACACACACACACACACACACACACACACACACATTTTATCAGCCTTCAAGTAGGGCTTCCCTTGAAGTCAGTGACATTGATGTTGAAATGACCCGAATTACTTTCACTGGGTAAACAGACGCAGATTATGCTTTCTATTTTGGGAACTGGTTTCTCAAAGCTAGTTTTGGGCAGGCCCAAACCGTGTGCTACACCGTCCCTTTCCAAGTCCTTTTTCCATGGTTTGCTACATTTGTGACACCTCAGCGATTTTGCTGCCCTGGCTTCTGATCTGACATGAGGGAAGTCTGTGGCGAGATCATAAAGCCTCTGGAATAAAGAAGATTTTAATCACAGATGTCTCTGATAATTATTAAGCAGCAAGCTCCTTGGAAGGCAGCCATTTTGTTTTTTTTCCCATAGACTCTTGGGGTTGTTTTGACTTTTCCCCCATGGTGTCAGAGGTGTCCCTTAGAAACTTTCCCATTCGATTTAATTGCTATTTAATTCCTACAACATTGTTGCAATTAGACATCCTGATTTATGCCACCATTGGACTTCTCTTGGCAAAGACTTCCCAAGGGACTGTCCACTTCTAATTGACTGATTTTACACAAGCTTATCCCTTCCGCTCTGCAAACTTCTGACTGTGTTTAGGAGCCTCTGAAATACTATATACTTGAGTTCATGTCAGATTATTTTCCACGACTCAAAATTAACCTAATAATTTGAATGACAACTTAATTAATTTACTCGCTCAGTCTGTGTTTACCGAGGGCCTTTTATGTAGTAAGCTCTGTTCCAGGTGAGAGATTAAAAACAGAACAAAACAAAACACACAAAAAACACAAAACAAATAAACTAGAAAGTCACACCGTGGTTGTCTTCACTGAGGGGTTGGTCCAGGGTTGGAACAGCCAGGGTGGGAGCAGAAACACTGAATCGAGTGTTTCCCGAGAAAGAATAATTTGTTTTCTCTCCTCACAATTTCCCTCCATGTTCTTGATCACCTTTAATACTATTTTTCTTTCATGGTTTTATGTACACCAGCTCACTTTTTAAAAATGCAGATACCTTCTTAGCTTATCCTCCGAAGCATCTGGGAAAGCGATAGATTCCGTGTGGCAGTTCTCTTTTTAAAATACATATTAAAATAAATTTTATGATCCACAAACGGAAAATTCAAATAAGAAATATCCATGAATCATACCACCTTAAGTCTTCTCACTTATTACCAGAGAGTGTATGTTTCATATTTTGGAAAACACTGATTTAATTTTCAAATGCGCTCTCCGCACCCTCGTTATGAAGGGAGGACTCTCCCGGGTTTAACTTGGTTATGAATGCTCAATCTGTACTTGAACGGGGAAAAGTCTCTTGGGACTTTAAGGTGAAAATTCAGAGTTTTTGTTTTTGTTTTTGTTTTCCGGGCCTCCCACTCAAGGTGTGGGAGATTTGGGGTGAAATGCATCTTGGCTATTATTTCATCTTTATTCTTTGCCTTAGGTCTTATTAGTTTTACCTTTTACACAGAATCACCCAGAGGAAGCTGGAGTTTCTCTAATTTTAGGACATTTTTGTCTTCACGGTCCCCCAAGCACAAATGGAGAATATTTCTAATGGAGGCAGCCATGTAACCCAGAATGGGCAATGGCCCGTGGGGTATGGCCAGGAGCTTGTTTTTGCAAATAAAGTTTTATTGGAACATGGCCACTCCACTCATTTATGTATTGTCTTTGGCTGTAACGATGCAACTGAAGAGCCTGTCAGGCCTGAAGAGCCCCCAATAGGTATCCATCTAGCCATTTACAGAACAGATTTGCTGGCCTCTGATAATCAATGGGTTCTGGACAAGCAAGGAGGATCCAAGGAATGGCCTTGCTCCCGAGCTATGAGAGAGCTCTGATTTCCTTGAGAACATTTAGAGAGCCACGGGAGGATGTAGGGCTTCCCAACATGCTAAGAGTCCACAAGAAGAAAATAAAATTACTGTATGAAGCACTCAAGGCAAATAAATATCTTTGAAGTGAGCTGAAGGCCCCATTCATGGCTTTGCTCCTTCTCTATCTCATTACACAGGGATGTCTTGCTGATGTGAAGAAAGCAAGGGTCATGCTCTTGAAAGGGCCTATAAATGTTGCCTTCTGAGAAGGCCTTGACTCACGCAAGCTCTGATCGACTGGATTACTTCTGAGCTCGACTTACAACGCCCCCTCCTCTGTTCCCATCAGGCCTAGCACATCCTATCAGGAATAGGGTCCACCACGGTTCTGTGAGGCATACTGGCACAGAGCATTTCTGGAAGAATGAGGACGGTCACAAGCTCTCTGTTCTCCCTTCCATTGAAAGGAGACTACTTTTACTCTTTTGAATGTCTCCTAGGCCTGTGACTCACTTTGACCAAGAGGATGCAACAGAAGTGACTTCCAGGCTCAGGCATAAGAAACCTTGCAATTTCTGTGGGTCTCTTAGAATCCCTGCTCTGGGAAAATCAGTGCTGTGCAAGAAGTCTGACCACCCTGACACACCTCCATGTTGCAGGCAAACTAAACTAGTATATGGGGAGGCTGTGCAAAGAGACGGAGAGAGAGAGAGAGAGAGAGAGAGAGAGACAGAGACAGAGACAGAGAGACAGAGAGGTGCCCAGCTACTCCAACCATCCCACTTGAGATGTCAGATGTGAGTGGAGAAATCCCTCTTGGATATTCAACCCAGTAAAGCCTTCGGGTGACCATGGCCCCAGCTGTTATCTGACTGCAGCTGTATGAGACCCTAAGCGAGAACCACCAGGTAAGTTAGGTCAACTTCCAGAACTGTGAGAGATAATAACAAATGAATTTTTCAAGCCACTAAGTTTTGGGGAGATTTGTTATGTCACAGTAGATAACTAGAAGAGCTTACCCTTGTTATCCCAAGGTCCTGACGAGTCAGGAAAGATGGCAGAATCTGCTAAGAGCGACTGGTTATTCTAAACCACAGCCCTTGCTCGTCAATCGAGGCTGATTTAACACCACTTTTCCTACTGCTTACTACTAGGATGACCCATTCATCTTGGTTTGCTAGGACATTGCAGTTTCAGCACTGAAAATCCCATATCCTGGGAAATCCCTCAATCTGTAGCAAACCGGGTCAGTCAGTTCCTTAACTCACTGCACACGAGCATTTCTTTCTCTCTTCTTCAAACACATCAAGTTCCTTCAAGCCTTGGAGCCTTAGTACATGTTGGCACCCCCTCCCCCACATTTGGGGGTAGCCTTCATTTTTGCAAGGTAGCCTTCTCTATCTCCTAAGACTAGACGATATAGGTGATATAGACCCCCCCCTTTTTTTTAACGTTTATTTATTTTTGAGACAGAAAGAGATAGAGCATGAATCGGGGAGGGTCAGAGAGAGAGGGAGACACAGAATCTGAAACAGGCTCCAGGCTCTGAGCTGTCAGCACGGAGCCCGACGCGGGGCTCGAACCCACCAACTGCGAGATCATGACCTGAGCTGAAGTTGGACGCTTAGCCGACTGAGCCACCCAGGTGCCCCGATATAGACCCTTTTTTAAAGTTTATTATTTTTGACAGAGAGAGAGAGAGAGAGCAAGTGCATGCACGAGTGGGATAGAAGCAGAGAGGGAGAATCCCAAGTGGGCTCCACGCTGTCAACCCAGAGCCCGATGTGGGGCTCTATCCCACAGACCGTGGGACCATGACCCGAGCCGAGATCAAGAGCCTAACACTTAACCGACTGAGCCACCCAGGCGGCCCCGGAGACTCTTGTTAATACGGCCTTTTACAACACTTTGAACTTCTTGATAACCCCGAACTTGATTGCCCATTATTTATGTATTTATCGGATGAACATCTTTTCCCCTGCCAGGTGGTCAGAGTCAAACCTGCGGGAATGGTGTTTGATCTTGCTGCTGTTATCATATCAATATGTGGCAGAGGTGGTGCTCAGTAAGTGGAAGAATAAATAGACAAACGAGGGCAAACCGGCAAAGCTAGTCAGTACCCAGAATCGTGGTTTTTGTCTCAGGTTGAAGGCATGACCCCGGTCTCACGGTGGGGGCAGAAAACATGACTTCACACACAAGAGCGTTTCCCCAAAGTTCCAACACAGGCAAATGGCGGTCTACACTGGCGCAAACCCTATCTGGTGGTCTTGATGCGGTTGGAAGGGAAAAGCGCAGGCCTCCCGAGATGGGGGAACGGGCAGGTTGGCTGCTCCATTGAGGAGCTCCCAGCAATTTCTTGCCTGTGTGCTCCATGTTACTTCCTTCCTTAGTAGGTTAAAAAGAGACGGAAATGCTGTGGTGACTAATGGGAGGTCATGGAAAGATGTATTGGACAATTATCAATGTTTTTCTTCACTCAACTTTCCTTTAGTAAGTCATTATTTCATTTGGGGAATACATACCACTCATATCACCCTCGGATTCTGTCATTTTATCTCCTTGCTTTATGCTGGTTTGTCGCCTTGATTTGTGGGACCATATAGAGTGTGGATGGGAAGAACTTCTCACCGACCGAATTTGAGTTTTATTCTCTTGTCACTTTCAGGCATGCCGATAAGAGTTGATATAATTGTGTGTTTTTCAAACTACACTCATACGTGGGCCACCTTCATAATTTTTGCCATGTTCTAGAATCGATTTAATTATGATTCTCTTAATACTTTCAAAAACTGACTAGTTTTTTTATTTTTTTTTTTTTTTTTTTATTTTTTTATTTTTTTGGGACAGAGAGAGACAGAGCATGAACGGGGGAGGGGCAGAGAGAGAGGGAGACACAGAATCAGAAACAGGCTCCAGGCTCCGAGCCATCAGCCCAGAGCCTGACGCGGGGCTCGAACTCACGGACCGCGAGATCGTGACCTGGCTGAAGTCGGACGCTTAACCGACTGCGCCACCCAGGCGCCCCTAGTTTTTTTTTTTTTTTAAGTGCATCTCATCCCTAGGTCATAATCCATATGATTATGGGTTTGATGGGCTGGTGTGTGTGTGTGTGTGTGTGTGTGTGCATGTGCACACGTGTATATATAATTCTCAATGAAGTAAATGCCTGAAAATTATACTTAAAGAAAAGCCCATCAAAGCCATCATCTCATGAACTATGACTTGAGATGAAGCAATGTTGAGAAGTAGGGTTTTTTTTTTCCAACTTAAAATAATCTTGCTAAGTGTATGTAGTATATATATATAACACTTTGGGAAACAGTGATATAATCCAAGTAATCTATTCCTTTCAATAGGAAGCCAACTTGGAATTGCTACTGTAAAGGTAACTGGTGGCCCAGGAAGAATTTCACATGCATGAACCCCACCAGATCCTGGTTCCTGTAGCTTCGTGCTGGTGACTGGTAGCTCCAACTTTATAAAGACCTCACTTAATGGAATCTTAAGAGCTATCTCTGACCCATTGCTTTCTGTAAGATTGCACCATCGGCCAAACCATCAGGAAATCCTGTTGGCTCAAACGTAAACTATGTCCTGAGTTCCACGAATTCTCATGATTTCTCCCCTACTTTCAGTCACCATCAGTTTCTTTGAATTGGCCACCTAACTGGTTTCCCCATTTTCACTGGAGTGAAAACACAAAAAGAAGAAAGCCATTTTTAGTCAGTTATTATGTCCTGGATGCAAATACACTCTCATTAGAGAAATAAGAAGAAATGTAATTTAAATATTTAAAGCACTTGGAACACAAATGATGGGAAAAAAAGACCCAAATGATTGGATGGCCTCGTAACAACATCTCAGGTCAAAATCAGATAGCTTCTTTTAAAATTCCACCGAACATATTTTCTTCATAATTTGTCATGTCTCTTGGACATAGCATACAGGGTGATTTTAAATTGATATGATATAAGAATAAATACCAAACCAGTCAAAGAAGTCAGCAAATGTTCAGAATTATAGAAAACCATAGAAATGGGCTCTAATTGCATCATTATCTAATCTCCTTACTTTTGAATACCATTGCTAAGAATGGACTCAGTCATGTCATTTTCTTTTCTTGTGAACTTTTCCATTTTCTCACAAGAACAAGACATCCATATTTTAGGGTTTGCTGTATTTTGTCGTGCAAAGCAGTAAAAAGACTCATCAGAAATGTGACGGAAAAGAAACTCGTAAAGAACTGTAGTTAGGAAAGGCCACGACGGAATATGACTGGAAAAGGCAGGGAGCAGTTTTCTTAAAGTTCTTTATTCACTGGGACAAAGAAACCGAAAACATGGTTTGGCTCTCCTCCCCTGAACGCTCGATATCCCGGTTCTTGTAGGTGGTTTTTGACAGGGGTCCACTGGAGCTTGAAGTCTAGAAGTGAGGAAGTTTCAAGTTTAAAAATTTCAGAGGAAATAAAGCCTTTTCTTCCCCCCTGAAATAGTTTACCACTAATGACATTTTCAAGTTGGCACCGGATTTGACATTGGTGTGGGTGTTTGGAAGTTGTTACATGCTTCGTAAGGAAGTAGCTGGGTGGAAAGATCAGCAGCGATTCTCAAGGAAAAGTTCATCACAGAGACAGGCAGGTGGGAGGGATCTTACTGGTAACAGAATCTGTACAGGGTTGAATACACTTGGCCTTGAATTCATGGCCGTGAGATTAGGGTGAGCGCTAAATAGGTCCTGAATCTCACTGTTTCTCATGACTTCATCCCTGCTTTCTATCATCATTGTCTCTCTTTGGGTTGACCACATTGTCATCCTAACTGGTTTCCCCATTTCCAACTGAATTGAGAGCCGAGAAGAAGCAAGCCAGTGGCTGGCGTCCTTATAAGAAGAGGAGAGGACATAGAGACAATAAAAAAAGAAGGAGGCGAAAATTGAGTGATGTAGCTACAAACCAAGGAACACTGAGGATTGTCAGGAGGCACCAGAAAGTTAGGGAGAGGCCAGGAAGGATCCTTCCCTAGAACCTTCTAAGGTTGTGTGTCCTTCCTGACACCTTGATTTCAGACTTCTAGCCTCCACGACCATGAGAGAAAAAAATCTATTTGTTTTATACCAGCCAGCGTGTGGTACTTTGTATGGTAGCCGTAAGAAACTCTCCAACACTGTTCTGAAGAGCGTGTCTGACTCGACCGAGGTCTGAGGGCCAAGACAAGCCATTATGGAAGCCTGTACCAAACCCTCTTCCATTTGTCATTTGCTTCCTAGTGAGATGGACATCCTAAACCTTACAGAGCAGGTTTTAATCATTCTGTGGTTCCCAGATTTCTAGGGCAGAACGTTCATCCTGAAGAATTCATAGTAGAGGCCAGCCACCTGCCGTGGGTTGAACTGAATCCCTGAAAAGACAGGATCAAGTCCTAACTGGTGGGTACCCGTGAATGTGGGCTCATTTGGAAATAGGGTCTTGGCAGGTGTCGTCAACTTAAGATGAGGTCACCCTGGATTAGGAAGGGCACCGAATCCCATGCCAGGGCTTTGTGAGAGGAGGAGTAGACACAGACACATAGAGAGGAAGGCCAGGCAAAGAGGAGGCAGAGGTGGGAGTGAGGGGGCTGTAAACCAAGGACTGGCAAGGAATGCCAGAAGCTGGAGGGTCCTCCCCTAGAGCCTTCGGAGGAAGCACGGCCCTGTCAACACCTTGATTTCGAACTTCCGGCCCCCAAAGCTGGGAGAGAATGAATTTCTGCTGTGTTATGCCACCCAGTTTGCGGTAATTAGTTAAGGCAGCCCTAGGGAACGAATATATCATCCTATAGCCGATCCCAGCCCACCGCTGTGTTTTGGGAGCTCACACAGTGTGGTTGCTGTTTTCATTGAAATAGTGGCTAATGCTGACAAACAGGACGATTTCACTGAAAAGCCACGATTTCTGGGTTTTTTTCTTCTTGAAAGATCCGAGGAGGTGACAGTTACCTCGGGATTTCTTTCCTGTGGGGAGACCACGGAGCTGAGCGGAGCTGCCCCTTCATAGAGTGCCACGTGGTCCAGCTCTGGGGTCCTGTCCCTCCTCGAGACCAGGTCCGCTCGCCTCTACCCCACCTGCCTGCTCTCTTTGTCCTCTGGGCCTTCAGGGACTCAGGCTTCTCTCAAACTGCTCTCCTCACTTGAGAGGCTAGAAAAGTGAAACCCAGAAATAGACTTTCCCCGAGTGGCGTCACCCAGTGTGTCTGCGACAGAGAAGGGCTGGGGACCCCACACTTCCTCCTGCACCATGCAGCTTCCGCCTACAGAATGCCACAAGATGTTTCCTAGAGCAGACATCCCAGACTCCTAGATTTCACAGACCGGCTTCAACAAATTTCAAGGAATTGACAAAGAGTTTCCAACACTTTATTTTGCCAAGAAGAAGAATGTTTAAAAAAAAAAAAGAACACTGCCATTACCATCTTTTCATTAAAAAAAGGTGATTCTATCACCAACAAAGCAGGAAACACTCTGAGCTTGCTCAGAGTAAAAATTAAAGTTGTGTTGGCTCAAAGAGGCTTTCATGATGTTCTCTCAAGCCTTGCCTCCTTCCTTCCGCTCTCCCCATGCTCGCCTGCCCTGCACACTGGCCTCCTTGGCTCTCTTTGAACACACAAGGCCATTCCTGCCGCAGGGACTTTGCATCTGCTGTTTTCTTTCTTCCTTTCAGAACACCTTTGCTGCATATCTCCAAGGCTCGCTTCCTTAGTTCACTCAAATCTCTACTTCAAATGTCACCTACTCAGGCTGGACTTTCCCCCCTCATTCTCAATGCTTCTACACATGCTTTTCTGTGGCACTTGCCCCTACTTTCATAGTCCAAATTTAATGATTATTTCTCCATAGTATAATAAGAACAAAGAACAAAGATTCTGTTTTCATCGGGGCTTAGAATAGTGCCTGGCAGATAGAAGATGTCTAATGAATGTTATTGAATTGGATCAAATAATAAAGTACCATACATTGTACTGAGTAAATTTCACTTATTGAAAATAACCAATATCATTAAAAAAATTTTTTTAGTGGTTATTTATTTTTGAGAGAGAGAGACAGAGAGAGAGAGAGTGAAGGAGGGCAGAGAGAAAGGGAGATACAGAATTGGAAGCAGACTCCATGATCTGGGCTGGCAACACAGAGTCTGACACGGGGCTCAAACTCATGTACCTCGAGATCATGACCTGAGCGGAAGTTGGACCCTTAACCGACTGGGCCACCCAGGCGTACCTCTGACATCATTTTTATTTCCTCTTATTTTCCTCACGAAAGGTGAAAATGTTTTCCTATGTTGCTACCAGTTTGTGGACTGACTCTTAGATAACACCATAGTGATTTAAAGTATCAAGGAATCCTGGGGCTCCTGGGCGGCTCAGTTGGTCGAGCGTCCGACTTCAGCTCAGGTCATGATCTCACAGTCTGTGGGTTCAAGCCCTGCGTCGGGCTCTGGGCTGACAGCTCAGAGCCTGGAGCCTGTTTCCAATCCTGTGTCTCCCTCTCTCTCTGCTCCTCCCCCACTCTCACTTTGTCTCACTCTGTCTCTCAAAAATAAATAAATATAAAAAAAATTTAAGTATCAAGGAATCTGAACCCCTGTAGGTATTTTTTTTAAATATTTATTTATTTTCGACTCAGAGAGGTGGACAGAGGATCAGTGCTGACAGCACAGAGCCCATGCGGGGCTCGAAGTCGCGAATTGTGAGATCATGACCTGAGCCAAAGTTGGACGCTCAACCAGTTGAGCCACCCAGGTCCCCCCCCCCGCCCCCCCCGCCGTAGGTATTTTGGTTTGCTTTAGCAGTTACCGTTTTGTGTAGCTCATAGCTACACAATCTCATAGCTTTTGACAACGCAGCCTCTTCTAAAAGGACCCCACCTCCAACTAAAAACACACAAATTCAAAAAATAATAACCAGACAGATCACTGGACAGCAATCCTCTCGGAGCCATTGACAAGCTATTGTAATGACCCATAGTCCCAGGACGGGGAGGAAACAAGTGCATGAGTCCAGATTGTGAAATTGGTGTCGCTTCATGTATAAACAAGTGTGCAGAAATCACTGTATAACATCAGTACTCATCATTCTGTAATATCTGAAGTTCATGAAACAACAAAAAGAAATAAATTTGTTTTTCGACTTTCACTTCTAGCCATTGGCTTGTCCAGAAGGGGGAGGAGGAGGCCGAAGAGGAGGAGGGGGAGGGAGGAAGAGGAGGGAGGGAGGGAGGGAGGGAGGGAAATATTGTTCTGCAAGTTTAAGCAATGTTGACCATCTCAGGATCGTCATGTGAAGCAAATGTACAGTAAAGCCAGTCTGATTTGGATTAAGTAGAAGAAAGTTCCTGCCAAATTAGCAAGATTCTGAATTGGTTGGCATTTGGACAGAGAGCTGCTGTGGAGTGCTAGTGAAGGGTGTGGGCTATGGAGTCAGAGCCAGGTTGGATCCTGGTGTCTACACTGAAAGCTATAAATCCTGATCAAGACGTGTGGCTCAGGCCCTGCATCTGCATAGCTGAGCTGATGATTAGTGGCCCATCATGGAATTGTTGCCACGATTGAATGAATCAATACATTCAAATTGCCTGGAACAGAGTGAGAATGTGGATATGTGCGGTTATTATTATTTGAAGACACGTGGTTCTGCTATTTTCAAGAATGTGGCAATATCATGTTTTTGGCCAAAGGCGAGAAATAGGGATCAGAGTATGGTCTACCTGCCTCACCTTAGGAAAAACACCAATAGCCAGACCTCATACAAAATGGGTCCTTCTGATTTGCCATGCCCTTGACGTAGCTGCTCTCATTCAACACCTACAACTTTCCATGAAGTTGCCACCTGCATTTGGAAAGAGGGAACCAACTGGCAGAGGCTGAGTCATATTCCGCGACGGTGGTATGAAGAGGGCCGGCGTAAGATCGCGGGCAGGTGGAATTCAGCCCTGAAACATGTATTATCACGTTTGGAATCAACCCAGGTGTTTGCACGCAATAAAAGGCAAAAAGGATTTTCAGGGATTTAGTTTTTAAATAGGTGAAATATCCTTCCTGCTGTCTAATTTTCATGACAGATAGGCAGACATACGGACAGAAAGACAGCCGCATTAACATGTCAGCTCTACAGAAAGGTGCTCAGAGAAACCGTGGGTGGTGCGCCTGGCTGGCCTGAGTCCTGGCTCGGATAAAGGACTCCAAGAGACTGCCTGCCTGGTGGACAGTCAACCCCTTGCTCCTTGTGATGGACACCACAAGAACACTCCGGGACAGTGGACGGAGAAACTCTTCTCCGGGTGAGTCGGGGTACAGGTGTTCAGATTCTTTGAATGCAGAGACTTGGCCGTGTTAACCTTACTCCCTCTCTGTGCTCTGTCATGTTTAAATGATGAGCTCTCCTTGCCTTTGGGGGACTAACTTGTGGCCAATTCTGGCTTGGGACCTGAAGACTCAAGATTTGGAATTGGGAAAGAACAAAAGAACAAAGAAGAAGAAAGGCTTGTGTGTGTGTGTGTGTGTGTGTGTGTGTGTGTGTGTGTATGTGTTGGAGGCAACAGGGAGCTCTGTTTTGGCCAAACAAATAAAAAAAATTAAAAAGGACCCTCATATCATCAGACTAAAAAGGAATTTGAGTTGATGAAGCAGGGGGGCTCCCAGAGATCTAAGCTGGAGGGGCTGTTCTAGAAAAGAGGCCAGTCCATGCTTGGGGGCACTGAGGCAGGTGGCTTTGACTGAGGACAGCAGTGAAACACGCTGGCCAAAAACCCAGACGCCACGTGGCAGTGGAGACAGTGCCAGGAGGCCACCACCTATTCATTGCCTGTCACATGTCCCCACTTTGTCAGAATCCAACATCTAGCCGGTCACCTCCTGGCCAAAGCCGCAGACACGCGCATACCCTAAGACATCGCCCGGTTTCCATTGGACTTACCCTGTGTCAAAATCCCCGCTTGCGAAGCCCCGCCCCTGTGAGCCCCCCAAAAGGGGGTGGAAAGGAGATCTAGTGAGGCAGTGGTGTGGAAACCCTGGTGTGTGAATTTCAGGAGTGCATAGTGAAGGAACCAGCTAGAGAACCACCAGACCCGGGAGAGCCATCAACAACACCCCAGCCACATGGGCGTGCAACATGCCAGGAGCCCATGGCTAGGAGCCAGTCGGGCACTTCGGGGAATGTTTTAGAACCAGAAAACAGGCCAATCATTTTCGCTCCAACCATCACTCTTCATGACAAAAGCTCTCTTGATTCTCAGGCCTTGGCTTCTTCAGGAGCCAGAGAAATACATACACATTCAAGGACAAAGATTCTCTTGACTAGTGAAGAGTTGGGACGTCTTCAGTAATGGGCAAAGTAATTACCCCCACTGTTGTAGGGATGGTTTCCACGCACTTGCATTGTTGTTCTTGGCCGGTCTTCCTCTTGGCACACGGGGCCAGCGTCCCGGAGAACGGCCGTTAGCACCTCCGCGCTTTGCAAGGAACATCTCTCTCCTACAGCCTTAGTGGCTCCAGCCCACGGCAGGATGACAGAGGACTTGGCTGTTGCTGTCGAAGTGAAGTCATTAGAAGTAATCAGGCCTCTGCCCAAACAGCGGCTTGGATGAGAGAGGGTCGTAAAAGCCCCTCTGGAAGTTCCAATAGAGCTGGCAGTGGCATCCTCTGAATGCCTGTATGGGTCTGCCAAGGCAGGAGCTCCTACGAGCCAACACGGCTTCCCTATTTGGGGCTTTCCCATTGGGACATCCAGCAACAGGCCATTCTGAAGCGTCTGAAGAAAGAAAATAAACCTCACCTCCTTCCCAATGACTGACTTTGCCAGGAGATGCTTCCGGTATGTGGAGAAGAAGGGAAGACGAGATAATGCTGATTCATGACTTGATTTCAATCCCTCTGCGTCACCCTCCCCCCCTCCATCCCTCAGGCCAGGAGGGACGGTTGTGGGGAGAACGAGGCAGATGTAAAAGGAGGCCAGGGTAAATTCCTGGATTTTGTTTGAAACCTACCATGAAGAATGGAAAGTTTGAACACCCTCGAGATGCCCAAAACTGTGTGCTGCTTACTGACAGCCCTCGAGGGAGATCTCTAGGTTTCCCTTGGAAAATCACACCTGGAAGCCCTGGGCTTTGGCATCTCTCACGGTGACGTTCATGGCAGCTGAGTGGAAGCACCTGCTGCGGGGCGGGCCCTCTCCAGCCCCTCTCGGTGCCCACCACCCCCTTGGCAAGGGGCCAGATCCCGGACGTTAAGACTGAGCACCTGTTGCCCTTTATCACTCCTGAGCAAGGTCTTTGCTGACCTGCCTTCAACCATCTCAACACCCTTACCTCTAGCCCTCCTTTTTTCCTTCCTGCTTTATTTTTCCTATAATATTATTGTCGCTTCGCACAATCCATATGCTATGTATTTATTTAGTAGCAGCGTCTCCCAAGTTCACAAGGGAAACAATTTGGTCTGTTTTGTTCACCGTTGTATGCTGAGTGTCCAGCAGGTAATAGGTGCTCAATAAATATTCGTTTCATGGCAGGACAAATGTTGTACAAACCCACGTTTCTATTAAAAGTGGGAAATAAAGGGCGCCTGGGTGGCTCCGCTGGTTGAGCATCCGACTTTGGCTCAGGTTATGGTCTCGTGGTTCGTGAGTGTGAGCCCCATATTGGGCTCTTTGTCATCAGTGCCGAGCCCGCTTCAGACCCTCTGTCTCCCTCTCTCTCTGCCCCTAACCCATGTTGTCTCCCTCTCTCTCTCTCAAAAATAAATATTTTTTAAAATTTTAAAAAGTAGGAAACAAAAGATGTTTCTATCTGCATGACTTTGCTTACACTTGGACAGCTTTGCTCATTCGTGTTACCTGCTTTATGACTGTGGGTCTGACCCAGCAACCTTTGGAGGCCAGAAGCGGGTTATGGGGCTAGATTCTTCAATGTTGGAGAGTTATCTGTTTCTCAGGATTGGCTCAGACCTGGGCGAGAGTCTGTGTCCCACAGGAGCCACGTGCAGACAGATTGTCAACATCCTAGTGATGCACTCCTTGGCATTGATGCTACTCCAAATTTTGACAAAGCCTGGAGGGGATTCTCAGTGCTGTTACACTCATCATCCCCCTTTTCAAACAAACACTTTGGAACAGGCTGTCTTTGGCCGGGTTCTCTAGTTTATCCCGAGACAAAGACATGAGATGAGGTAGTGTATATAGGAGATGATTCCAGAAATGCTATTAGGGGAATGGTATCATGAAATAGGGAAAGATGTGAAGCCAATTCAGGATGTGTGATTGAGCAAGTTACATCATGGCGGCTGAAGCTTACCCAATGGTGGGTCTCTGGGAGATGCACAGAACGTGCCTGAGAGTCATCTCTCACCCGAGGGGTGCATTATCTACCACCTTGCTATGTACCATTGGTCAAGGGCCGCTTCAAGGTCAAGGGAAATGCCTTGGGGGGGGGTTGGCAGGTGATGGCAGATGTGTTGAGGTGAGTGCTCCAGGATTGGCTGGGACATTGACAGAGTCTACTAAACACTCCCTTTATGACCCTAAAATTCTTGATCTATGATCATAATTTTTTAAAGGACAAATATGAGGAAAATAGTTATAATAAAATATGTATGTCAATATTGAAATAATACTTGAGCTTGATATACCTGAGTGCACAACAAAGCAGTCAGATCCTTGCCCTTATACACAGAAACACTGAACTCAACAGCCACAAATACAGGTGGAGACTGTGTGTTTTATCGAAGACCTGAATGCCATTCATGGTGTTGACTTTCCCGTGTGATTTTCTGACATGCAGATCAAGTCTTGGTGTGGTTAGAACAAAGTACAGCCTGCCCTCAATGTATACAGCAGTCACATTCTTGTCAAATTCAGTGTGTATGAAAACTGTGTGAAGGATACTTTGAGTGCATATGTCAGATGGACTTAGGGTCTAGGTTCAGAGAGTTATTTACCAGTGATTCATCTATATGAATGTCTACTGGACATTCAAAATTTGAGATTCCAGGGGTGCCTAGGTGGCTCCATTGGTTAAAGCATCTGGCTCTGGATTTCGGCGAAGTTATGATCTCACGGTTCATGAGATCGAGCCCTGTATTGGGCTCTGCACTGACAGCATGGAGCCTGCTTGGGATTCTCTCTCTCCTCTCTCTCTGCTCCTCCCCTGTTCTCTCTCTCTCTCTCTCTCTCAATAAATAAATAAATAAACTTAAAAAACGTTGAGATCTCAGACAATTCTTCATGGTGCGGGACTGTCTCATGCATTACAGAGCATTTGTCATCTCTAGATTCTGACCACTAAATGCCAGCATCACCTCTCAATCTTTGTGACACTAACTCCACAACAGAATTTTCTGGAAAGCTCACCAGGGGCAGTTATCCCTCCCATTTGTGCACTACTGATTTAAAGAAAGCATGGGTGGGAACCTCCCAGAGTGACTGAGATATAATTTCCTGTTAACTGAGATGAATGGGAATTTGAAATAAAAACTGAACAGAGTTAAAGGAAGGAGAGTTGGTTTTGCGGGTACCTCTGACTTTTGTGGCCAGATTCATACTCACTATGGAAGCAGAGACGAATGCTTGAAGAAGCATCAGCTTATGACCCAGAGTGTTGTACTTTTTTCTTTTTTTGAGGAAGGAACTATCATTTATCACCAGGACAATACCTGCTTATTTGTTGCAGGTCATTTCTCTCAAAGAACAGTGTCTTGTGAAAGTGTCATTCTTTCTTGACCCAGCATCTAAATTCAAAGATCCTGGGCAAATGATAGAGGAGTTTGCTCATCATTGGGGTGTGTGCATCAGTGCAGAAGAATCTGACAGGCTTTTGGGTGTGTTCTGTATTTACTAATCCTTCAGCGGTGACAGTGTGGGAAGGGCCAGTGAGCACAGCCATGCCGGGCAAATCCTGGGGGTTGGGTGGGCAGGAGGTGCGGAGCCAAAATGGAGAATCCAGGGCAGTGTGGAATCGCTATGCTTCATTGGTTCAATGAACCTAGTCCTCTAGGGTAAGACAAAGAAGAGGCTTGAGGCAGCCTTGCACAAAAGACCGTATTAGCTAAGGCAGACGGGAGATTGGCTATTGGCATTGGTCTGGACACACACGTATCTAATTTAAATTTTATCATGGTACAACAGTTAGGAGGGCTGGCTATGGAGTCAGACTGGCTGAGGTTTGACACCCAAGGTCCATTGTCTACAAGCTCTGGGTCTTGTATACTCCATCTCTACACCTCAGTTTCCCCATCTCAAAAATGCAGATAATGTTAAATTTTGGACTTTGTAGGCATTAGACAAGGTCATCTACATCAAAGCTTAGCACGGTGCCTAGCATACTGTAAGAATAGGTAAAATGTTGGTATTCTTATTAAAATCAGGACAGAAATCTCAACTTTTGGGGACCATGAAATGTCACTTGTTGGGTATGCTAAGGAGAAAACAAATTGTACAAATTGTATAAGCTTGGTGAATTCGGGGACACTATCTTTTCTACTTCTAGGACTCTAGGGGCCAGCACTGTGCTTGATGCAGAGTAAAATCTCAAGAAATGTTCATGGACTTCAGTTGGCAAAGATGGAAAATTCAGGGCAGAAAGCACACAGGACGCTGACCAGATAACCACACTCCATCAATTCTAGCCTATGTAAATCAGGACATAATAGGAGATGATATTAGGGATCATTAGGGATTAGGCAGATTAGGGATAAAATGAGGTATCATCAGAGTAAATAATTTCATTATTATTGTATTGTGTTTACAGTATATACACACACACACACACACACACATATATATACACAGTATTTATATATATATATATATATATATATATATATACACACACACACACAAACATCTATTCACAAAATGTATCATTCTCCCCTCACTTTGAAATCTTGGTTTTTCACTGAGATGCTTCCATGTTAGAGAGAAACTCAATAAGGGCTCTGACATGAGCATCGCTATCCCCCTGAACTTAAAAGTCTACTGAATTTGCACCCCTTTCTGGTATCAAAGTCAATGGAGGAGTTGAGTGGCCACCATATTTATGAATCTTTTCCTTAGCCCCAGAACCTGCGACCCTTTATAACAACGTCTTAAGGATAAGTTTTCCCCCGTGATGTTTGTCGAGAGACTTGCCAATAAGTGTGACAGAGCTGACCCAGGCCTGAATCCTGGCTTTGCCATCGACCGGAAGCGTGACCATGGACTTACCACTTACCATTATTAGCATGGCACCACTATCAGGTGATACCCCCAGTGCCTCCCCCGCCGGGGGCTTTCAGTCCCATTCCCGGGGGCTTTCTATCCGTCTCTCAAGTCTATCAGGCACATGGCTCGGAGCCATTGTGCTTGTTGGCTCCCCGGCTCAGACCTTTACCACATAGGGCAAAGAAAGAATATAACAATCTCATGCCCACACGGTTCTGTCCTTTTTTGCCAAATTAGCCTTGATGTGAAGCCACTGTTGCTGGACGGTGTGCTTTATGAAAGCACTTTAATTTTCAGAGGTTTCGGACTTCAGAATTATTGCCAAGGGATTGTGGCCCTGTATTATTTCCCCACTTTGTGGATAAGAAACTGAGGCACAGAGGGGTTAAGTAGCTGGCCAATCACACAGTGAGAGAGGGCCAGGTAGGGACCCCCATTCGTGGGACTCCAGCCACCACGGGGCGCCTCCTTATGAATGAAGGTCCCGGAGGCCGAGTTTCTTTATTTACAAAGCGGGATTGTAACTCCCGCTTCCTGAAAGACTTGGGGAGATCAAATGAAATAACACATACGAAACACCTGGTACAATGGGCCTTCAGTAAATGGTGCTTCTGGACATTGGCTACAAGAGCATCCGGCCGGAAAACCTTAGAGAGGGAATATTCTTAGCCAGACACGAGCAGGCGCGGTGGAAAGATCAGTTAGCGTAGCTCTTAGATGCACGTTCACAACAGATATTTGGTTTTTGGTTTTAAAATAAGAAAGTAACACTCAAAGTAGGGATCTCACAAGGAAAGGAAGGAGGATTTTGTTGCCTGGATGATCTGCCTGCTGAGTGACGTTTTATTTCTGCTTCATCAGGTGGCAAAGGACCATTAAAAAAATGGAGGAAAGGTTTCTACAGTTTATTTCTCCAAGTAAGTCTCGGTTACCATTTTATTTTGTGCACAGATTGGTGGATTTTCCCATGAAAGAGTTGGGAATGAAAAAAAGAAGACGACGACGAAGAAGAGAAGCTTTTCCTACTGGGTTTCAGTTGCTATGGTTTTGTTCCAGTTCCCTCCGGTTCAGTGGCTGCATGGAAACAATCCTCAGTTCATTTTGCCTTTTCTCTCCTCCCCTCCCCTCCCCTCCCCTCTCCTTTTCTCTCCTCCCCTCCCCTCCCCTCTCCTTGTTTCCCTCCTTCCTCTCCTCTCTCCTCTCCTCTCCTCCCCTCCCCTCCCCTTCCTTCCCTCCTTCCTCTCCTCTCCTCTCCTCTCCTCTCCTCTCCTCTCCTCTCCTCTCCTCTCCTCTTCTCTCCCCTCCCCTCCTCTCCTCTCCCTTCTCCTTCCCTTCCCTTCCTTCCTCTCCTTTTTTCTTTTCTTTCTTTCCTTTTCTTTTCTTTTCTTCTCTTTTCTTTTCTCTCGTTCTTTCTTTCCTTTTGCATAAAAAGAAGAAAACTGTCTGGCAAATTAAAAGAATGTTAAGTGGCAAATGAGACACCCTTGCCTTTTGTCTGCTAGCAATAAATAGTCGGTGTGCCCCGGGTGCATTCTCGCCCTGGAGAGAGATGCGAGTTTGTGGCTGGTAAACGTGAAAATGAAACAAACCCGCCTACCTCTGATTCTCTCCGGGAATGGTTTTCCACTTTGGAAAATCCATCCTGGGTGTAGAGGAGAATGAATATTTTGTTTTCACAGAAGGATCTTCTTCTTGTCTCTGTATTCTGCGCTGGTGGCCTATGTCCTGATAGCTTCCATTTGTATGCAATTGCTCACTCTAAGAATAAACAGAGTCGGGAGGTCCCCATGTGGGGTCGCCCTGGAAGAGCCCCGGGAGACGCGGAGAGCACTTGTCTGATAGCTCCGAGAGCTGGGGACCTCATGGTTTGCACGGCTAGGCGTTTGGAGACATCAGCGCCTCAACAGGGGGGAAGCAGAAGAAACCATTTCGCCATAAATCCAGAGGTCTATTTCCACTCCTCTTACTCTTAAAGTGGATCATTCTCTTTTCATGGGTATGTAATTGTTTTCCAAACACAAACAACTTCCCGAAAATTTTGCACCGGGAGATAAAAATTTTATCATTTGCCTTCAGCAGCTTAGAAATTAATTGGGGGTTATTTTAAATGGAATTGAGGAACTACCTTTGAAATCTAGTTTTCTTCTAGTTATAAATAAACCCTGGCTTTAAGATGATAGCAATAACTAATCATTGAATACATTAATTAGAATGTTAAAACTAGCAGTGAACATTATTTATTATGGGATACACATATTCACATTTATTATTAGGAACATGTTCTGGGTACCGAACGTTATCCTATGGAATAATGATTATTGAAAAGTACCCGTATAATCCAAGCTGGTCTCTGAAACAAAGAAAAATTAAATTCATGCAAACAGGTGAAAAATGTTAAACTGAATTCATTAGTATAAATTCAGAAGAACGGCTTTTGTTTTTTGGGGGATTAAAATAACTAGGTCAATAGAGGTAAAGGCACACTTTTAGGTGCACTTCAGGACGGAAAACACACCAAAAAAAATCTTTGGCTTATAGTTTCTTCTTTTCCACTAATTTTCATTCATTAATTATAATGACAGTACTTAAACAATAATAATTATTATTATTATTTCTGTTTTCTGGAAAGGATGTTGCTAATGCTAAGACTATTGATACATACAGGATAACAAGAAGCTGAATAAGAAAAAGTTCACTCCATCACCTGACTATTCCCAAATATCAGAATGGGGTAGATCAACAAGTTGTGTCCCTTTTGAATTCATGGGTCCCGCTGAGTGTATGAAGGAAGCTGGGCGTTCTGTCTCCCCAAACGGACATGCGTGAGAAATTTCAAGTTTAACTTCAAGGGGTTGACCTTCCTCCCTGGCCAGCCTACCCAGGACCTTCAGTGGGTTAACGATTCCTTCTGTAGTAAAAGTCCTAGAAGGTGGATGTGCTGGCTACATACTCTGTGGGGTCCTGTGCAAACTGAACATCAGAGGCCTCTTGTTCAAATGTCACTGAGCATTTCAAGATGGTGATGGCAGAGCACAAAACCACGTGTGGGATCCTTCCGAGCACGGGGCTGTGTGTAACTGCACAGATTGGTGTGTCCATCCAGACTTTCAAGTGTAGGGTACTGGTTATGATTTCAGGCCCTGTTGTGGGGCAGACTGAGTGCAAATTGTGGCTCCCCTCGAGGTTTCTTGAACAAGTTCTAGTTGATGCCTACCTCAGGATTATTGTGAAGGATAAGTAAATTAGTAATGGAAAATCCCTAGAATAGTAAGGACATAGGATTAGTTGTTACTCCTTTCTTTAAAAATTTTTTTAATGTTTATTTGTTTTTGAGAAAGAGAGAGAATAGAGCACGAGCAGGGGAGGGGCAGAGAGAGAGAGAGGGAGACACAGAATCCAAAGCAGGCTGCAGGCTCTGAGCTTTCAGCACAGAGCCCAAGGTGGGGCTCGAACCCAGCAATGGCGAGATCGTGACCTGAGCCGAAGTCGGACGCTTAACCAACTGAGCCACCCAGGTGCCCTTGTTGTTACTCTCTTCAAAAAAATGTTGCCAACTGTAACTTACAGCATGTCACTTCCTGGGTTCGGATCTCTCGATGAATGGCCCATAGCACGTGAAGCATCCCGCGAGACTTACTGCTCCCTGCCTCCCCAATTTCTTCTCTCAAAACTTCTGCCTTTGCTCAACATACTCGAGCCATCCTTGGCTTCCACTAGTTCATTACACATGCCAAGTTCTTCTTCATCTCAGGGTCTTTGCACAGACTCCCTGCCCGTGATGTTCTCCCCACCCCCAGCCGATCTCTGTCTTTGCCTACACCCCCATGTCGGTTCAATGTCACCTCCTCAGAAAGGCCTCTCTTCTCCGTGTTCACCCTTTCTTCTTTTTGTTTCCTCAACAGCTTTATTGAGATATGATTTACATGCCATGAAGTTTCATAGCGTGAAATTCATGTACAGTTGGGAGACAGGGCTTCACCCCTGTATTAATCTCCATCAGTAACTTAATTACACCCCCAGGTACCACAAAGTGCTTGCAGAGCAACACAGCTTTGGGACAGATCTTCAAGGCTCTTTCCGACCTGATTCACCAACCATAAGCCCCTCTGTTACTGACATTCACAGAGCATCATTGAGAGAGAGAGAGAGAGAGAGAGAGAGAGAAGGAGGGAGCAGGCAGGGGAGGGGCAGCAGGAGAGAGAGACTCTTAAGTAGGTTTCACATCCAGCAAAGAGCCAGATGTGGGGCTCGATCTCATGACCCTGGGATCATAACCTGAACCGAAATCAAGAGTCAGCCACTCAACTGACTGAGCCACCCGGGCGCCCTTATCCAGATCATCATTTTCTAGGGATGGCAAGATGATAGTTTATTTCTAGTTTTTTTCTATTTTGATTTTCTTTGTTTTCTATTTCTTCATAAAAAAACACCTATTCCTTTAATTTTTCTAAGTGGTACAAACGCTTTATTGAGAAGGAACTTGTGGAAATCTTTTCATGGTGGTAAGTAGAGAAATCAGGCAAACATACAACACAGGGGGGGTCATTTCCTGGATGTGGTATAGACTGCTCTCCACCCGATAATAGCCAAGGGATTTGTGTGGCCCACCAATTATCCTATCAGCTTTGACACTGATGTCTGAAATCTCCACCTTATTTCTTAGAATGAACGCATCAAAAATCTCTGATGCAATGCATATGGGAAGCTGAGTGATCGTTGGTCTTTATCAACTTGGTATAAATTAATTTGTAAGACTATTTCCACTTTGTGGGAACTTGTAAGCACAAGACCCAGGCTAGCTAGTTTTTATTGAAAAAGGCGTGGTGTTAGAAGTTTGGACTTCAGAAACACATCCCTCTAGGGATCAACAACCGGCCCCAACCACACTCCCGACAAAATATAAAGCCTCGTACTTGGATTATGGTTGTCTGTGTTGTTTCATGTGCATGAACTCATATCGTTTTAGATTCAGAGCCCAGATTGCAAAGGAGTCAGGGAATGATAACCTTAGAAGAGAACATTTAAAGAAAATAATAATCATTACCTTTTGTTGTGCACCTAGTATGTGTCAGGCACGGATAATATTTTGTACATATTATCCGTCTTAATGCCTCACGATACATTTATGAGGTTGCTCGTAGTACAGACTAGGAAATGAAGGCATAGGGTGATTAGGAAAGTCTGCAAAAGTCCTAAGACCAATAGGGAAGAATTTGAACTCAAATCTGTTGGACCCCAATTTTCATTTTCCTCCCTGAGGCCAGTAGGGATGCCTCTCTCTGAGGTCTCCTTTTGGTTCAAGTTCCAGAAAATGCTTTGCTTTTAAAGGGACCATCAGATTGGATCAGGCCACCTGAGACACATAATCTCTGTGGTGTAAGGTCAACTAAGTTGAGGTAGGCATTACATCTGCAAAATCCCTTTGCTGCAGGACCCGAACAAATGTAAAATGGGGCTCTTGGGAGGCCTTCTTTAGAATTTTGCCTATCACATACAGTCTTTCAAATTTTTGGATGGATGATAATTGAATTATTTTTTAAAAATTTATTTATTTTGAGAGAGAGAGAGAGAGGGGGCAGGGGAAGGGGCAGAGAGAAAGGGATTGAGAGAGAGAGAGAGAGAGAGAGATAGGGAGAATCCCAAGCAGGCTCCATGCTTCCAACATGGAGCCTGATGCTGGACTTGAACTCACACTGTGAGATCACGACTTCAGCTAAAATCAAGAGCCGATGCTTAACTGACTGAGCCACCCAGTCAACCCAATAATTGAATTAATTTTTATGTGACCTAAAATGATACTTCTTTTGACAGAGAATCAATTAATACTTGTAAACACTAAGACTAACATACTGGAATTAAGTATCATTAGAATCCTATTTGCCAAAAAAAATCTCTTCGTTTCCCTCGTGTTATTTTCCATTGTGGACCCTTTGGGTTATAGATACTATGTTGTTTCGTCACACATTTTTTTTGAAGTTTGCCATTTGTTTGGAGTTCAAAGGAAATGTCACTTCCCACCTGCCCAATTTTTAATAATGCAAAATATTCTCTAACTGATTCTGGATAAAAACACAGTTGACAGAAAAAAAAATCTTTTCACTCAATAAGGGAAAACAGTGAATTAATGAGCATTTAGTTTAATTTTTTTAAAAAACCGAGTATTGGCAGATCAGAAGTCGACAAAAATTATTCTGGTCCAATTTGTGGATCAAATGCAAATAGCCCCTTCTTTGCTTCTTTCTAATGGATTGCAGTTGAAATGTTACATTTTCATTTTAGACTGACAAAAAAAAAAAATAAATAAAACACCCAGCAATATTCTGAGGCCAAAAATTATGACTGGAACCTCTAAGTAAGTCATTTTATAACAGCTTTGTTCCCTGGATGCTGGCTTATCGAATATGCCCAAGATCTTATTGGAATGAACTATTCTAATGAAAAAGATTTGATGAGTAGACATTGCTCTAAGCAACGATGGTTTCCCAGTGTCTCCTCTGGTTTCATGTGGGAAAAAACCTGAAGCTTCAAGGTGACCACAGTAGATGATACTGTTCAGAGAAATCCAGGGTTTCCCAGGTGAAATATTGGCAGAGTAGACAAAAGTGTGTTTCATTTTTGTGCAGAGCAGTTTATAGCTTCCATGCACTATAAAAGCCCTCGGTATCGATCACTCATTCATTTATATGACAAGTATATTTACTTATTGCCTGTAAGGTACCACTGTCCTAGGCCCAGCAGAAGCAGTAGAGAATGAAACAAAATACAAATTCCTGACTTGATGGAAGCCACGTAAGAAAGGCTTTGGCCACGTGCCCTAGGGGAATGTGCTGTCTTAAACGTATCAGGTAGGATGCATTGTCCCTATCAAATTTGTGGCCAGGTTGATAGGCTCCAGGGGGACATGTATTTGGAGTTCGAATCCTTGAAGCGTCTCAAGCCTGACGTTGACGGCCAAACATAACAAAATCCCCACGAGGCCACGGAGGCAGAGCATTTTAAGAGACTTCACCACCTTGGAGATCCCATCCCATCTCAGATTTCAGCTGCTTCCTCCACTTTGGTTTTCTTCCCTCAAAATGGTACAGGGGAGTTGTGCTGAGGGGAGGGAGGGCGTTGATGTCCTCGACTGAGAACCACTTCCTGCCTAAAATGAAACCGATTGTGGGAGGCTGGATAGTGACCCCTAAAATGTCCACCTCCTAATCCCCGGAGCCTGTGAATACCTTCCTGTACATGGTAGGAGACACTTTGGGAGCAAATGAAGGATCCTGAGATGGGGGAGATTTAATTTGGATGATCCAGGTGGATCCAGTGAAGTCACAAGGGTTCTTGTAAGAGGGGAACAGGAAGGGTAGAGCCATTAATAGGAGAGCTGAGGACTGATGACATTGGAGTGATCTGAGGCACCGTCTCTGAGCCAGGCAATGCAGGCGGCCTCTGGAAGCTGAAAAGGCAAGGAAACAGATTCTCCCCCGGGGCCTCCAGAAGGAAGCAGCCTCGGAGACACCTTGATTTTATCCCAGCGAGACTGGTTGGGACCTCAGACCTCCAGAACTATAAGACGACGCATCTGTGTCGTTTGAAGCCAGGGAAGTTTGTGGTAATTTGGTACAACAGCATTAGAAATGGACACCTCGTTGAAGATGCCTTAAAACTGTGTGTCTGGTTAATAAGTTCGGAGAATAGTTAAATATAGCCCGGTTCAGACTTCAGCTGGGAAAGCCACACTAGCATTGGGGAGGTGTAGGCACATTTCTTATAAGAAGAGTTGCTCAGGGGTACCTGGATGGCTCTGTTGGTTAAGCGTCCAACTTTGGCTCGGGTCATGATCTCTCGGTTCCTGGGGTCGGGCCCCGCATCAGGCTCTGTGCTGACGGCTCAGAGCCCGGAGCTGCTCTGGATTCTGTGTCTCCCTCTCTCTCTGCCCCTCCCTCGCTCACGCTCTGTCTCTCAAAAATGAATAAATGTTAAAAAAAAAAAAAAAGAAGAAGAAGACTTGCTCAGACCTCAAAGATGAGCCAAGCTATTCTCAGGCACTGTTCTTAATGCTTGGCAGATACATTATTAACTAATTTAATCCTCAAAAGAACTCTTTAAGGTAGGACTAGTATTATGCAATGTGACCAACGAGGAAAGCTAGGCACAGTTTCCCAGTCCGCGGCAGAGGGGGTATTCGAACCGAAGGAGCGTGGCCTCTGAGCCCATCTTCTTCTGTGCCTGCTGCCTTGGGATCACACTGAGACACGCTGTCCAGTCGGGCTTTGCAGAGGGATTGCATCTTTGAGCAAAGCCAGAAGTCACTTAGAATAAAGGATAGTGAGGCAGACCAGGTCATTTGCTGAGTTAAACTGCTTTTGATCTATGATGAAGTGTAATTATAATGATTATAATCTCGTTATCTCGCTATCCTTGTGGGGCTCATCAGGCAGCTCCCAAAGAAATTTTGCAAAAATCTTTGCAGTCACGGCAACCATGTTGGAATAAATGTTTCATCCTCCTCGAGGACCGCTCTGAAGGAAAAACGTCTATTTACGACGGACACCTTAAGCACATCCTTTTCTAAGAGAAACATTTGGGAAAATGAGGCAGTCTTTACATGAAACAAAAACCAAATACCGAGGAGGTCTTTGTTTTTTGTTTTTTGTTTTTTGTTTTTTGTTTTTTTGTTTTACAGTTTTTAGGATTCTATCTTGGCAATTTCCTGGCAGGCTCCCCTCTGTGATTCACCTGCTTTCTGATATCTGCGTGGGTCGTAAGCACATGCTTCCCCAAAGGTCTGGAACTGGAAAAAGGTAGTCACAGTATGGTCTTTGGACACCATGTATGGAAGGGGAGGTGCGCTGGGGGAAAAGTCCACAAACACTCCCACACGATCAAGGCTTACACGTCCCTCGAGAGTCTGAAATACACCCGGAGATCCCACCCCGTCTCAGATTTCAGCTGCTTCCTCCACTTTGGTTTTCTTCCCTCAAAATGGTACAGGGGAGTTGTGCTGAGGGGAGGGAGGGCGTTGATGTCCTCGACTGAGAACCACTTCCTGCCCAAAATGAAACCGACTGTGGGAGGCTGGCTAATGAGTGACCTACTTGGTTGCAAGGTTGTTCCATTTTAACCAAAGAGGGACACTTCCCTGCCTCCCCCTGCCTTCCGGTGGAAGAAGCCAAGGGACCAAATTCTACTCAAGAACCCAGCCAGGAAGTGGCCATCGGCGAGGTGGGGACCCAGCCTGGCCGGCTGGGCTCTTGGTCAAGGATGAGGAGGATTCTAAGCTTCCTTCCACCAGCCCTGGAGGAGTTTTCCACGCAAAGCTTCACGACCACAATGAGATATTTACTGTCTTTATCGGAGAGATCAAACCCACACACAGATGTCACATTTCTCAAATTCCATCGGTAGATCAGACAAGCCGTCTCTGGAAAGAGGACATTCCAGCCGGCAAGTTCAGAGCACGCCGGCTCCGAGGGCCGATCCCTTCCTATTTTCTGTCGTGCACCCTGAGCCTTTGTTGTCTCTGCAATGCTGATAAATCAATCCATCAAAAAATTTCCTCAGTGAAACTCAATCAAGAAAGGTCATGTCAGCGGGAGAGGAACAGATTAAATTAGCATCAAATTAGACATGGAAAGTGAGTTCTGTCAAAATCATCGCAGCGCTCAGCACAATTAGAATATGTTAATTATGCATTTCATTAAGGTGGATGTGAGATGAAATGTCACTGGGGTAGGCATCCGAAAAAGGGAAGATTGCCAGGCACAACTTTCTCTAGACAATGTGTGACACCTTCATTAACATCAAGAATCACAAGTCTGCCTTGACTTTTTCTGTAAGGGATTAAACCATTAACTGTTTGCTGGCCCCTCTCATCGGTGCGGGGGTCCCGTCCTCGGAGGGGGCCGGGCCCTCCTGAGTGACTGGCTTCCTCTGCCACCGCCATGGCCCCAGGGGCTGCTGGGAGTGCCCGGTGGGCAATGGAGAGGGTGGCGGTTTTTAATGAACTGCCTGGAAGCTTCGCGGGGATCACTCCACTGCCTTAGGGGTGGCACGAGCTGAGAAATGAGGGGTGAGGATTACAGGGGGAGGGGAGGAGGGGCGGGGGGGAGGCTCTCGGCTTCATTCTTGGGGATGAAAGATATAATCAGCGTAATGGGGGGCGGGCAGGGGGGATCAGATTTACAAACTTACACCCGGCAAACTCTAATTTGGGGAATTATTTTGTAGATCACTCTCTGACTCATGGTAACCAGGAGGCACTTTCCTGGAGTGAAGCAGTTCCTTGCCAGGCAGCTTTATGAGATACTTGTTAGATGCTGATGGCGGTAGGAGATTTAATTCACCCTGCCTCCTTCTGTGATTTCTCACCACATACCCTTCCTAAGGCTTCCTCCGCTGGGGGAGAGAAGGGACCGGTCCTCTGTGTGGATTGGTCCCCTGACGCTTGTCCACTCAGCCCCCTTTTCCAGGGGTCCGGAGGCAATGGGACATCCGTGGGAGTTTCCGGTCACCTCCTTGCGGAATGTTCTCTGACCCCTCACCCATGCCGTCCCTCGCCTTTCACCTGCCCACCCCTGCTCCCGCCTCCTTAACACGCACAGAAGCACTCCTCTGCATGGTTCCGTCTGCTTCTTCCTCGAGTCTCAAGGGAAACATGGCTTCTTCTAGGATGTTGCCCCTGACTATTCACCTCGGATCTGCGTTCGAGGCCCTGTTTGTTCTCCTGGGACCTTTGCTTGAATTCACCACAATCAGCTTCTGTTGCTTGCCTGAGAAAACTCAAACTGTCCTCCTTATGGGGCGTGGCATTCACTACTGCAACTATCCATTCACCTGTAGATGGTAAGTTCTCTCTCTCTCTCTCTATTTGATTTTTATTTTTAAAATATATTTATTATTGTTATTTTTGAATACTTATTTATTTCTGAGAGACGGGGGGGGGGAGAGAGAGAGACAGAGAGAGGGAGAGAGAGAGAGAGAGAGAGAGAGAGAGAGAGGCAGAGAAGGAGACAGAGGATTTGAAGCCGGCTCTGCCCTGACAGCAGAGAACCCGATGCGGGGCTCAAACTCATGAACTGTGAGTTCATGACCTGAGTTGGACACTTAACTGACTGAGCCACCCAGACGCCCCTTTCTCTCCGTATTTTAATTTTTTTTAATTTTTATTTTTTAATGTTTATTATTATTATTTTTGTGAGAGAGAGAGACAGAGTGTGAGTGGGGGGTGGGACAGAGACGGAAGGAGACAGAATCCAAAGGAGGCTCCAGGCTCTGAGCTGTCAGCACAGAGCCTGACACGGGGCTCGAACCCATGAACCCTGAGATCATGACCTGAGCCGAAGTCGGACCCTTAGCTGACTGAGCCACCCAGGTGCCCCTTTCTCTCTATGTTTTAAATCTCTCTTTCTTGGTAAATACAAAGTATTCATCAAATATATCTTTTAAAAAAATGAATGTTCACATTATGGAATTTACCATGACCTAAGTACTCTTTTTTTAGGGAGAGAAAGCAAAGGTTACAGACTTTATTTCTACCCTTTCTCAATAGGGTTGCACATTGTCATGGTAAATTAATACATACACATCAATATATACCCATTTCTAACGTAGCCAGTTGGAATCCATTTTCTCTAACGCTTAGCGTTCAATACAGTGCATGGCACATCGCGGCTGCCATTTTTCTTACTCATACCCCAAGGACATCATTCTGTGAATTTGCCTGATTTTCTTTTTTTCTCCTCTTTCTCCCCCTCCCCCCACTTCTTTTCTTTGCCGTCTTTATCATTCTCTTCCTCTCTGTAATAAAACCAATGATCAACTCCTGGTTTCTGAGCCAACTTGTAAGGCAATCGCTTTTAAATCCCAATTCTTTTGGGGATTTGCACAGTGGAAAATGACCTCAGTGTCACCTACAACAGCCGGACGCACAGAACGACCCACTAAGTGATAGGACGGCTTTGGGTGAGGCTATTTTTTTCCCTCTAGGTAACAGGAGAACAACCTTCCTCCTTGCACGCATTAATTGGGAGAATACAGGCAAAATGCAAAGGCTGGTACGTAGCACATGATAAGTCCCTGATAAACGACAGTGATGATGAGTGGGACGATGAGGACGGTAAGAATCGTGAGCTGGGAGCCAGCCTAGAGTCCTATCCCGAAACCACTGCATCAGCACAAATATCTCCGTTTACGGGAAGAAAAGACGGCGTCGGCCACCATGACCCTTGTACATTTTGCGTGAGAACAAGGAAACACGCAGGGGATTGGGACCCTCTGGCAGAAACCCTCCAGAGCTGCGAGGTTCTGGAGTGAAACTTTGCCCTGTGCCCCAGGCCCCGGGGAAGGCCAAGGAAACTGACAAGGGAAGTGGAGAGTCTTGCTCAAGCCCAGGACCGGCTCCCAACGTCCCTCTCTCCGAGCGGCCCCATTTTCCGAGTTTCATTTAATGTTTAGGATCACCTGGGGCCCGGCCTGGTAGAAAGGGGAGGACGGTGGAAATTGCTCAAGAGCTGGCTGTGATTGGATGACTCCGACTGCCTCACCTCGTGGCAAGAGCGGGAGCGCGAGAGGAGGAGGGAGAGGCTCGCCCGCCCGGGTACAAAGCTTCCTCCCAGCCCGCGGAGCCTTCCAGCTTCCTTGTCAGCGCTGCCATTGATATTGAAATCAAGGGGTTGGCACAGAGCTCGTGGCGCCCTGGCAGAATGCCAGCCTGGCTCTAATGAGCCTCACCTGGGCTAATTACATTTTGTACAAACCCCGCCGCTGGAGAGGGGAGAGTTGCCAGTGGGTCGTCCGGAAAGATGGCAACCGGGATTTCTCAGCTCTGAGATTTCTTCCTGTCCGCTGGCAGTTGGCGCTCCAGAGGGCCGGGAAGTGACCCCAGGGACCCTGGCTACTTCCTTGTGGGGCCACGTGGCAGTTACCTTATTTGTTCCCGAACGTAAAAGTAAGCTGTCAAGTCAGAGGTGGTCCTCAGCCTGGCTACTCCAGAGAGGGGCCCGCCTGCCATCGTGTTATAAATACGGGACCTTAGGCCTCACCGCAGACTCACGGGATCAGAATCTGCGCTTTTGACAAGATCCCCAGGTGATGGGCGCGTACAGTCAAGCGTGAGAAACCCCAATCTAGACCTTCCGCCTGGGGAGAGAATAGGGCCCAGCGAAACTGGGCCATCCCCGATAGTACCGAACATACTGGACATCTAGAGGCCTTGGTTCAGAAGGGTGGGGGTTTCTCCGCTCTTCCATTTGTCACTTGTATGATTTGGGCCGGGGAGTTAACCTCTTTGGACCTCAGTTTCCTTGTCTGCAAAATGGGCATAAGTTTATTCTCCATGACATAAATGACCGTGAGGATTACAGGCTAGAATATTTATGGGCTTCGTAGTGGGGTAGTTGAGACACAGCAAGGACTAAAGATATTCCTTGTCATTGTTGTCGATGTTATGAAGGAATCGCTGGCCCCCCGGGAAAACTCAAATTCTCACTCGGGCCTTTACCAGCTATCACATCTGTAAAATGGAATAATAGTATCTGTCGCTTATGGTTTGTGTGAGCGTTAAAAGAGATACCAGAGGGGCCCCTGGGTGGCTCAGTTGGTGGAGCCTCCAACCGTTGGTTTCTGCTCAGGTCACGATCTCACGGTTCGTGGGCTTGAGCCCTGCATTGGCTCCCATGCTGATGGTGCAGAACCTACTTGGGATTCTCTCTCTCTCCCTCCCTCTCTGTCCCTTCGCTACTCTCTCTCTCTCTCTCTCTGAAAATAAATAAATAAACCTAAAAAAAGGAGATATTAGAGTATACCTGACCAGTACCCCTTGAAACTGCCAAGATCAGCAAATAGAGAAAAAGTCTGAGAAACTGTCAGAGCCAAGAGGAACCAAAGCAGACGTGATGAACTAAACGTGAGGGGGTATCCTGGATGGGAACCTGGGGCCGGCAAAACTAAGGAAATGCGAATCAAGTATGGATGTTAGTTAATAATAATGTGCCAGTATTGACTCATTAGTTGTGACAAATGTACCATACTCACGTAAGATGTTAGGAATAGGGGACGCTGGGTTCAGGGCACGTGGGAAGTCACGCTATTAGTTTGTCTGGTTTTTTTTCTGCAATTCTAAAACTGTCCCGAAAAGTCAAGTATATTTAAAAATGAATGAGATAGTACGTGAGAAGTCTTAGCCAAGGTCACCAACTTGCCCCCCTTCACCAAGGACTATCCCAGCGTTGGGGCTGGAAGTCCCAGGAAGCCGCTCAGTCGCGGGCAGACCGGGACAGCCGGTCACCATTCCCTGAGCGCAGAGCCTGGCACAGCCCGGGACCCCAGTCATCCTTACCCCTCACACACTTGTTGCCTGGCGGTCAGCTCAGCCGGTGCTCCGGAAGGCTGGTAACTGGTGGTGAGAGAGGACGACCCGAGAAGTTCTGATTTCCTATCTCCCTCTTGAGAGGGGAGCAAACCAGGGTGGGGAATTCACTCGCTGACCTGACAAATAGTGACACTATGTGTCAGAGACTGTGCCCTGCCCTGGGTTCGGAGGGGCTGGAGACACACAGGTGCATAAGGCCCCGACGGGAGGGCCTGTAGTCTCACAGCAGACCTAAAACTTGCACAATAACAACACAAGCATCGCAACAAACAAGCCTGCCGAGCAGGTATGATCACCCTCAATTTCTTCCGACCACGAAATGAAGGTTCCGAGAGGCCAGATGGCTTGCCCAAGCTGACACAGAGTCAGGACCTACCCCACACCTGTCCATGTCCCAAGTGCTGTGTTTTTGCCATTACCCCACAGCTGCCTCCCAGGGGTCTGCAGGACAGGGCAGAGAGATCCGGGCAGTGGGGGTGGGGTGGGCAGGAGGCACAGCTGTTGTACCACGCGGGCTTCAGAAGGACTAGCGACCTCAACCTGGGAGAAATCAAAGAGGACTTCCTGGAAGAGATGGGCTCTAAGTGAGGGCTTAAAGGCTACAGGGAGATCCTGCCCAGGAGCCCACCAACTTAATTTCTCTCATGTGTTTCTCGTGAGTTCTTTCATCTTCACGAACCGAGGGATCTGGGGACGATGATGATGTGTGGTCCATTGCACATGGTGGGATAACACTTGGGGAAAATTGCCTTGAGTTTTGCTAGCATTCCTGTGTTGGCTGCTCTTCCCTCCACTAGGCATCGGTCCTCGTGACCACACCAAAAATGTAAGGACAGGAATCTGAGTTTAGTAAAGGTTGGCCTTGCCAACCCATGATTCCTGAGGCAACTCGGGGACGGGACCAGACACAGTTACAGAGCAAGTCTCCCTGCTGGACGTGACGAGCTAAACTTGTGGGCGGGGGACAGAGGGCAGCTGGAGGTGAACTAGGGAGTCCCATGAGGCCAGGTGTGCCTGATAGGAAGCTTAACAGATTTGGGGGGACTCAGGAGTAGTGACAATCTGGACTCCTTCCCCAGTTGCACCTACGAAAGCCACAAGTCCCCCCAGATGCCCTGGGCTCCCATGCACTGGGGAGGAAAGGCAGCAGAATGGCTCAGAGAGGTGGGTGTCCAGGCAGGTGGGGTGGGGGGGGGTCCCTCTAGGGCCGGGTTCATGGGCATCTAACCCAGGAAGTGACGCAGGGCTCTGCATTTGGTTGAACGCCCTGCTGTTGCCATCTGGAAATTCCGAATCAGTTTTGGAGAAGGAACCCCCCCCCCCCCGCCGCAATTTTCATTTTGCACTTGGCCATGCGCGTGTACAGCTGGTTGTGGCTACCTGACAGGGTGCCCGTGTGCCCCAGAGGGAGAATGCCACGGCCACCTCACGAGGCTGAGGGGGAGTAAATGTACTGAAGCCTCACAGAGCTCAAAGTGGCTCAGGAACTGCCCAGTGGCGGTTGTGGGCTCAGAGCGAGGGACCCACCTTCCCCAGCCTGCACGTCCCCACCACCCCTTTTAGTCGTATCCCTTGGGAAAGGAGAGGAGACCTGAACCGACTGGGAATACGTTTCAGCCACCTGAACACAGACTTGCAATCCACATTTAGTTCAGGTGAAGAATGTAGGCGGAGGTTGTATTTCTTCCCCACCCGGGCTTGGGAGCTTTGTCCCCATTACAGCTACAGCTTGGCTTCTTTTTGGGTGACTAAGCTGGGCTTCGATCCGATTCCTGCCCTCTGTTCTCACTGTCAGTGATGCAGAGGGCAAGACTCTGGAATCCAGTCCCATCAGCGCGTGTGTTGGCCAACTCGTCCCCACTTGGCTCCAACAGCTTCATCGGTGCCTCTGATTTCTGGCAGTGCTCGCCTGGCTCTGCCCGCGGGTTGCAGCGGGCTGATGGAGCCCTGACCTCATGCGACCCTCGTGAAAACCTGCGGGTCAAGGCCTGCGGAGAATCTCGCCCTCAGCAGACTGGCACGTAGAGCTGGGTGGTTCTCTTTCGGGGTGCTGCTCTGTGCACTGCAGGACCTTAGGCAGAAGCCCTGGCCTCTATCCGCCGGCTGCCAGGAGCGTCCTCCCCTACCACGACCACCAAAAATGAGCCCAGGTGCCATTAGCTGTTTCCTCGGCAGGACAATCGCCTCTGATGGTTTTAAATCCTTCATGGCCTATTACTACGGAGAGACCCACGGTAAATTATTTAACCATGAAGTGCCCGGCTCACTCCTTTTGGAAAAAGAGAGAGAGTAATTGCATTGACCGCTCATTCTTGTGGCGTGAAGCCGACGGGTTCTCATAGGGGGACGTCCCCTTGACGGCAAAGGGGCCTCACAGGCGGTTCTCTGCTCTGGTCCCAGCCTCGTGTTCTAGGCGGGGAACATTAAGGCTTGGCAGGGTTAAGAGACTCCCTCCAACCCAGACTCATCGCTCTTTCTTTTTCTTTTAATGTTTTTATTTATTTTTGAGAGACAGAGAGTGGGGGAGGGAGCAGAGAGAGAAAGGGAGACACAGAATCCGAAGCAGGCTCCAGGCTCTGAGCCGTCAGCACAGAGGCCAACGAGGGGCTCAAACTCACGAGCCGTGAGATCGTGACTTGAGCCGAAGTCGGACGCCCAACCGACTGAGCCACCCAGGCGCCCCTCGTCGCTCTTTTTATAACAAAATCCTTCAATTTGATGGTGGGGGGGGGGTAGTTATGAAAACATTCCCTCCACTGAGGGAGTGATGGATACAGTGACAGCATCTCCCTGGTTGAGGGAGGCTGAGGGCAGGCCAGGCACCGTGGGAAGCTTTGCAGGATCAAATCAATACGGATAGTAGCCCTGCTTCCCAGGTGAGGACACAGAGGCTCAGAGAAGGAGGTTCACCAGCATTCCCAGGGACCACAATGTAAGCTCCACAAGGGGTGTGGTCGTGAACCTGTGATTTAGCCAAAGTGGGCACGGAGGGGCCGTATTCTAATGGAGGGACTGGGGCTTCAGGGAGTTTGCTTTGGCAAACCACGTGTCCTATTACTTATTTAACACTTTTCTTTAAGTGGATTGACTTTTCGGCTTAAATATTTTAAAAGGCATTTTATGTTGCTCCTCTAAATTGAAAAGCCGTTTCAGCGGCCACGCGTGGAAGGGAAATGAGTTTCTCATGTTAGGAGTCAGTGTTATCTGTCTTTGGTAAATGATGAACAAGAATCGACTCTGGGCAGCACGTGGCTCTTCGGCCTCTTATACTCCTTAAATGCCCCATAAATAGGTTGCAGCACGTCCTATGGGTTGGCTCATTCAACACCCACTCACCCCCAATCTCCTTATAAATACCCTCCGCTAGAGGCTGAAAACAAAAACACTTCACTTCCTGCGTCCTTTGTAGCCGGGGGTGGTCATGCGCCAGTGGGAGGTGGGGGGGGGGTGTGTGTGTGGAGTCCTTCCTTGATTAAAAAGCCAAAACCTTGCTGAAGGATTTTCTTTCATCGCCTCTCTCTTTGTGCCGATTGGTGTTATAGGTCAGCTTGGCCAGGCTCTGGTACCTAGCTATTCAAACATTCGTCCAGGTGATTGTTGCCGTGGAGGTGTTTTGGAGATATGATGGAAGTCCATAATCAGTTGATTTTTAGTAAAGGAGATTATCCTCCATCATGCGGGTGGGCCTCATGCAATCAGTTGAAGAGCTTAAGAGCAAAACCGAGGTTTCCCTGAGGAAGAAGAAATTCCACACGAGGGGAGCAGCTTCAGCTCGGGCCTGAGCATTTCCAGACTGCTGGCTTGCCCTACAAATTTCGGACTTGGCCAGCCAGACTCAGAATTGCATAAGCCACTTCCTTAGAGTAAGCAAGTGAGTAAATAAATAATCCCACAGTCACGGCGCTCGTGCTCTCTCTCTCTCTCTCTCTCTCACTGGATTTGTTTCTCTAGCAGAATCCTGACTGATACACTCTTCTTCTACCCTTTCGCAGAGGGGACATGAGCTATGAAGATGCCTCTGCACCTTGCTGCCACGTAAGTGACAAACCTGTGGACATTGATGTTAAGCCTGGCGGAGCAGGAAGTTTTGCAGGGAACAAGGGTCTGTGATTGCTTCACTGTGCTCGCCTACCAGCTTGGACGGTCTCCCTCTGGGCATCTTAATATATCTGAAATCAGAATGCGCCTTCCGATAAATGACATCTTACAACTAATCGGCAGGGTTGTTTCTATACTTTCTCTTTCCCCCTTTGGAAGTCCTTAAATAATGACACATCTTACAATGAGTGGTGTCCTTGATTTAGTAAACTGTGGTAACTGCAAACCAAGTATTGATTTGGTTTAAGCGATTGTATATTTCGGGGAGGCGAGCGTGCGTGCACTTGATCTCCCTGGGCTTAAAGCTATGAAACTGCGAGTCCTGGAAGGGAACAGGGAAAATCCGCACGTAGCAGCTGCACGTGCAGCCCCCCCTGCCCCCGACACCTCGTCTTTTCTCCCGCAGTCACCTGCCATGTAGCAAAGCGGGCACAGGCTCAACCTTTAATTCCTTAATGAAGGTTTCTTTGAAAACAAACAGGGTCCTCTGTCTACTTGCAGTTTAACCTCACAAGAAAATAAAAGCTTTCCCAAATCCTGTCCCCTCCCTCACCCCACCAGATCCACTTTTCTGGCTGAATGCAGGTTGAAATGAGGTGTTTTCTGTTTTTTGTTTTTTGTTTTTTTTTTACTGATGAAAATATTATAGGAATTAAAAACCAAACCCATTAATATCCTGATTAGACTCCCCATGTTAATTGCAGATTCTTTCAGGCGACAGAACAGGTCACTGTCTGGGCTTAATGTGATCGCGGTGTTTAATAAGAGCTGCCCGTAGGAACAGCAGTTTGCAGCGAAAACTTTTGCCACCTGGCAGAGGAAGCTGGGAAGTGATTTTTCCTTTCTCACGCTTGCGAGAAGGAACAGCAGGTACTGAGCGCTGCCTTTGGGGAAGGGGAGCCAGATTGGAAAAAGGGAACGAGGGGGCCCGGTTATTTCTTTCCTTTTTCAACACGCTTCCTGGCAACCTCAGTACGGATTTTCCTCTTTCCCTCTCCTGCCTTTCCAAAAGAAGGTGATTGAGAGGATTCTTGCACGCAAACAAAGAAGCAAACAAAAAGCAGCAGGAGGCGCTGTTTGTAACAGAAGTTTCTGGGCTCCCCATCCCTGAAATGCCTTCCTCCTTCATCCATGGGGCTAGAGCAGGGGGCAAAAACAAACACCTAGTATCCACACAGAGAGCACGAAGGGCTGAGTGGGGACTGTGGCAAACTGCAGAAGCCTGGTCCTGTGTTAAGGGACAGAGTCAACTGAGTCTTTGCGTGTTGCACAAGCTCTGTGGTTAGGACAGGGTCTGAGCACCTCTCCTCGCCTACAGAGTACACACGTCCGTCCAAGGAGGTGGGAGTAACTCAGCCCCCAGTGTGCATCACAACCACATCAGGGGCTTAGTTAGAGCGCAGGGCTCTGGGCCCCATCCTTGGGGTTCTGATCCAGTCGGTCTCTGGGGAGGCCAAGGGTTTCCTTTTAAACAGGTTGCAGGTGGTGCTGACGCTGCTTATTTGGGGGACACACTTGGGGACCTACTGGCCCCCAGCCTGGTCGCCTGGGCTGTCGTACAGCCTCCTAACTGGTCTCCGGGGTCTACCCTGCCCGCTTAGAGCCTGTCTTGCCGTGGGGGTCCCGGTTCACAGCACAGCTGTGCTCGCTCACATCTCCTGGCTCCCATCGGGTTCCAGAAGGAACCAAGTACTTCAGTCCTGTCTGCTTCCCTGGCAGACTCACAGTCCGTCCTGGCGTCTGAGAGACAATCCACGTCTTTCCATGGCTTCTCCTTGGTCAGTTACTAACCTTCCATTCAAGCTGCTCTACTAAATTTTCTCAACCACACTGCTTTATAATTCCAGCTTCTCCGATCATTTTTTAAAAAATGACTTTATTACTCTTCCCTATCAATGATATTCATGCATTTCCTAAAGACCTGTAGCCTGTGCCCATGAACCCAGCCTCACTCAACACAAATATCAGTGCATCCGGGATCTGCGTGGTCGCTTGGTAATCCTACCCAAAGGGAAATGTGTTCCTAATGCAATAACCACTCATAACATGCCGGCAAGGCTGTTTCCCCCTTTCTCACACAACGTGCCAGAAACTCTGAGAACTCCATGCCTTGCAAAGTGTTTTATACTGAGGCCAGGCACCTTGTGGGAAGGAGCCCTACGTACTTCAGACGAATCCCAGGCAGATGTCAGATAAACATATTCGAATAAACCAAATGTCACTTTTCTCTTTAATCGCTGGCTTCAGAGGAGCTGAGACTTTCTGGACCTTATCAAGGTGTTGTCATCTTTGATTCCTTCGTTGTATTTCAGGCACATTTTTTTTTTTTTTAAAGTGTCAAGATGATAGGGGTGTAGGAGGGAGAAAGCCGAAAGGGTTATAAGTTTAGGTGAAAATAAAACACGTGAGCCCCGCCAGACGTCTTGGTCAGCACAACGCGAGAGTATCTACTGGCCCGGATTTTTCCCCAGCTTCATACATCAGGTTGGATTCCTGGGGGTTTCCCAGGATACGCTAACTCCATTCATATTTCTCTCTCTTTACTGTCCTATTGGGTCACTCTTAACTTTAGAGGCATTATATTTCATGTCACTTTTATGTTTAAAAAGTGTCTGTATCGCCACCTAGGATTGCACGGAAACTGGTAAAATCTGAATTCACTTTGGCCCCGACATTGTTCTATTGCCATCCAAGATGTTAACACCGGTGGACGCTGGGTGAAAAGCGCACAGAACTTCTCTCTATATTTCTTTGTCACTTCCTGTGGGTTTATAATGATCTCAAAGTAAAAAGTAAAAAACAAAAATGTGTGTGAGACTATCTATCAATAGAGATGGGTAGAGACAAAAAGTGTAGATCAAGGGTTGGCAAAGTAGAAAAGGGCCAGATAATAAATAATTAGTATTTTAGGCTTTGCGGGCCATATAGTCTTTGTTCTTACTACTTAGTTCTGCCACAGAATCATAAAAGTAGCCAAAGACAGTACGTAAGCAAATGGCCATGGGGGTCTCCAATAAAGCTTTATTTAAAACTCACAGGAAGTGGGCTGAATTTGGCGTATTGCTTCTGTTAGTCGACCTCTGCGCAAGAATTTGTGTGCAAAACACTGATGTCTACTAAAATGTCAGTAATAAACACTGACATTTTTCTTCCTCTCCCCCCCATTTCCCTGGTGGTCCACCTGAATGCTTCAATTTCCCTTTAGTGGACATATGTCATTTATATCATTAAAAAAATAAGGTTCTGGCCGGTTTTCATGATTTTGTGGTTTGTTTTTTAGAAAAGAGATGAAAGGTACCTAGAATATCTTAGGGAATTTGGCTCCTTTCCCCCCCTCCCCCCCACCCCGCCATGACCATTATTCATACAGTTAATCTAGATGCACAACCCGTGTTTATGACTAGGTCCCACACGTGGGATTATCTGGTAATAACTCCAGTGTGGTTATGCTCAGCTGTGGCGGCAAATGCCAGAGCCATGAGACCGAAGTTGATGTGGGTGACCGGAGGGAGAGAGGAAGCAGGGCTTTCCGGGGTTAAACTTGGTCATAAATGGCTTTCAGTGCTAGATCTCAGACACATGGGTCTCGGGTCTTTGTACACCCACCGCCCCCACACTTCCTGCTTTGTAGGAAGCCAAGGAGAAGAGAGGCTTTTCTACTTTTTTACTTTTACTTGAAGTCAATTTTGCAATTAACAGGGTACAATTGAGGTGCTTCCTGGAATTTTGAGTTGGGGACCAAGAATCGAAACTTATCATGTTGGATCGCTGCCTTAAGCCCGGCTCTAGACAAAACAGTCTCAACAGACAGTTGTCTCTCCGGTTTTTAAAGTTCAACAGGAAAGGAGACAGAAGTTGAAGTTCTTTGGCAAATGCATTCCAGTGATGAGAAACATTCCTGTTTTATATTAAGCTTAAAACCTTTCTGATGGCAATATTCAGACCTTGAGTTTATGGCAGAACCTGATTTTCTAGTAGAAATGATGCTTGCCCGAGTGCTAATTCTTGGCCAAAGTCCTGAAGCTTCACATTTTATAGAAATTATCAATAATAGTGTATTTAACTGTTAATTCAACTAACTATTCATACCCTGCCACTGGTGGATATAAAATTTCTAAGGTACGTATCAAGCCGACTGGGGGCTATGGCTTTGAAGCATGTAATTTTCTTTATTGATATTCCTCCTCCAGCCACAAAAAGATTTAAGGTGACATAAAATGGAAATAATTAATACAGCTAACGAAAGGAGGAGAAAGCAAATATCTTACTGATAAGAATTAAAATAGTTCCCGTGATTAACCATCCAATTTGGATATGAGCTTCCTGGCACCCAATGCAAAAAAAAAGGGGGGGTACAATACAGCGTTCAGTCGTCTTATGATTGAAATTGAACGAAGAGAAAGATGCTAGTTCCCCAGTAAACTAGAAGAGAGATGTGTCACCAAAGATTCTGCATGGAGAATATCCATTATCAATGGCTTGTCCATAATAAATCACTTATCAGCTAGGGCATAGATGTCCGGGAAAGTTCACCGTGTTTGACATACTCCCGTGGAGATCACTCTTCCTCATCTACGCAGCAAAAAAGTTCGAGTTACCACGTCTCCAGCGTGGGAACTACTCAGAAATAAGGAGCGTAAATGACAACTGACCAGTCTGTAAAGCTAAGATCCAAACTGCTTACAGACAGAGTTGGAGTAGCTGTCTATGTGGATTTGTTTTTAGAAGATGCAGCAAGGTTTACGCACGTCCTGGAGGTTCACCTGCAGGGACACCCAGTTTCTCTTTCTGGTCACGATGCACGCACAGGTTTGGACCCCGCGCACAGCCCTGCACTGGCTCCCCTCCCCGACTGTGACACCAACAGACACCCCATCCGTCGTCTTTAAAACCCCCCCATGCCTTCACTGTGCATCCTTTTTGCCATCAATCTCAGGTCCCTGAGGGATCTGGTCCCTTCCTGTCCCCTGTTTCCAAGTTCACAAGGCTTTTCTGTCCCTCAAATGCACCCTTCTAGGGAAGGGTGAGCTTCCTGCTTCCCATGTACGGGTTTCACGCGGGTCAGGACCTTCCCTGACCACCCTGCATACGCTCATTCCACCGTCATCCTGGGTCACCAGCTCCTCAGCCCGTGTGGATGCCTTCAAGGCTCTCATCACACCCAGAAAGAGTCTTGTTCGTTTTCTCTTTTTGTCCGAAGTTATAAGCGAGCCCTGCTGTGGGCGGGGGCTTTCTCTCATAGTTCGCCACCTCGGGACAGTCCCTGGCACATCACGAGCCCTCGGTCGATATGTACTGTATCAAAGAATGAATCAACCGGCAATCACAGAGCTAATATCGCTTCTCTTGCGGACGACCCTTGACCCAGCGTTGGGAGGGTCTTCCTGGTATCACTGGAGCTGGAAGTTTTGGACCAACCCATTTACTTGTCATGGCTAATGGAGTCAGTGGCTACAGTGTATCCGTAATGGCTCAGGAATCAGCACATTTTGGTATTCCTCAGCTACTGCCCGGATGTTGGGGCCCCCCTTTGATGGAAGGAGTAACTTGTTACTTGTGTGTTCCCCGTTTGGTAACTTCCACCCAGCCCAGTTTACAAATGCAAGTGGTAGAGCGGTCTCAGCTCTCCGGGGCTGTGGACTGGGTGTGAGCTGAACACACCCGCTCACTCTCATCTGCTTCCTCGTATATAACCCCGTACACATCCTTCGTATCCATCCCCCTGCTGCGTGCGCGGTGCGTGGGGTTTCAGGCTGCCATGACCTTCTTGGCTTCAAATATTTTCTAGGACACGCTCAACTTCAAATATTCTCCCCCTTGATCCCTCCAAGGACAGCTGAACTCCTACGCCATGGGAGCTCATTTTCATCTGGAAAATCTGATCATAATAATTGCAGACCTGCTGACTCTTGCCAGTTTGCAAGGCGTGTGGCGTAAGATCTTCCCAGATTCCCAAATCTGTGAACACAGCCTTGCTGATCTAGGCTCCCGGGATTCTCCCAATTCTTATTTTCCTTGGGAGTCCCATATTTTCCATACACCTTTCTATACAACACCCTTTACAAGTCATGTTTTCTCCACAAACTCGCTGGCACTTCTCCACAAAGGAATACAGTTATAATATCACTTAGCATTAGGGCATGAACGATAATGAGCGAAGGAGGGCAAAGTCTCATTGAGAGTGGATGCTAGGCGGTTGACTTGGGGCACTTACTGGGTTATTGACTTGCTCCTTCTCATTAACATTGCAACACAAATCAAATTTATGACACAGCGAAAAGGTAAGTTACTCCATCTCTATCATGTGGGTTGCTGAGGAATAAATGGTAGAAATTACAAATAAACCCACAAACGCTGAGATCCTAACCCTACAAACTGAGCTGGATTATGTTTATAGGTCTGTTTATTCCACGGAACTGTGGACTCATCCAGGATAGAAGTCCCCGTCTTAGTCTTTCTTTCTTTAGTACCCAACACATAGAAGGCAATTGCGATATATGGACTGACTTGAATGAGTGGAATCTTACACATGGTTATTCTCCCAGTACTGTCTGAAATCCCACCATCAGCAATGCTTTCCTTCGTGTTAAGCACTCCCTTCCTTCCCTCCTTTTTCATTCCCAAAGAAGCAAGTTGAGAAAGTGGAGGCAGAAGTGAGACACACACCGGGCACTTCATCCAAGACACCACGGCTGCCATTTCTAGAACTGGAAAGACCTTCATTGTTCTTTCTCGCTCCTCTTTCCACTGATACCAAAAGAAGTCACACGGTTAAAAACAAAAAGCAAACAGAACGGTCCCCTCGCCCCTCCCATGTAGCCCATTTGCCTGAGTGAGATGTACCGTGGCCCTTGGGGAGAGCTTCCAGAAGGCAGACCTCATGATAGGCATTCAGGTGTGGATGTTCCAGGGCCAGGGCCCTCGTCCTCTACCTGGGGGCAGTGACCCTCCGGAGGGGCCCTGCCATTCCTTCCCCTGGAGGGCAGGGGTGCTCATGCACAAGGGCCAGCTGCTCTCCTTGGACCTGTAGCAAAGTCCAAACAGACTCCCCCCCGATGCTGTGTCCTTACCTTTATTTTTACCAATGACTTTCCCCCTTAGCTTTAGATTCAGGGAAGATCATTAAAACCGTCAAGTTACAACAAGCTCTCACCTCAGAGATGTTAAGCGGGCCACGTGCAATTGCACAGGGCGTGCCCCAAGACAGTGAATGGACTGCTTGAGATCTCAGCTCGGGCAAATGACCACGGGCAGACGTGTTAACACCCCAAACAAAACACGGAAAAAAAAAATCCTTCCGGTGCAACAACACGGATCTTCGTTTCACAGTCCCTGTGTTCACCGTGCGGCTTAACCAAGACCAGTGCTGCTTCTGGATTATTCCGTGCCCCTTGGCAAGTCTTCCTCCCAATAATTAGGCCTCAGAAACTGCCAGATGCATGCATTTTGCTGTGGTTGGAACTGTACTGACTCCTGCCACTCCATTTATTAATTTGGTCATTTGTTGGTTCGTGAATTCAACCCGCCATCTGTTGTTGAGCGCGACAACAGCCCGGACACAGGGCTGAGCCCGGGTTCACAATCCCTGCTCCCAGGTGCTCTCGATCCAGTGGAGGAAAATGGTAGATCAAATGCCTTCGTGCTGCAGTGAAATCAAGACTCTAGCCAGAGACCATGCAGAGGGGCCGAACCACTAGCTTCACAGAGGATGTGACACCTGGTTGCAGACTCCGCTGGTGAAAAGGAGTCTGACTCTCTCCCTCTCCTGACCCAGAGCTGAGAGCCCAGCCTGGTGCTGGGCCAGCGATCACTATGAGAAATGGAGAAGGTGGGGCGCTGTCTGCTCTCCGATAAGGTCAGGAAGATCAGCAGCTCCTTTGAACTCACGTACCTGCGTCCCGGAACGCACCTGCCACCCACGGAACCACGTGTGCGTGTGAAAGCATCTCTCAAGGAGGTCCGAGTTGAAAGGAAGGTGTTGCACGTGGAAGGGTGATGTGAGCACAGTGAGAGACTGAGGTAGAAGGTTAGAGAAGGAGCTGGGAAGCGTCTCATCGGAACTTCTGTGTATAGGTGAGTAGACGGAGGTGAAGGTCAGGGGAGGTTAGGTCCAGGCTGAGAGTCAGAGCCCAGAGTATTCCTCCAGCCCTTCACCTCTGCAGCTCAGGATTTACCCAGGTCAGTGGGTTTTAAAGGATCTAATCAAGAGGATGTGATAAAGCACCTTAAGGAGATAAACGGAGGCGGCTTTGATAGGAAGGAAGGGATCCTTAAGGTACAATTGCCATTCTCTCATTTATCTTTATCCATTCAAGCCTTTAACCTTTAACCATGCCACTCATTCATTCAGTTATTTACTTACGCGTTAAATAAATATTTCCAGGGAGCTTTCTGTAGCTCTCCTACCGTGGAACATGGACACTGGGGCTAAGATGGCCCATTAATGTCACTTGGTGAACCAGGGAAGGTCACTTGTTGAGAGAGAGACAGAGAGAGACAGAGCGCGAGCAGGGGAGGGGCAGAGAGAGAGGGAGACACAGAATCCGAAGCAGGCTCCGGGCTCCGAGCTGTCAGCACAGAGCCCGACGTGGGGCCTGAACCCACGGATGCGAGGTCATGACCTGAGCCGAAGTCGGGCGCCCAACCGACTGAGCCACCCAGGCACCCCAAGGAAGGTCATTCTGTAAGAGTCACTTGGAACCCTGTATTGAGAGAGATTCAGCAGCTCAGGTCGGTGTCCCAACCCAAGTAGTGGCTTCATGTGTCAAGAATATATCTGGGGTCACAGTCCTGAAATGTTAGAGCTAAAAGGATCTTTGTGCCATCCATGGTCTGGTCTTGTCTCCAGATCAAGCCTTGGGGGTAAGGTGACCAGCTTGTCCTGCTTTGCCAGGGAGTCTGGCATCTCGGACACCAGCTTTGTCCTGGGCAACTGGGAGGTGGTCACCTGCTGTCTAGGCAGATCTGCTGAGGGCTGGGCCTATATTCTCACAACCTCTGAGACAGTTGTTTCCATGGACACCAAGCATCCAGGCTTCAGTGAGCCGGCAAGGGTGATATTTCATTTCTACGGGCGGCTCCTGATTTCTCAGGCTGGTGGCCGTTAGCCTTGTTGCCAAGAAAACTGCCTTATACTGGGTTCTGGGTCCAAGAAGAGCCTGGCCCAGAAACACTGGCTTGGAAACTTGCATTTGCTGCAGGGTCCTTCCCAGTGGCAACCCTGGAACAGAAGAGCCGGGCACTGGAAGATAAAGAGGAAGGGAATCTTGATGCCTCTTTCACGGGCTCGAGGGGAGGCAGAAAGGCAGCAGAGGCCAGCCAGCGACCCCCGGGGGTGCAGCTGGAGGGGGAGACCCGAAGAGCTGAGTCCAAGTATCTTACTTATAAAATAAAACCACTGTCTTCTACCATGTGACACTAGACATTATTTCTAATCTCCCATAAAATCGACAAGGTGGGATCAAAATCTCTGATTTGCAGATAAGCGAACAGTCCCGGAGAGGTTATCCTTCTGCCCGAGGTGACTCAGGGAAGAAGATCGAGAGCTCAGGCTCCCCAGACCCCAAAGTCTCAGCTCTTCCCAGGATACCCTGCTCCATCCATCCCTGCATTTGGCTTAAGGTGGGTTGGTTAATGACATGAAGGGGCTTATGGGAGCCCTCTTGACTAACTCTCTTATCTACCTACACGACGAGAAGATAAGCTTTGGAAACTCTGAGCACAAGTCCCAACTTGTGGCTTGCCTACCAGCTCCCGTTCCCAGGACTGCGTGAAAATTGAGGTGTCTCTTTCCTTCCACCCCCACCAGATCAGTCATCACTGGTTCACATTCTCCCAAGGCAACAACTCCCGGAAGTGAAAGGCAACAATCCCATTAGCTGACGCCTGGGCTGTCGATCTGTCCTCAGACAACCCCCGCACTCAGTTTATCACCTGCTGGCTCCTTTGGCATGGACAGTTGCAGGAATTTCTGCAAAGAATCACATGAACGGATGCCAGCATTCTTTCTATTTTTTTTTTTGTTTTTAATGTTTTGTAATGTTTTATTGATTTTTGAGAGACAGAGAGACAGAGTGCGAGCAGGGGAAGGGGCAGAGAGAGAGGGAGACACAGAATCCAAAGCAGGCTCCAGGCCCTGAGCTGTCCGCACAGAGACCAATGCGGGGCCCGAACCCACAAACCGTGAGATCATGACCTGAGCCGAAGTCGGACACTTAACCGACTGAGCCATTCCGCCCCCACCCCGGATGCCAGCATTCTTGAGCTCAGAGGGAACCACTCATATAGAAGTTCCCAGATTTGGAGATATGATGGGCAGACCAGTGAAATTGCCAGAAAAAAAAAAAAAGAAAGAAAGAAAGAAAGAAAGAAAGAAAACCATATAAGTGACCAGAGTTTTAATTTGCTGGGCATGGTCACACAGAACAAGACAGAGGAATTGCTACAACCATCATGTAGTAAAAAGAGAAGACGTTTAAATTTTCCCGAAGCAACGGGAGCAAATCTGTCTATTGAAAACCTGTTGCCCACAGGGTGATGGCACACAGTGGGTACTCCACAAATATTGTTGAATGCGTGTTGTTGGATGAATTTCAGATAAAAAACAGAGCCCTTTAAATAAGCTTAACTTTGTGGAAATTGCACTTATATTGGGACTTGTATTTCCAGTTTGCCCAGAAAAAAAATTATTCTGAACCAGAAACAATCTAACAACTGCTTCCTGAGGATTCTTGTCTGGAACAACATCTTCACCACTCCCTCCAAGTAGACACAGAGTCCAGGGAGGGGCATTAACCCGCCCAGAGACACACAGCTCATTACAAATAGGTCTTTTGACCCATGGGTCCCTGAATGCCTCCCACTTCAATCTCTCCTAAGATGGGGTGAAATACTGGGGGAAGAGATATATTTTTGTGTGATACTTGGAGAGCATATTTCTTTTCCTTTTTTTGTTGAAGTCAAAGGGAGCTTTGTGTGATGAATACAAGTCCCTCCCGAACCCTTAAAACCTCCCCTTTCTGCAAAGACAGAGCAGGACTTGGGCTCAGAGCCTTCGATCAGCAAGGATTTTGATGCCATTGGCTACTATGATGGCTGGCGGACATGACAGGTAAAAAGCACTTAGAACAAAGCCTGGCACATTGTAAGAGGTTTGCAAAGGGTAGCAATGAGGATGATGGCGGTGATGGCATCCAGCCTCCCCCGCCAGGGAAGCCAGCAGCCCTCCCGTTCAGGGAATGACCCCTCCTCTCTCCCCATCTCCCCACCTGCGAGCAGCCCTCCATCTGGCGGGTTCTCCAGGTGTACATGTGCAGGATGCTCCTTTGGCACGCGAAAGTCCGGAACTTCTTTGCTGCCTCTCCTTGGTTACTCTTTGGATGAATCCACATGACAGAGCAATTGTCCTGGATGTAAGTGATCCCGGCTATGCACCATGGCAAGCGCTAGGGGCCGATAGCCACAGCCAAAGCGAAAGGGTTTTTCCCTACTGGAACATAAATTCTACAGGGACAGCACTTTCCCCAAACACCCCATCCATCAGGGCAAGCTGATTGGTACCAATGAGAGTGAGGTTGCTCTGTGGGTCTGGTATGAGCAGGAGGGAGGGACCCTCAGGAGGGTTCTCACGAAAAGTTTAGGCTGCTGGCCCAGAATGGGGGAATGCACTGTCTCTTGAAGAAGGGAGAGCAAATGCAGACAGCAATATGACAAGTTTTCTAATGAGAAACATTTTGTATCCAGGCCCTACTATCCCGCAATCATCTGTACAACTCTCAGTTGTGACATTCTATTTCTTTATTTTGAGACAGAAGGAGAGCATGAGCAGGGGAGGGGCAGAAAGAGAGGGAGAGAGAGAGAATCCCAAGCAGGGAGGGCAGAGCCTGCTGCAGGGATCGAACTCAAGAACCATGAGATCATGACCTGAGCTGAAATCAAGAGTCAGACGCGTAACCGACTGAGCCACCCAGGCGCCCCTCAATCGTGACATTCTTAAAGACAAGCGTTTGTCTTGTTCACAGGTATAAGAGCCACAATTTATTAGTGCCTGCTCTCGCTGAGGCTTTGGGTGAGCGCACAGCATCCACTCTCTGTTAAACATTTTGTCCCCGTGTTTTAGATGGAGAAACGGAGGCTCAGGGAAGTCAAATGGCTTAAATACGTGATGCCCCAGCAGCAGAATCCAAACAGGATCCATCCAGCCCACGTCTCTAGTTTGTCCCCTGCCTCTCGCTGCCTTGCTCGTGACACTCCAGCCACTGACTGTCCTATCTCCCCCGCAGGGCCGTGGTCTCTTCTGCACTTTCTCCTTGGAACGCTTCTCCCAGCTCTTGGCATGGAAGGTCCTCCTCATTCGGGTCACAGCCCAGCCTCACTGCTCAGAGGGCCTTCCTGGATCACACTAACAATTACAGCTGTCCCCTGTCCCAACCCCGATCGACCCCACGACGGCACGGCGTGGCTAGTCAACAGCAGACTTCGGAGCCACCTGTGCTCCAGATCCAAGTTCTAATTCCTGTTTATACTCTCTATGACTTGGTTTCCCCCTCTGTAACAAGGAAGAGTAAATGTAACTGATCTTACAGGTTTCTTGTGAGTTTGAAATGTATTAAAATGTATATCAAGTACCTAAAACAATGCTCAGCTTATAGTAAGCACTCAATAAACATTAGTGTTGAGAAACACTGTCTTTTTCTACTGAAATACAAATTCTACAAGGGCAGCACTTTATTTGGTCTTTCACAACTGTATCCGGTGCTCAAGAAATATTAGAGGAATGAATCAAGGGGGTGAGTGGATAAATGAATGAACGTTTAAAGCCTGTGTTCTCCCCAATTATGCCAAACTGCTCCTGTGCCTTTTCCTGCTTATGGCCCTGCACCAAGCCTGGTGCCCGACTGTGCTGGGGCTCAGGAAAGGTGGAACGGAATTAAGCCCAGAAGTTCTTTCTGCTTCTTGTCCCAGGGAAGCCCCACAGCATCCCTGCCCAGGATGCCGACCCTGTCTGTCCTCTCACCTGGCAGATCCTGTGCCCCGTGTATGCTGGGCTCCCTCATCCCATCCTGGGAGAGTTGAGGACTCATAGGCTGCCACTCATCGGGTCCCCTTCAGAGCATCACACAGGACAGACAACTGTCCTGATTGCCAGCCCCTGATCAATGCCACAAAAGGCAGCAGAAGGAAGCTTTGGTGCATTCTGAATACGCTTGAAGGCGTTCACTTGTTGCATTCCAGAAGGTTTGTGTGCATTTATGGAGAGGCTTGGCTATATTGATTTATTTGCTGCCTATTTCTAGAAAGGTCTCAGGAAGGAAGACCCATCCTCTGTTCCCTGTTGTCAGAAGAATTGTTTTGTTTTATTTTGAGAGAGAGACAGAGTGCGAGCAGGGGAGAGGCAGAGAGAGAGAGAATCCCAAGCAGGGTCTGCACTGTCAGCACAGAGCCTGATGCGGGGCTCGAACTCACGAACCGTGAGATCGTGACCCGAGCCGAAACCAAGAGTTGGACGCTTAACTGACTGAGCCACCCAGGCGCCCCTGCCCAGAAGAATCATCTTAAGATGCCCTTTTCTGTCTCTCTCCACTCCCCGAACTCTTAGGCATCCTTCTGGGCCCAGAGCAAATCAATCTCAGGTCTTCTCTGGAGCCTGGCTGAATTAGTTATTCTTCGATGATTTCAGCTCCTTTTCGGCTGCTGTCTGACGAACAGGAGCTCTACTATGTGCCAGGCCTTGTGCTCTTAGACGACCAAGATGGAAATCCCTGCCACCAAGAAGCCTTGAGATTGATGTCTGTCTCTCCCCATAGACTCCCGGAGGGCAGAGACACATCCCCAACATTCAGCAGACGGGTTGCCTGGGAGTGCCTGACCCTGCAGAATACAAGGTTGATTAACCAAATCAGGGAGGGACGCGTAAATATTTTGCCCTGGAACAGGGCTGCAGGATGTGCAGACAGAGGGCCCTTGACCGGCGATGTCTTTCTTCCCTTGAACGGTGAAGGTGCTGCTCTCTGTAAGAAAACCTACACTGCTCATCAGGCCTTGTAATATGATTCAGTCCGACACACTCCTTGTAAAAGCTCCGCGCACTGCAGAAATTTGTATTCTCCCTGCCCTGAAACGTGGTGCCGGACTCAAGACCTGCATGCTGATGTCAACGGGAGGCTGCAAAAGTACTTTTTCCTTCTGCTGACTCGCACGTGTGCGTTTTCAGTTCGAACCGGCTTGCGGGGTGGGGGAGGGGAAGGAGGCAAGAAAGCTGCACCTTCCACCGGATAAATCTTTATTTTCAGCCTTTCACAGCCTTTCCTCGGCGGCCCACCCGGGCTGCTCCTGTGGCTGGCAGCGATCAATGCAGTCAATATTTTTGACTGCAGAGTTTTCTATGACTTACACATATTTAAAAGGATAAACCACCATCAACAATTCTCTGTGTGGACTTGACCAGTCTAATCCTTATCTTTGATTCTTTGGGATGCAGCAAACAGGCTAAATCTCCAACACGTCTTGCCCAAGACCTGGGAATTCAGACCGGCCGGGACCTTTCGAAACCGCGGCCTGGGCTATAAGAGTTTGTTTCACTCTGGGAGATTGGGCTGGAAAACTAGACAGTGTGGCATTTGGGGAATACTGGTGGCCTTTTCCTTGGACCGTTGCCTTCTGCTAAACACCACACTGCTTTCTTTCACTGTTATTAACCAAATAATGAGCCAGGGCTCTCGAGGGTACTCGCCTCTTGAAAGGCACTACTTGAAGCCAACGCTAAGCCCAAACACGGCAGCTTTAATGGTGGGATCGCAGGCAGCTCATTGTTTAGAAAGAGAAAAGGAACGATTAATTGTGATGATTTTCACCTGGAACAACTTCTCCTCGACTCTAACATTATGAAAAAGATAGTAGGAAGCAAAAGAGCAGAGATCGGCAACATTTTTCTGTTAAGAAGAGAGTAAATAGTTCGGGCTTTGTGAGCCATACGGGCTCCTGTGCGACCACTTACCCCTGTAATTATAGCACAGAAGCAGCCACAGAAAATATGTAAACAAAACGGGGGTGGCTGGATTTCAATAAAACTTTATCGAGGGATACGGAAACTTCAAGTTCCATTTTTATGCGTCATGGAATATTGTTCTTTTGTTTGGATTCTTTCGGGTTTTTTCCAACCATTGAAAAATGTAAAATTATTCTTAACCTGTGGGTCTTGCAAAAAAAAAAAAAAAAAAAGTGGCGAGCAGGATTCGTGAGCCTGGGGGTCATGGCTCGCTGACCCTTACGACAGAGAATTCTGTTTCAGGGCAGACCTTGGGGTCAAGCAGAACCGGTTTCAAGACTTGGCCATCTTTGGATAAATGAGGCTTGGCGAGATGCTTAACCTCTGCAAGCCTCAGTTACCCCCATCTGTAAAGTGGGACTAAGTGGGCATCTACTTCATGGTTATTTTGACAATCAGAGGAAATATACCCATAAAGTGCACAGCGAAGTATCTGGGACGTAGTAGGGACTCAATAAGTTCATGTGTTTGATAAATATTTATTGAGCAATCATTGTGGGACAGGTTATGTATTTATAATGGTCCTGTGTCTCATTGAGTTTAAAATCTATGAGGCTCATGAAGACGGTTAGGTGCTGTTATTGTTAATAATGCTTGGGCTTCGCAAAAGAGAAGCGGAAATCGTAAATCATCCAATAATATTTTTTTAAGATTATTTATTTATTTTGAGAAAGAGAGAGAGAGGGAGAAGAGAGAGAATCCCAAGTAGAGTAGTGCACACCATAGTGTGGTGCAAGACATGGGGCTTGAACCCACAGACCACAAGTTCATGACCTGAGCTGAAATCAAGAGGCAGATGTTTAACCGACTGAGCGACCGAGGCACCCTAATCATCAGATAATATAATGTGTTATTGCTATGTATTTTTTTTTGTTTTCAAAAACAGTTAAAACTCCCATGGCCATCTGCTACATCACCGTCTTTCATGACCATTTGCAGGCACTAAAATGAAAGGTAAAGCACATATCCCTCCTCTTACATCAGTGGTCTCGATGTCGATGCTGTTGGTCCCCGGACCAACAGCATCAACATCATTTGGGAACTTGTTAGGCGTTCTAATTCTCCAACACCATCCCAGACCCATTGAATCGCAGCCTGCAGTCTGTGTTTTAACAAACCATCAAGTGATTCTGATTCACATGGATTCGAGTTGGAGAGTCGCTCATTGGTTTGGATGGACCATACACTCATTAACTTCTTCAAAGTCCCTGACCCGGGAAGTGACAGAGTCCACATTTGAACAAAGATCTATACAGAACCTTAAATACCAGAACATACCGGGTTCCAGGACAGGGTAAGGAGTCAGCCAGGACTAAGAGAAGGGTGTGCGTGTACTCGCGTGCACGTGTGCACACGTGTGCGTGTGTTAGAGAAGTCTCCCCCACTGCCCTTCTCCTTCCGCGCTGTTTGTTCAGCCTCAAGTGTCTTAAACTTCTCTTCCAGTGCTTCCTGTCTCCTCGCTGGCAGGGGGGCTGGAGGGCAGAGGGAATGATCTGGCCCAGCAGGGAGGAGTCTTTGATCACTGACATGTTGGGGTCACTAGCACGTCGTGATAATGAAAAGCAGAAGAGCTTTTCATGGGTTTTGTTATTCTTCTGCAGACAATGTACTCTTTATTGCCAGTCCCCAGAGAGAGATCACTCCCACCACCTGCCTTGGTATGCTACTCTATCTGTATTAACCTCTCCGTGTGTCTATGTCCCTCTCCTATAAAACGGGCATTGTACAACCTCATGGATGATTTCCACAGGCTCCTGTGTTTGGCTGCTTCTCCTGCCCACGTGCCATCTGTGGTGCCAGCTGCTGACTGCTGTCCAATATCCGGTCTTCCCTTTCCCCTTTAGGAATAAGGCCCTCTTGAGTTTTAGCCAGGAACACGGACACCTGGCTAAAGACTACATTACCCAGCCTGCCCTCTAGGTAAGTCTAACCACGTGACTAGGTCTGGCCAATGGGATATGAGCAAAAGTGGGTGGCACGCTGAGAAGGAATGGACGTGCTTTCCCTTTATCTCTGTCCCTCCTTTCTGCAGACTAGAGGTAGATGTAAGGGTGGGAGCTGAGCAGCCATTTTAGATCACAGAATGAAAGCCACGTGATGAGCGCGGCAGAGGGATGACGTTAGCCAGGGACCAAGGACCAATACGGTAGATTTACACCATATTGGTGTAAATATGGGACTGCTTGTATGTGTATGGTTAAGGTAAGAGAGGAGTAGACTCTCTTATTTAAACCTCTGTTATATTAGGGACTTAAAAAAATAGCAAACAAAATTTGTTTCTTAACTAATGCATCGTTTTTTTTTTTTAAGTTTATTTATTTATTTTGAGAGAGAGAGAGCACAGGGGAGGGGCAGAGAGACAGGAAGAGAGAGAATCCCAAGCAGGCTCCACGCTGGCAGCTCAGAGCCTGGCATGGGGCTCGAACTCATGACCGGTGAGATCATGACTTGAGCCAAAATTAAGAGTCAGACACTTAACCGACCCAGCCACCCAGGCGCCCCACTAATGTATCACTTTTTAAGGTGAGGCTTGATTGGTGCTGCCTCTCCTGTTCTCCTACACCATCCCAGCACCCCAGTGGAAGGAACCTACCTCCTCTGTCATACCCTGCACTGGAGTCACTGATAAATTATTCAAACGGTAGGGCAAACTTGTGCTTAGGTGACTGGCACAGTGAGGCCACCAAAAGGTACACAGAAGTAAAAAAAATAGCAAAATGGATATAGTTCAGTGTACTGATGAACTTAGCCAAAATGACATAATCAAAAAAATCTAGCTAGAATTTCTTTTATTTTCAGTGCATGCCTTTTTCTGATTGCTTTTAAACATAAGATATAATTTGGAAATGCATTTGGGTGGAAGAAAAGGCATATAGTAACATTTTCAGTGCTTAGGATCCTCTAAAGATCTAATCTAACCTTCAAATTAGTTCCTCACAGCTCTGATTGCGTTTCGGGGCAACCTTCCATCCTTCTTCCTCCGCTCCCTACCAAATAGGCTCAGGGTTCCTACCGGGATCTTTTTCCCTCAGTAAATTCATCTTTATTATATACCTATTGTTATTCATGTTTCTATTCCTGTCTGGAACATGGTGCCCGGCACTTAGAAAATGTTATTAATACACTTAAACCCTCGATGATGATTAGCTGGATGGACAGTGAAATTCGCACATACGCCTCTTTGTGGGTGGGGGAGGTTGGAAAGAAGAGTGGCCATTTTCCTTTCTGTTCCTCATTCTAAGGCTCAGAGAATCTGAATATTGTGCCCAAGGGTTATAGCCCTTAAGTGGCTATTGTAGTTTCAATATCACACACATGTCTTCAGCCTGGCTCTTGTCATTCTGGCCTCGTTAGACTTTTTCATCTCCTTGAACTCACCACATCCCATTCTCTTCCAAAGGGCCTTGGCGGGTGCTATGCCTTCTGCCTTCTGCCTTCCTCCTCAACTCTTTCTTCCAAAGTTCTTTCACCCAACAGACCCATCTCCAGAGTTCAGCTTAAATATCACTTCCTCCAGGAAGCCTCTGCCAGCTTCTCATACTATGACGTCAGGTCCTTATTGTGTAACATCCACCCTTTATACTTTTCCTTTGCAGCATACTTTGCCATTGTCAATTGACTACTTATTTCTTTATTACCCATTTTCCGTGCTGGAATGTCAACTCCATAAGAGAAGGGCAGTGTCTGCCTTATTTGTTGCCTACGCTAGCCTGGCACATAGAATATGCTGAGCAAATCTGCATAAATAAATGAATGAATGAACATCAGGACAGACAAAAGGAATCCACAATTTCTCCAAGAGGAGAAAGGAACCTATTTTCCCTTTGATAAAAAATCAAATAGAATATTGTAGTTGGGTAATTTGATTTGTTGGGTGAGCACTTTTGCAGAATTCTGATAACCACCAAAGGCAAGGGCAGCCATACAGAGAGTTCGGAGGGAGGTAACGCTTCCCTTCACAAGATTTGACTTTGACGCATCAGATGCGGAATCAAAACCCAGACACTTTGCTATATGTGTACAAGAGACAAGTATCGATTTGGAATCCAGTCCAAGAGAAGTATCCAATTCAAAGTGCGGATTTGCTTCTTCTTCCTTTCCCACAGGCAAAGTGCTCTTTACCAAACCTACACTACAAAAGGAAACGATTAGGTACATCGAGGCTAATTAATACTTTTGACGTCGAAAGAAAACCTTTAGGCTTCTAATATATAGCGTGAAGATGTACTCAAGTGTTTATAGCGAGGGTCCAAACGCGGTTGCCATTAATTCCTTCCCTTCCCCTACACGCACGAATTCTACCCGTCATGACATGGAGCTCTTTCCTCTTCCCTTGAATCTTCTTGAGTTGTGTCTGGGTTTGATCAGAAGCGATATTGTGCTAATTCTTGGGCTGCCTTTTAAAAGCAACTTTTGCTTTCTCTTGCAGAGAGAAAAAGCAAAAAAGCTAGGACTGGATTATGAATGATGAGACCGGATGGTAGGAGAGAAACCAGGCGGAGGGGCAAAAAGGCATTAGCCGTGTGAGCAAGGACTTCTCTGAACTCCGAGTACAGACCAGCTGCAGCTCGATGGGGAGTTGAGGGAACTCCTCGGGGTTTATACCCTACTGAGCATAAGTGCCTAGCAGAACCTCGCCTCAATTCCTGAACCACAGAATCGTGAAAAATAACACTGTTGCTTTAAGTTGCTAAATTTTTGGTTGACTTGTTACATGGCAAGAGAGAGCTGAAACGCGATATTCCAATTACTGAGGGCTCCCTTCCCTGATAGCCTCAACCTTAGTGGAATACAACTGAGAACTGATATATAAGGTAATATACAGCCCACGCACTCTGCTTCCGGCTCACTCACGACCTAGAGTCTCTATGTTTATGCACAATGTTAACGTGCTTGTTCATCTCGTAGCAGAGTCAAAAATGGTACAAAAGTATGCAAATTGGAATAGGTTTTGTGGATTTGAGAGACCATTTTTGCTTGATCCTCTCACTTTTGGACAGTGGAACAGAGGCCAAAAGAAGCTGAGTCACTTGTTCAGGTCGACAAAGTCAAAGACTGTATTACAAACCAGAAAACAAACCTCGATTTCTGGTCATCCAAGGGAGACACTCTTTTCACTTTACCTTCCTATTCCAGAAAAGAGACAAATTTTAATGGGTAAGGAAACAAAAGGATTTTTAGGTGTGATAAGAACCCTAACGGTTGAAATGGAAAGCTGGTAGGCACAGTCTCAAAAGCATGACAACTCCCAGTTCCCATTTACGCTCTAGGGATCCAGAGGCATCCCTTTATTTGAGCCGAGAGCAGCCCAATAGATGAGATTCATGACCGTGACCCTGAGTCAGAAAGCAAAGAGTTGATTATGTTTCTCACGTTCTACTTAAGGAGGTAGGGGAGTGTGTAAAGCACCCTCAGAAGTATTCCTATGAAGAATGGTTAAAATAAACATGTGATTTGGTGGGCAAAACGATAAGCTTCGGTTACGTGAAAAGTCACTTCCATGGAATGGTCCACGTCGAACAAATGAGGCATTGCTGCATTTGCAAAGCATACGGCAAGTATTCCAAGTCTTGGCCAGTCTGAAGGCTTCCACTAAATGAAAAATGAGCTTTACTTGTGTCTAAATCTGAGCTTAAGTGCACTCTCTAAAACCTTCCTGGGAATTTTTTGGACAGGTGTCTCTTTTCAAACAGCATAATATTTGGACATTACGTTTTAAATATGTGCAGATAAAAATGATATTCCAAATCTGTATTTCACTTACAACCAGATGGGATAATAAGAGTGAGAGTTACTGAGAGGCCGTCCTTCATGCAAAAGTAACAGAAATAAACCTAACCTCCTCCTAACCCCGCCTGGAGGTTTGTGGCTACAAGTTCTAGATGGATAATCCTGTGACCCCAAATCTGAAATGATCCAATGTGGTCGGAATAACATAAAATCTACTATCTTGTTTCCATACAGGGTAACAATCGTCTCCTTTTTAAAAACCTGGGGATCGAGGGAAAATATAAACAGATTTTGCCACCTGCAGACCCTCGGGGATGTGGAACAATGGCTCATTGGCGGAGTCCAGCTGCAGACCCGCTATGTTTCACCCACGCGCTGCTCGCAAAGCATCCAAATTTGAATTCCTTTTACTGTGACTGAGCCATTTTTTTTTATGTCATCCTGCTTCATTTCACTGTCTTGTCTTCTGCCTGCTCTTTTCCTTTTCCTTTTTCTTTTTTGAGAGAGAGAGAGAGAGAGAGAGAGAATGAGAGGGAGTGAACAGGGGAGGGGCAAAGAGAGAGGGAGAGAGAGAATCCCAAGCAGGCTCTGCACTGTCAGCACAGAGCCCGATATGGGGCTCGACCTCACGAACTGTCAGACCATGACCTGCGCCGAGATCAAAAGTTGGGCACTGAACCCACTGAGCCACCCAGGTGCCCCCTTGCCTACTCTTTTTTTTTTACACTGGGCCTGGCTTCTGTGATTTGAATTTTGACCCCAGACTTAGAACCCGAATTCTTTTTAGGGCAGGGAGGATAAAACAAACAAACAAACAAACAAACAATTCACTGCCACCCAGGGTTTTGCAATGTTTCGGGGATGTGACATCCCATCAAAAGCCAGATATACTGATGGCAAACGGCCCGAACTGAGCAGGTTAGCAATTAATACGAGGCGGCTACCATTACAATGGATCCACATTTGCTGGTACTTATGAGTGTTGGTGGTGATTGCATTACATGCCAAGGCACCTTCCAGCAGTCTCCTGGTCTGAGTAGGAATGTCTATTGCCCTGACCTTACTCTTTTATCTATTCGGAGACATATGTATTGCATTTCCCAATATACTATATTTCCTTACTACAGGCTGGTCATTTGAGTGGAGTTGAATCATTCCTGATGAAATGTCTGTACAAGATTCATTCAAGTAAAACATTAACCTTCGCTCCATGAAGGTAAGTCCAATGCTCCTAAGGATGGGAGTCATTGGGGGCTGACAAGAGGACATACCAACTTGGACAAGCAGGACACCTGTGACCACGGTTTACAACGGTTCCAAAGACTGCGTATGTGTATCTGGGGATCTGATCGGCCAAGGCAAACATCCAAAGTCTGCAAACGTTCATCAAATGCCTACTGTGTTCCAAGTCTTGTGAAAATTTGTTTCATATATATTATCTCATTTAACCCTCACTAATCTAATCTAGTCACTAACCCAAGACTAATCTATTAGGACAGCATAAAGTTTCTGAAGCTTATTTCTAAAGCACAATGGAATAATCTTTGGAGGCCAGAGGAATGCTTTGACATTCTTCATCCATGTTCTCTTTACTGTCAGGGATTTGTATTAAGTCACGATGGTTTGAATGCCCAGATTCTGAGTACAGACTTTCCGTTAGCCTGGCTGAATGATTTTTAAACTTCAAGTTGCATCAGAGTTACAGTTCAAGGTAATGCGCAGTGTAGTAACACAAGGGCACTGAACTCTGTGGCTTACGGGATTTTTAATCTGACTGTGGGCAATTTCCCTCTTGCAAGCTGCACTTGGCAGTCTGCACCTGTGAGGTACAATGCTGCATGGCCCTGTAGGTCTCACTTTCGGCTTTTTGCAAGGTGCATCTTGCTTTTTAGTAGTTCAGGCGATCACTTCAACATAAGGTCCCACCTGACCAGGTGTCTCTGCAGCGGTGTACTCATTTGCAGCAAGAATGAAATTTGCGCACGGTGGCCCACAGACTCAAGCTGGACCCCATGATCCCCGCCTCCTGGTGTCTGTGCCCTGATGCACTTCCCTCCTCGTGAGAGTTGGCAGGACCCGTGACTTGCTTTTAACCAATAGAATATGGCGAGGGTGATGGCATGTCACTCCCATGATAGTGGTGCATAGCTCCGTGACCTCCATCTTGCCAGAGACTCGCTCCCTCGCTAGCTTTGATGACGTAAACGGTCAGATTGGGGAATCCCACAGGACAAGGAATGGTGGGTGGCTTCTAGGAGCCGAGTGTGGCCCCCAGCCAACAGCCAGCCAGAAACCAAAGCCCCGTGGCCTAGAACTATGGGGAAATGAATTCTGCCAACAACCCAAGGGAGAGACTCTTCCTCAGTTGAGCCTCTAGGGAGACGCTACGACCCTAGCCAACAACCAGATTATAACCTTGTGACTCAGCGGGCCTGTGCCTGGACTCCTGATGCTTAGATACTATGAGATAATACATATCTCATGGAATGTGTTGATGGAATGTCTTCCATCCACAAATACACACATTCATCAGAATTTAATGACACATCTGAGACTATTCAAGGCCAAAAGTTGAGAACCTCTGGTCTAGTATGATAGTGACAAGGAAACTGAGGCCGAGTTAATGCATTTGTCCTGGCTCCTGTGTTCTAATTCTGCCTCTTGCACAGACTCTGTGATTCTGTAACTCTGTTTCCCTATTTATAGAAGGAAAAGTTGGGCTGGCTGACTTGCAAGGATAATTTAGTCTTTATGCAGATCTTCTGTCTCCTGAGCCCTTGGCCTGTTTCAAAACACGTTCTTTAGAACCGTTGTTTTAAAGGATTCTAGGTGGAGAAAATAATTCTGTGGTCAAATTCAGTTGGGGGATGCTGAGTTAAACAACACGTCTTAACAGATTTCTTTACCCGAGGACCTCTCAGAGCGATTAATTTGTTTATGCCCATTGGGAATGTCCAATAATGAAATGGAACCAACAGCATTTTCCAAACTTCTTTGATCTTGAACTCTCCCACTTTTGTCCCCTGAGTTTTGGGACCAGCGCTTCGCCGAACACACTAAAGGAAGGTCCACAACCTCCCTTAAAACGCTCCAAACGCTCCTCTAGATGCGAAGAAGAATCCAATGGAAGAGAGTTCATGTTCTTTCCATTTTCAGATGACTTGGGATGACGGGAAGTTTAGTGCCCTGAGGTCCAACAGACGACATGACTGACTCTGCCTTGCAAAGGCCAGAGACACTGGTCGAGGAGCCAGCGATAATAATATGGTGATATCACTCTACAGGTAGCAATGCTAACGTGAGAGAGGTATGTGAAATATGCCAGAAATACACATCAAGCTAGTTGCCCCAGAGAATGAGATGTTTTCTTCTTATTTGTAAACCACCCTCTCATGAACTGAAAGCTATCTCCTCAATATTTTTCTAATGTGCAAGGACTTCTTCCCTCCCTCCCTCTTTGCCTCCTTTGTTCCTCCCTCCTTCCTTCCTTCTTTTCTCCTTCCCTTTCTTTTTCTTTCCTCTTTCCTTCCCCTCCTCTCCTTTTCTTTCCCATCTCCTCCTTCCCTTTTGCCAAATGCTTTCTTTTATTTGCTTTCAATGAAGAACTTTGCACACCTTGCTCTGGGATGGGAGTGGGGTGAGAGGGCGGGAGGGAGAATTAATGTCCTCAGATTCTCACATCTGGAGTCCAGAACCCACAGCGCCCTTGAAACACTTCTTGAAGTAGCCGAACAGCAACAGGACGGTCATTCTTTGAATAAAGAGTAGGTTTTGAGCCCTCGGCTCAGAGCAATCATTTCCCGTGATTCCTGAGCTGCCTGGAGAATTTATGAAAAACAAGTGATTTGTATTTTGCTCTATTAGCCATTTTGTGGGATGTTCTAAATGGTCTGCTCTGTCCCACCCATTGGTGAGCAAGCCTTGGTCTTCTCTTCGGGCAGAGACCTGTCATGACCACCAGTCTTTTGCGCCGAGGTCTCGCTATTATAACCACACCCTCTCCTACTGCTGTCTCCCAGTGTGAGGCTTCAGGAATGGAAAAATAATACATCTCAAGGCCAGACCCTGAAGCCCTCCCAGCTGCTGAAACATGGCCCTGATTTTTAACCTTGCCCAACAGCGCTCTTGAGTTTACCCACAGCCACGTGGCCTCGCTCTGATAATGGGATGTTTTCTAAGAGAAAAGCAGTAACGTCGAACACCAAGTTGGCAAAATAAAGGAGAATAAAACAGACGTTATGAATAAAATATGTGGGCAGAAAAATATATAAATGATCTGGGGATGCTGACACACTAAAGTCTTTTTAACTGCCCTCCAGGCAAAATACATATTTTTCAAACTCGTAAGTTCTATACATTCGAGGAAAAAAAAAAAAAAGATCTCCCCGGGTGACCCAGGGCAGCTAGACATGCATTCGACATGGATCATTCCTAAGTGTCGTTGGCCTTTTGCTAGTACAACATCAATTTCCTGAGCCCTCCGCTTATTTTCGAGCTACACTCGTGGACGCACACACATCACCAGTAAGACGCCCTGCTTTCCCCCCATTTAGAGGTTGACATCAGCTTTCAACACCGCAGAATTACCCTGCAAATCACTGGTCTCACGTATGCACAGACCGAGCGTGAACTCTGCGAGAGAACAAGGCCTGAAATCAACATTTTCCCGAACTTGCCCTTCTTAGGTCAAAGACAAAAGGCAAAAGCCAACAAGAGGCTTGAACGCTGTGTCTGTCTGTCTTCCCAGAGAACCTCAAATAGCCTTCTAAATGGAGATCAAACATGACTCCCCACTACATGTGTCATTTACTCTCTCTCTTTTTTTTTTTTTCCATCTGATAAATATTCATGATGCATCGGGCACTTTGCTAGGCTCTTGGCCAGATGAAGCGTCTGCCTTCGAGGCGCCCATTGTGTTGTGGGAGAGGCCATCTCTGCAGACACACAACTGTTAGGACGCGCTGTATTTAAGACCCATGATTAACGGCGATTTTCTCTTCCCTTCCCACCCTCTCTGTCCACGGAGAGAGGAAATAGTCTCCGATAGCTTTAGAAACATGGGTCATCTCTGGCCGCAAAGAGTCCGGGTTCTTCTCAACCAGTAGCACTCGGGGCGCCTGGGTGGCTCAAGTCGGTTAAGCCTCTGACTCTTGACTCCGGCTCAGGTCATGATCTCGCTGTTCGTGAGTTCGAGCCCTGCGTCGGGCTCTGTGCTGGCGGTGAGGAGCCTGCCTGGGATTCTCTCTCTGCGTCTCTCTGCCCCTCACCTCTTTCTGCCCCTCTCACAAAGTAAATAAATAAATCAATTCTTTTTGGAAAAGTGAACAATTCCTACGTCCAGGCCTGCTCTTAGAGATTCCCCTTCAGACGGTCCCGGCTTCAGTACGTTGGAAAAGCTCCCCAGGTGACAGTCAAGTGCAACCAGGACTGAGAAACAGTCTGTAGGCGATTAAGGACTAATGGCCTGGAGAAGGGGCCGAGGGGAGCCTGCAGGGTCCACACAGAGCTGCTATTGCATGGTGGCCTTGGCCCCTAGAAGACCACCCAAGTGCGACCCTGGGGGTGGGGGGTTTTCTTGATGGCTCTACAGCTCAAAAAGGAAAGGGTCAGCTCTTTAGCGTTTGGGACCGAAACAGAAGGAAGAAGAGGCAGGGAAGGGAAGGTGGTAAGAGTTCGGGGTTCCAGAAGAGGTTTAGCAATCAGGCTGCAGCCTGGGAGGGGGCAGGGGCGGGGTGGGGGGGGGCTCGGCAGCACCGGACTGGATTCTGGTAACTCCACGCGCCTCGGAGGGGTAACCCTCGGTCCCGCTTTGCTCGTGTGGCGGTAGGCGTGGCCGGGATTTCTCTGGTTTAGCCCTGAAAGTCCTGTGTCCTGGGAAACCTCGTAGTCCCGGACAAACCCAGTTTGTTTTTCACTCCATATAAATTGAGGGCGGTAATTACTACTTCTTAGGGTTGTCCTGAGGACAAACCTTTGTTATGTAAAATGCTTAGCGTGGTGCTTGGCAGAGTATCAGTATCCAATAAATGACAGCGATTATTATCAGTAGGTCTGGCATAAGGGAGGCTTTTTTCTTTTTTTTTCTTTTGGGTTCTATTGAATGCAGCGAGCCCATGCAGTACCTGGCACACAGTAGGCACACAATAAATATTAATAAAATGCATGCTTCTCTGAGCCACGGATTTCATTACCCAAATTAGAAAGCTTCTCCCTTCTTAATTACGAGGGCATGCTTTCAAACTGTTTAATGACATCTTGTTTTGTAGCCTGCTTAATAAATCTTTGCTGCCAACGGCAAGCTCCTTGTGTCGGCAAATCATCTAAATATTTAACTGATTTTTTTTTTTTTCTCCCCGAGGTTTCTTGCAGACTCTTGGCATCGCGTGGCTGATAGGCAGAGAGAGTCAATCGCAAGAAATCGGCCACTTCCAATCTATAAATCTCGGGTCTTTCTTTCTCTGGGGTGGCTGGTCCTACCGGGTTGCTGGTGACTTCCTCACTTCGGGGGCTGGACTGTCCGCCTCATGTCCATCTAGGTGTGGCTGAGTACCCATTTCTGGCAAATGAGATGCTAATGGGAGTCTTCCAAAGGGAGGAGGGGTGGTCCACGGAAGGGTCCCCTTTTCTGGCGGAGACGGGCGGAGGAGCTTGGTGGTGCCTTTCCCCGTGTTCTTGCCCTTGTGTGCAGTTGTGACGCTCACAGAGCAAGGGTGGCTCCAAGCACGAGGCGAAGGCCATGAGAGCCACAGAGACCCTGAAGTTGGTGCCGCAGCAGACCCTTGGGACTGACTGCCTTGCTAAGTGACAAACAACAGCTTCTGTTGTGTAAGCCTCGTGAGGACGGGATCCTCTGCTCCTTGGCGGCCAAACTCATGGCTATAGGGTGTCGATGTGGCGTCCGGGGAGGAGCCAGAGCTCGAGATTAAACCCTGTTCGAGGTGAGACCTTTGAGGCATCCCCTTGGGGCCCACCCGAAGCCAGAGCTGAAAGCGTGGGAGCAGGCGGTGGGGGGTGGGGGGGCTGGGGTGGGGGGGGTGGGGGGAGCTGATGGGGGCCTGCAATTTGCAAAGGAGTGTTTCTCAGGTGTCTGCTGGATCTTTTCTGTCTGCGGTGGTTTGGGGTGTCCCAGGGCAGGCTACCCAGAAAGCCAAATGACCGTTGCACCAGGAAGGAAGGCAAGAAACGAACCTTGTCATTCAAAACCGGGGCAGACTGTGGCCTTCTGGGGGGAGGGTGGGGGGAGGCAGAGCTTAATTTACACAGTGTCGTCGCCTCCCTTTTTGTTACCCGGACGGAGGGGGCGGGGCAGAAACAAACAAGGTCCCGGAGGTGTTACGGGCATTGGAAAAAATTCACTAACATCTTTGCTTGTGTAAATACAGTTGAAGGCTGACTTTAGGTTTGGGGCCAAGAATGTTCTAGATCTGCAAAATGACGACAGAAGTCTGTTTTGTTTTGCTTTTTCCGCAGAGCAGGGAGATGGTGAGGAGCAGAAACAAGGCAAGAGGGACTTTTCAGTTATTTACAAATATCATATAGGTCCCGAGCAGGATGCTGTTATGGCATGGCTATATGTGTGATGCTTATAGGGAGCACTCCCCAGCGAAATATCACAGTATTTGCTCTAATCACCTTCACCCTTGATTGAAAAACTGCAAGACTGTGGTGTTTGTCTTATAACATGTCGAGATGTAGGAAACAGGCAATCGTTCTGGAGAAAGCACTGTGCCCACTTAGGTCAACGCCAGGGACGTGATGGTGGAGCTCACTACAAAGAGAAGTGAAAAGCAATACAGTAGGAGCAAAATTAATAACGGCAGGCATTTATTGAGCACTGACTGCACAGCAAGACTTATTCAAAGTGCTTAGAAGTTTAACCTATTTAATCCCAACCACAAGCCTATAAAGTAGGACCTGGTTCTCCCATTTCACAGATGGGGTAACCTGAGGGAGCACGGAGGTCTCTCAGCAGTTCCTTCTAGGCAATATGATTCCAGCATTTAGCTCTTCGTCACGACCCCATATTGCCTCCCTATTGTAGCCGGAAGTGACAAAAATAAAGTTTCTGGGAAACTCCCAGGGATTTTAAGAGGGCTCTGGGTTTCCAGAGGGTGTGGAAGTCTGAGCGTTGCTCAGCTGACTGAAAAAATGTCAATCGATTGACTACTTTAGGTAACAGCTGCCTGAGACTTGACTCAAGCTTTACAGAAAAACGCAGTTGGCCTCAGCGTTGGTTTAAACCATTTTCCAGTTTCGCTGTGGGAGATGAAAATATAAAACAGCTTCCAATTTTGCCTAAAATCAAATGAAGTCTTTTTAAAATTAAAAGATGGGTTTTAAGGGAAATATTTGTCTACTGAAACACGGCTTCTGTAATTAAGCAATTAAGCCTCAACAAGACAGACCTCATCATTGCTTAAAGGTCATTTAAAATTCAAAGAGGACGCCCAACTCAGCCAAGGGCGGTAAATCAGCCCTTCTCTGTGGGTGTCTAAAGGTCTGAATTTTCTTCAACCGCACATGCAGGTTTAGGTATTTAAATATTTGGGCTGTTGCCTAGGTATGCCCAAGAAAAAGAAATCTTTGTTGCATCTTTTGGCTAATCAAAACGCAGCCCTGCATTTGACGATGATTATTTTATAAGTGAGGTACATGTTGTAGGGGGGATGGAAGAACGGGAAGCGTTCTGGCTACCTCTTTCCACTGCAGTGGCCGGACGCCATTTGCTTCTGACTCTACTACCACCGCCTGGGTGTGGAGGGTGTGGTTTCCAATAATGACATTGCTGCTATTTTGAGTAATGAGATGGGGTTCCTCACAGCAAGAGGTAGATTTTACCGGGCTCATTTAAATTTTATGGAAATGAGTATTTATTAGTTGACATCCAACTGAAGCCCATCTCGAAGGTTTGCCTTTCTTAGCGGCTAAGGGATGGTGTCTCTAAAGGATTAGTCTCCTTACTCCTTTCTTGCTAATATGGCACTGTCTCCACTTAGTTGCCAGTGGGGCTGATGTTTTCCTGGGGCCTAATCCTAGGAAAGGCGAAGAGGGACTTGGGAGACACCAGTAACATCCACTCTCCCACCCAGCACCCCAGCACTGTTGGAAAGACAATGATTTAGCCGTTGAGGCAGCAAAGACCATTTATTTTCAAGGATTGTGTTTGCCACGGGATAAGACAGACCGACTTTCCTCTAATTTTTTTTGCATTCACCAAATAATTGTAATTAGTCATGAAAGAAGTTCTATGGAACCAGATTTTTTTTTATATATATTGAGAGAGAGAGGGAGAAAGAGAGAGAGAGAAAGTGTGCACAAGTGGGGGGAAGGGCACAGAGAGAGAGAGAGAGAGAGAGAATCCCAAGCAGGTTCTGCACTGTCATTGCAGAGCCTGATGTGGGTTTCAAACCCATGAACTGTGAGGTCATGACCTGGGCTGAAATCAAGAGTCGGATGCTTAGCAGACTGAACCACCCAGGCATCCCAAAACCAGATTCTGTAGAGACCAAGATGGGTCTTGGAACCATCTAGATTATTGTAGAGAATTTTGCAAGGCTCTTCTCTCCTCCTGGCAATTTCCGCACAATCTCCGCAGCGCTTTGCCATCATTAGGCAAAAACCAAGCACGGGGGGCTTCCCCACGTGTTTCTGCTGTCCTCCTTCCCCTCAATAATGTTTACAAATTGAAGACATGGCTGAAACGTGGCAGTGTCATCCGTCACTTGCATCACACAGAATGGCAGGTAAACAGGAAAATCTGGACTGGCCCGGAGAATGAGCCAACACACATAAATTACAAATAAAAAAAAAAAAATTAACAGACACCAATCTGCTCCCCAGCACCATTTGCCAGCATTGAAATCTCTATGGTAACTGAACTCCTCCTGGCCTCCCTGGGTAGTCAACCAGTGGATTTTCTCCCCCTTTTCCTTTTGAAGGAAAAGTTCTCAAAACCGACTTAAATATTATGATAGGTCTCATCTCCGAGTACTAAATGAGAGACGGATTCGTGTTGGCTGGGGGGTGCCTTTTCAAACGTATACTTTTCTTCCCTCAAATGGCACCGCCACAAAGGTGTATTTTCTCCTAATAAAAGGTTCTTCTTAAAAAAAAATCTGGATGTCGGGGGTTGAAAGTGACACTGCTTTTCGGGATGACTGGATGAAAGTTGCCAAGCAACTAAGGAATGATGGGAAGGGAAGGGGCACCCTCTGAACAGAACATCGCCTTTTGCAAACGCTTATCTGTTGTTTGTGAGGTGCCATCGGCTCTCTCGTACTGTCCTGTTTCTGTGGCACTCGGTTGAGGTGTCCTACAGGTATAAATATTCAAGCCTCTGTTTTACCTGGGGGATGGGCAGAGACTAACATTTATTGAGAATTTACTACTGCGTCCTGAGAATATCGTTACTGAATGTAAAAAGAAAAGATTTTATTTGTAAGTAATCTCTCCACCCAGCGTGGGGCTCGAACTCACAAAATCGAGATCAAGAGTCGAGGGTTCCACCGACCGAGCCAGTCAGGTGCCCCTATCGTTACCAATCTTTTTTTTTTTTTTTTTAAGTAGGCTTTATGCCCAGAGCAGAGCCCAACATGGGGCTTGAACTCATGACCCTGGGATCAAGACTTGAGCTGGGATCAAGAGACAAATGTTTTACTGACTGAGCAACCCAGGCACCGCATCGTTACTGAATTTTTAATATTCCTGGAAAACCAGCAGGATAGGTATTTTTTAATCTTCATTTTATAGTTGAGGAAAATAAGACTCAGAGAGGGTAAGGGGCCTGCTGAAGGTCACACAGTCATTGACAAAGAATTTGAAATCCGTCTCATTGATTTTGAAGTGCATATTCTATCGGCTATGTGACATTGTTTCTGATATTTACTTCTTTTTCTCTTGGGAATCACTGTCTACGGTTCCTGGTACCCTTAGGGCTGTGTCATCCACAAAAACAAATCCACTATGCCTTCCTCCCGGGATATAATGAGGACAAATGCCTACTCTTGACCCCTTCTCTCCTTGTCTTTTTTGCAAATCCCCAAGGAGAACTGGCTTATGGTTTCAGCCGTTAGACTCTCAGCCGCGTACTTGAAATTAGAATGTTTGCCCAGCTAATGACGTTGACTGACGTGTTGAGCTGATTTGAGGCTAATTATGTTCATTCACTCACCAAAATCATACCGACACAGGCAGGTGCCACTCATTTTAAGAGAAAAAGAAGACGGGGCCGGGGCCGGGGGGAGGAATAACTCGTATCTTACATAGGAGGGATCAAAAAGTAGGAAGTTTCAGATTAAAGAAAGAAGAAGAAGAAAAGAAAGAAAACAGGAACACTTCAAATCTTTTGTCAAGAAAATCTCTTCCAGGTGAGCATCAAACGTTGCCTTTCTCAAGAAGTTTGAGTAACTGCCATTAGGGTAGGAAAATGAAAAGGCACTCGAACAGAACAAGATGTCCTGAGTGATTTTATGATATTTCTGACCTTAAAAGGCCTACATTGGGAGGTAAGTGCTTTAGTGATTTTGCGGATCCTGAATCGGTACTGACTTGAAGGCCTCTTGAACACAACCTGAGGCTTGACATTTGCTATGCCTTTTTCCCAACCCCCCCCCCCCCCAAAGATCATTATGAAACAATGCCACAGAATCTTCCAAAATGTGCAAGTCTGGGGGAAGGTACTAAAACAGGTAGTGAGGGTTCGCTGGGGTCTGCACTTAATGAAAATCTGAAAATTGCTGGCTTTGTTGTCTAGAGAAATACACACTTGATTCGCAAGAGTCTTTGGCACATCTGTGTGTGTGGCTGGGTTGTAGCCATCCTCCCCTGGCAGGGAATTAGATGAACAGCACGGAGGAAGTAAAGAAGATAAACCCTGGAGAGGAAAACACGCTTGAGTTTCATTTTTAAATTCTATTTTATTTTACTTTTTAAGTTTTCCAAGTTTTCAAGAATAAAAATAAGCAATCACGTCGGGCAACGTGTCATCGTCTGATGAGCTCGGTAGATCGTTGAGAAGCCGGTGAAGTCTGGAATCTGGGGATTATGGTGCAAGGATTAAGTTGTCCAAGGACGAACTCTCAAATTGTAGTCGCTTAATTGAATCCTCCGATGTTTACCAGCAAATAAGGACATGCGGCCAAAACTCAAGCTTCGGTGTTGAGAGCTTGCTTGCTGCATTGAGCCAAAGGCCGAAGACGGCTTCTCCTAAGTTGAGTTTTTTAAAGGGAATCAGATCCACGATATCTATGTGGGATGTATTTTTATGTGGGATTTGCGTATAATAGTTATATAGAACTTAATGCCTTATGTGGAAAGCCAAGGAGTCATTATAATTTTTTTTTGTTTTGATAGAGAAAGAGAGACAGAGAATGGGCTTGGGGGGGGGGTGCAGAGGAAGGGGGAACAAGGGATCCGAAGTGGGCTCTGTCTGCGTTGACAGCAGAGAGCCTGATGCAGGGCTCGAACTCATGAACCGTTGAGATCATGACCTGAGCGGAAGCTGGATGCTTAACCGGCTGAGCCACCAGGCGCCCTATAACTTAAGGGGAAATAGCAGTTCACGTTAGTGGACGTATGATCTTGAGAGGAGGGATTTGAATTCTTTGATTAGCTGCTTTCACTTTTGCTTGATCCCATTAGTATGACTATTTCAAGTTGAGTTCAAACACTGCAGTTCTGTCATAAAATAGGGCATGGCAGATCTCTTTAAGGGACCAGATGGGGTACAGGTAGCTGTCCATCATCTTTTCAGTTGGGGACTTGCCCAGGAATAAGTTGATGCCCAGGCTCCACACTTCCTTGCCCACCCCGGGAGTTCACAGGTGTTAGGAGACTCTTAGAGCCTGTTTATAAGCCAGAAACTGACTCCCACAAAGTCTCTGGGGATATATAGGCTCTCATCTTGACAGAGGCTCATCATGCATGTCTCAAGAATGGGACAAAAGTTGGGGCGCCTGGGTGAGCGTCCGACTTAGGCTCAGGTCAGGTCACGATCTCATGGTTCATGGGTTCAAGCCCCGTGTTGGGCTCTGTGCTGACGGCTCGGAGCCTGGAGCCTGCTTCGGATTCTGTGTCTCCCTCTCTCTCTGCCCCTGCCCCGCTCACACGCCGTCTCTCTCTCAAAAATAAATGAACATTAAACAAGAAAATTAGAAAAAGAAAGGAGACAAAAGTAAATGCTGGACAGGAGCAATCCTTTTTAAGGACTAAAACATGCAATTTATTTCTTTGGCGTTAAGCAAAGAGAGGCTGGATTCTGAGCTGCATTACTCCACTGTTCTCCTTACTCAGTAGTGTCGGGACATTAGTCCGACGCCTTCTCCCTGGGGCTCACACCTCTTGGATGCCTTTCTGTTGCCTCCCTCTTGGCAGCCTGCATGACCCTGTACTCAGATGTCTGCCCCGCTCTCAACCTCACCCTCTTCACCCCAACTCTTGCCCCATTTTCTGTTTCCCCAGCAAGCCAAGCCCTTTCTTGTATCAGAAACCTGCTTTTGGGGCGCCTGGGTGGCTCAGTCGGTTAGGCATCCGACTTCGGCCCAGGTCATGATCTCACAGTCGGTGAGTTCGAGCCCCGCGTTGGGCTCTGTGCTGACAGCTCAGGGCCTGGAACCTGCTTCCGGTTCTGTGTCTCCCTCTCTCTCTGCCCCTCCCCAGCTCGTGCTCTGTCTCTCTCTGTCTCTGTCAAAAATAAATAAACTTAAAAAAAAAAAAAAGAAACCTGCTTTTGCCTTTGCCTGCCACATTCCTTCCCCAGATCTCTGAAGCTAGTGCTTTCTAAGTGCTTATGTCTCAGCCAAAGTCTCACCTCTTCAGATGCTCCCTTGATGACCCTATGAAGGCAGCCACACCCTAATCCATGCCACTTACTAATTCCCGATCATGGCGATGCCTGACATCCTTCACGGCACCCCCAGAAATGATCTTGTGTTTTTTTGTTCGTGTGTTGCTTTTTCTGCCTCTTTCCTCCAGAACGTAAGGACCGTGAGAGCTCATTTTGTTTACTTTTGATGTCCTGCTGCACAGCAGAGTACCCGGCATATGGTGGGTTCTCAAAAAAAAAAAAACCCAAAAAACCCTTGTCTCTCTGAATGTATAAAAGATCTCTTGATTGGAAGAAAAGGGGGTGAGGTTGCAGACTTGGGGTTGTGAACGACACTCGAAGGAGAAAGATCATGCATGATATGACTGTGGTGGCAAGAGGCTGGAGAAACAGAGCCCGAGCCCCATTCGCCTAAGACATTCCTTTATGGCTACATGATTTCTCCAACTTGCCTATCTTGGAAGAAAAGAACAAGAATTTGGGTTAATGTTTTGTGCAAGGTCATTGCCAATCCTCTCATATAGGTAAGAAGCCATTAAATTCTACAGTAGACGATCCAGGGTTGATGGATGTTTAAATAGGTCACACGATAATTCCAAACAATATTTAGTGTTTTCAGTGTGTCGGGCACAGATCTGATGAGAACATTTACCCCACACAACAGCCTTAGGGAGTAGATCCTGTTTCTGTCTCCGTTTGATAGGTGAGTGAACAGGGGCTTGGATAAGTTAGGTCTGGCTCAAGGGACACAGTTAATAAGTAATGGAATCTAGGTTCAAACTCAGTTATTGAAACTGGGACTCCTTGGCAATGACTTGCCCAAATAATACTGTGGTCAACACATTAGAGATCGTATCAAGGTTCCGTGGCTTTTTTCATTGAATTATTTTGCCCTAAAGTTTCTGGATTTGAGGTTTTTATCATTCACAGTGAATTTATTTCCTGACATTATTCTTATTTTTTTTACTAATTTTTTTTAACCTTTATTCATTTTTGAAAGACAGAGAGAGACAGAGTGCAAACGGGGGAGGGCCAGAGAGGAAGACACAGCATCGGAAACAGGCTCCAGGCTCTGAGGTCTCAGCACACAGACCGACGCAGGGCTGTAACTCATGGACCGCAAGATCATGACCTGAGCCGAAGTCGGACGCTTAACCGACAGAGCCACCCAAGCGCCCCAACTATTGCTGTTTCTTAAAGTACACTGAATTCTATTGTACTGGGAGGAGATTATAAGAACATGGTAACTCTTGAGATAAGTTGAGACAAACTGCCAGTATCGCTAAATCATTAGGGGTCATAGGACGGGGTGTTATAGAGGGGATGTTAAGGTCACGTGCCTTTTTCTGTCTTGGAGTTGTCTGGAGTTGTCCCAAATGGATTGGGAATCTAAGACCCCGCATTTCCTTTGAGTGAATCATTTCCTCTCTGTGCTTTATTTTTCTCATATGTCTAATAAGCAGACTCTGAAGTCCGTTTTGCGGTGGGGTCCCTGGCCTTGTGGAAATTCTCATTTACTTTGCTTGGGGGAAAAATCCAAAGCTTGCATGAGAAACGTGAGTGACTGCAAAACTTGCAATTGCCTTGAACAGGGAAGACAGAAGAGTTGTATGTCTGTGTTGGTATCGCTGTAGCCTTAACCTTGGGCCAGGAATATAAAGGAATATCTAGGAAGATGGCTTTCACCTTAGACTATGGAAGAACAGAACAAACCTGAGTTATGGTAAAGGGCAAAGGTAGTTCAGAGCCCAAGTTTTCAGAAACAGGGAGTGTGGGAGGGAAGGACTGGAGAGGAGCTTTCCCTGGAAGTGCTAACCCAGTGGCCCCATTGTTTATAGAGCTCCTTGCCCCACTGGGGGTACTGATCCATGTGGGAGATAACGACCCAGTGCTTCATTGCAAGGAGCTTAATTCTTAAATACTGCAGGCACATCGCATGTTGGGCGACGATGCTGTCTGATAGATTGTAGTCTTTTAATCATAAAACTTTACAGCAACTAAACTACATGATCACACCATTCCTATAACATACACTGACGTCTGATCTTTTTCTTGAGTCCGGAGGTGGGCTGCTCAGCATGGGGAGGCCTTGAGCCAATTCCAAATTCCCTAACGAGACATCAGTCTCTGGACTTCAGAGGAGATGTGAACCCAGACCTCGATCTGAAGAACTTAGGAAGAAAGCGGACCATTTTTTTTTTTTTTTAATTTGGAGAGGGGACATCTGGATAATGAGAACTGGCTTGAGAGGAGAAGCAGTCCTCAAGAATAATATCCATCAAACTACTTAGAGTTTTTTTTGCAGTCATCACAGAACTGGGTGGGAATGAATCCTGCAGCCCCATGATAACTTAAGTGTGGGGTGCCTAACAGCATTGGGTGTGTGTGAGAAGCCTTAGGAGGTACATCAAATCAGCAGTAAAAAAGCAGAAATATGAAAGGCAGCTCTGTTTTAGATTTCCTTCTAACTCCTTCCTGAGATGAAAGTCTCAGTTCAAGTCTCAAGTTCAAGGATTTAACCCCTCACTAACACTTTCTAACCTTTATCACAGCAAAGGCTGAACAGAGCTCAGCTTCAAGACTTAGGCAGGCGTCAGGGTCCGGGCAGATGTCAGATGTAACAACATTGTTTAGTTGTCTTTCTGTCTATCTATTTTTTTTTTCTTCCTTGCCATTAGCTCCTTGTTTGGGCAAGTGATATGGGTTTTCAGTTGAGGCTAGTGATTAATTAAATCTCCTCTTGGGGAGCCTGGGTGGCTCAGTCGGTTGAGCTTCCGACTTTGGCTCAGATCACGATCTCATGGTCTGTGAGTTCGAGCCCCGTGTTGGGCTCTGTGATGACAGCTCCGAGCCTGGATGGAGGCTGCTTTGGATTCTGTGTCTCCCTCTCTCTCTGACCCTCCCCCATTCGTGCTCTGTCTCTCTCTGTCTCAAAAATAAAATAAAACATTAAAAAAAAATTTTAAATCTCCTCTATAATAAAAGTGTGTACATAAGTAAATAAGAGCCCAAGGGGGTATGCAGATATGGCAAAAAGTATGAATTTCCCTTGAGTGAAGTTAGGGAAACACTGCTTCATGATGATAATAGCTCACACACTCTTCTTTAGTGTCAGCCAGGATACATTGTAAACCCTTAATATATGTATTAACTCACTGAACTTTCTTGACTACACCTCGATGTAGGTCTATTTATTTATTTATTTATTCTAAGTTTACTTATTTATTTTGAGAGAGAGACAGGCTGAGTGGGGGAGGGGCAGAGAGAGGAGGCGGGGAGAGAGAGAGAGAGAGAGAGAGAGAGAATCCCAAGCAGGTTCTGTGCTGTCAGTGCCGAACCCAAAGTGGGGCTTGAACCTATGAACCGTGAGATCACGACCTGAGCCAAAAGAGTCAGACACTTACCGACTGAACAACCTAGGCCCCCTGACGTAGGTCTTATGAATTATTATGCACGTTCTTATGGGAAAAACAGAGACACCGAGAGCCTACGTGGTTTACCCAGGACTCACGCCCGGCAGGATGCAGGGGCAAGATGCAGTCTGGAGAATTTTGAACGGCAGAACACAACACGTTCATAACTATGGTGCTGCCCTGCCAGCCAGAGGTCTGGCTATGCCTGTGAATGGACATGATCTGTGACCTTCGGTGTTAGTCTATGGATTTGGGTCAGCAAACTATTCACCAAGCATTTCTATTCGCATATGGAGGAACGGGGACAAGCCCAACCCCAGTGACGAAGCAGAAGGGTGCTACATGGAAGGTGCCAAGCTTTTAGTCTGAGTATTGCGTTCTCCAGGATCAGAGAGAGGGCTGAGCAAACAGTCTAGCAGATCGAAGAGAATGCCCCACTGGAACCTCAGGGAACAGAGATGACTGGCGTCTTTATGCAACCAACGTGGCTTCGCTGAAGGAAGACTTTCTATTGCCTTCGCCTCTAAGACATGATGGAAATCCCGCTTTTCAAAGGGAAACTTCAGCAAGAAGGGCTAAAAACAGGGGATAATTGCAGATTCCTCACAAAAAGGATTAGAGGATTGGGAGCTAAAAGATAAAAAGGATTTAAACCCAAGAGACTCTCAGAACCTCTTGATGGGCTGAATGTTTCACTGAGCTGGTGAGTTTCCAGACCTCTCCCAAGTCAACAGCTTCTAAATGAGAATTAGCCCCAGGAAGTGAGAAGCGCCCGAAAACTCAAGAAAAACATAGTTAGGAAAGAACCAAAAATTATGACTCCATTGTGTAAGTTTTGCCTAGCGAGAGTTCATTCTCTGGGTTTTGACTTGATTTTCATAAAATTACTCTTTTTTTCTTTTTTTTTTAAATGAGCTTGTAACCTTCCAAAGCAGTTGATGTTTCATTGGATCTTTAGAGTAATGTGAAAAGAGGCAGGGAACGTATTTTCTTACTATTTTTAAGTTAATGAAATCGAGGCAGAGGCATTAGGGATCTAGCGAGCTAACAGAGTCCCTGCTAGTAATCGTGCTACTGAATGGAAGTCCACACAGGGCTAGACACGGTGCTAGTTGCTTTCCCACGTTTTGGCATTAATCCTTCGGACAAACCTCGAGGTAGATACTCGCCTTATGCCCAGTCTCTGGAGGCAAGAGAGACTAACAGGCTTCCCAGCACACCGAGACCCAGCTTGTCCCAGCTCACAGGAGCTCACGAGAGCTGTCTTGACCGAGACCCAGCTTGTCCCAGCTCATAGGAGCTCACGAGAGCTGTCTTGGCACATCTCGTCCCGAAGTAAGAGAACTTACACCACAGAAATCGGTAAACCCTACAGATCAAGGCTTGTTTTCCTCGGAAAGCCAGCCATTAAACATTTGCCAGCGTTCCATGGGGCGCATACCTGGTAACTGGCAGAGTAGGATCCAGAACCAGACTCGTCCCTTCACGCCTCTCAGTAGGGCCCACTTACTGTGAATAACACCCAACACTGACTAAGCTGCCTGTTTCTGGCAAGGGGCAGGAGTCCAAGTTTACTCTGGAGTTCCTATGTATTGGTTTGTATGGAAAAAGTATAGAAATGCCACAGCGATGAAAAATACTCATCTAGTTAGCACTCAAGAGCTCGAGCTTGGTGCTAGATGGATGTGAATTTCAAGTCCTTGCTTTCTTTTTCAGGGATGATTATTGCATCGCTCAAGCTACCTACCAACCCAATTCAAGTCAGGTTGACTACGAATGGCCCAAATGGTAAGGATGAGTCATGAACCAAAGGTGTCCCCCAATTCTACGTCTGTGAGGGGACAAATAGGAAGGATGTGATGCCAGGCGCATGTGGCTTTGATTCCAGCTCTGCCACTTATTAGCTATGTGACCTTGGCTGAATCACTTCTTGAAGACTCAGTCTCAGTCTGAAAAGGACAGTAAGGTTTTTGAGGAGATTAAGCTAATGCCACGGACCCGGATGTAACATACACCCTCAGTAAGTTGTCAGCTCCTGGGCTGGAGAATGTGGCTACTATTAGCCCACATACAGCGTGGGAAAGCAAATTCTAGCCAGAAAGTGGCTTATGTTTATTTATGGTCCGGGGATGGAACTCAGGTGGTCGTCAGTAAGAGCTCGTGAGAGGCTAGAGAAGCCATCATGATTGCTTTGTTACTGGATGCAGAAATACTCCAGGGGCGCCTGGGTGGCTCCGTTGGTTAAGCATCCGACTCTTGATTTCAGCTCAGGTCATGATCTCACGGTTCATGGGTTTGAGCCCCGCATCTGGCTCTGTGCTGACAATGCAGAGCCTGCTTGGGATTCTCTCTCTCTCTCTCTCTCTCTGCCCCCTCCTCCACTCATGCTGTCTTTCTCTTTCTCTCTCAAAATAAATAAATAAACTAAAAAAAAAATGCTCCAAATTAATGGGCAAAAATTCCTTCCTTGTCAAGGTGAAGATTTAAGGCACAAACTGCTCCCCATTGAATTCTCCTCTATCATCTACAAGGGAAGACTTACCAGCCCACTGTGCTTTAGTTTCATCAACCGTAACATGTGGACAATAATCACACTTTCACCTCCTAGCCTAATGCACCAAAAGCCTCAGTAATTAGTACTTGCTGCTAGTAAGATTGTTATAAGTGAGACGTTTTCCGTTATCGGCCAGACACTCGCTGTCTGGTGGTCAAAGATATCCTTTCTCACGGGCAGTTTTGGCTGCACCCTGATGAAAATTCCAAACCTGTCCGTTTTCTTAAAAAAATATACTGACCATACTTCTGTGACATATACTGTTCTCTTCAAAAAAACGAATGACACAGTCTGTGTCACAGTGTCGACATCTCAATCATTTGATTGGAAGGAAGGTATTCCTCAAGACAGAAATTAGGAACATGTCTCCCAGCCTCTCCTGCACCTGATAGGTAGGCACAGGCCCCAGGGTCCATCCATCAGATGCACCAATGGGAGGCTCTGACTCAGAAGGTATACGGTGGGGATGCAGGCTCAGGGTAGTCCTTATCCTGATGACATAAAAGCCACCGGCGTTTCAGAGGCAGCTCTTCCAGAGCTCCCGGCTGGAAGGTCAATTGTCCTACACAGGTGGCATAGGATAGGAGTCTGTGTGCATTGCTGGTGCAGGGATGGCTCTACTGACACAGCCTTGGCTTTGATCCGGGCATGGGTCCCGGCTGGGTGGCCTTCAAGTGTGATTCTCTGGACCACTGGGTGATTTCAAGAACCACTGGTTCATGACCCCTGGTGTAGATTCAGGATGTACAACCGAGTCTCCCGACTGGACCCCTCATTCTGCTCTTAGTGTTTCTGACCGGTATGTTTACGGATGGCCAGCTTCCCCCATTACAGACTGGTGAGCTTTCCTTCAATTTTCAAGTTCTGGGAGGGAGGCATGACAACGGGGCATTCCCCCATCCCCTCACCCCTACACCTACCACGCATCGACCACATAGGGCAAGGGGTGGCCATCTTTTTCTGTAAGGGGACATATAGTAAATATTTTAGGTTCTGTGGGCCATATAGTCTCTGTCACACCCACTCAATTGTGTTGTTATAACTGGAAAGCAGCCATAGACAACAGGTAAAGAAACGGCATGGCCACATTCCAATAAAACTTAAGTTACTAACAAGTGGTGGGCTGGGTTTGTTGACCCCTGACAGAAAGTTAACACTTTACAGGTTACAATGAGCAAAACAGAACCTTCTGGTGGTGGGTATCAACTACAGCTCTAGTCTCGGCTTTGTCCTTGGTGCCTGGGTCACCTTGGACACACACATTCACCTCTCTGTACCCATCTTTCTGCATCTACCGATAATAAAACCAACAATGCTGTTTCCTCCCTCCCAGAACGCTAGAGACCAAATGAGTAACGTGCACCTCAGGGTGTTAAAGCGTTAAAAGCGCTTTAAAATTCTGGGGTACATTTTCGAGCCTGCTCCATACCGTCTGGATTACCATAGCTTCATAGTGAGACTTGAAATCTGGAATGGTGACATCTCCAGCTTTGTTTTTCGCTTTCAAGAGTGCTTTGGCTATTCAGGGTCTTTTGTGGTTCCATACAAATGTTAGAATTTTGATAGGGATTGATTGCATTAAATCTGTGGGTTGTTTTGGATGCAGTATGGGCATGGCTGAAATCAAAAACACAAGAAACCGCAAGTGTTGGCGAGGATGTGGAGAGAAAGGAACCCTCGTGCGCTGCTAGTGGGAATGCAAACAGGTGCAGCCGCTCTGGAAAACAGTATGAAGCTTCCTCACAAAGTTAAACATAGAGCTACCAGACGGTCCGGTAATCACACTACTGTTTCCTCAAAGAACACAAAAACACTAATTTGAAAAAATATATATGCACCCTAATGTTTATTGTAGCATTATTTACAATAACCAAATTATGGAGGTAGCCCAAGTGTCCACTATTAGATGAGTGGATAAAGAAGATGTGGTATAGATATACAACGGAATATTACTGAGCCCTAAACAAGAATGAAATCTTGCCATTTGCAACAACATGGATGGATCCAGGGGGTATAAAGCCAAGTGAAATAAGTTAGAGAAAGACACATCCCATGATTTCACTCATATGTGGAATTTGAGAAACAAGACAAACGGATAAAGGGGGAAAAAAGACAACCCCCCAAAACTGACTCTTAACTATAGAGAACAAACAGGTGGTTACCAGAGGGGAAGGGGTTGGGGGATGGGCGACACAGGTGATGGGGATTAAGAGGACGCTTATCATGGGGCGCCTGGGTGGCTCAGTCGGTTGAGCGGCCGACTTCGGCTCAGGTCATGATCTCGTGGTCCGTGAGTTCGAGCCCCGCGTCGGGCTCTGTGCTGACAGCTTAGAACCTGGAGCCTGTTTCGGATTCTGTGTCCCCCTCTCTCTGACCCTCCCCCATTCATGCTCTGTCTCTCTCTGTCTCAAAAATAAATAAATGTTAAAAAATATTAAAAAAAAATAAGAGGACACTTATCATGATGAGTCCTGAGTAACATACAGAATTGTTAAATCACTATATTGTACACATGACACTAATTTAACACTGTATGTTAACTCTACTGGGTTAAAATTTTACAAAAGAATAGCTAAGAAATTATGCTGTATACAACGGAATACTACGTGGCAATGAGAAAGAATGAAATCTGGCCTTTTGTAGCAATGTGGATGGAACTGGAGAGTGTGATGCTAAGGGAAATAAGCCGTACAGAGAAAGACAGATACCATATATTTTCACTCTTATGTGGATCCCGAGAAATGTAACAGAAGACCATGGGGGAGGGGAAGGGAACAAAAAGAAAGTTAGAGAGGGAGGGAGCCAAACCATAAAAGACTCTTAAAAACTGAGAACAAACCGAAGGTTGATGGGGGGTGGGAGGGAGGGGAGGGTGGGTGAGGGGCGTCGAGGAGGGCACCTGTTGGGATGAGCACTGGGTGTTGTATGGAAACCAATTTGACAATAAACTTCATATTAAAAAAAAAGAAATTATGGTGTATATTATTCTAATTATGTTTTTATTCCCCAATAAGCAATGAACTCCATGAAAAGAGGGTCTGTGTTTTTACTCCGAACCTCTATTTTCTAGCACATTACATTTCACAGTCGACATAAGTGCTTGTTAAATAAACAAATAGTTTAGCTCTTGGTTCAGAGGACTTTTAAACTTAGTGATAGATGTAAGCTCAAGTTTGAATAATCACAAATCTACCAAAATGAGCAGCAGTGTTAGTATAAACCTGTAAAATTGTATTCACAAACTTAAAAGCTTACCGAAGGTAAGCAGAAAAATATAAAGGAAGGCTGTGGGTTGGTGCAAGGTAGTAAGAAATGCTGGTGGCTGCCATATAATGAAGAGAGCATATCCTGTCTGAAGGGAATAATGCTCTTTTGTTCCAGCTAATTCCATGTGGACATGTGGGATCACCTTTGAGAATTTTTCCAATGTTTCAAAAGAAGCTCAAAGTCTGGATTTTGGAAGTAAATTTCTCTTTTTTTTAAATTTGAGAAAGAGAGAGAGAGAGAGAGAGAGCACATGTGAATGAGCAGGGGAGGGGCAGAGGGAGAGAGGGAGAGAGGGAGAGAGAGAGAGAGATTCTTAAGCATGCTCCTTGCTCAGTGCGGAGCCAGACTCAGGGCTCGATCCCACGACTCTGGGACCATGACCTGAGCCAAAATCAAGAGTTGGAAACTCAATTGACTGAGCCACCCAGGCGCCCCTAAATTTCTCTCATCTTTATACATTGGCAACTAATCCTCAAGATTAAAAAATGTCACTCTCATGTCATCTGTAACTCCTCGTATAATTTCTAGAAGACACAGTTGAAAGTTATAATCAAGGAGTAGCAATGTAGAAAATTCTTAGATTTCATCACCTTTTGATTCCCTGGTTGTAATTAATGGTCTTTCTTACTCACTGGAACATGTTTGATCATCTCAATTTTCAATGATTCTTTGATCATGGTATTAATTGTTCTCATGACTCTACGATTAGAGACTCTCTAGTCTCTACGTTTATGGGCACTTTTTCCAGCTCCCGGATATCCACATGGCTTCCTCCTCCAATGTATTCTGGTGTCAGGTCAGATGTTCCCCTCCTCAGCCAAGTCCTCCCTAAACATCCTATCTAAACTTTCTTCCTTCCTTACTGTCCTTCTTTCTTTTTTTTTTTTTTTTGTAGTACTTACTGGCATCTGATATATATTTTTAATGATCTGTCTTCTGCCACTAGAGTGTCACCTTCCTGAAAGCAGAGATGTGTTTCTGTGTTGTTCGATGCTGAATTCCCAGAAGCTGCTACAGTGTCTGGCAAGAGTAGGCACCTAATCAATATGTTGAACGGATAAATGAGTGATCCTTTTGGCCACTGTTGATGAGACCCCAAGACTATTCATTATCCAAGATGTTGGAAAAAAAAATATGGATGTGAAAAAACAGGTTTCTCTTAACAGAAATCTTAACATCAATGTAAGTCTAAATCATGTTCATCAGCAACTTGCATCTGACATGGGAGAAAATCTACAAATCTAACGACAGCTTTTTACATCATGTTTACATCATGTTTACGACAGCTTCCTATGGCTGGTCTCCTGGGAATGGCTGGAGGGGGTTTTATGATGGCCACACAAAAGGGAGCTTGAAGACAAAAGATTGCAGACTGCTGTAACGAATGAAGGGAGAATATCTGAAAGATTCTTTGTAGAATATAAGTTTTTCCATTTTGGAATACTCTTGGAGGAAAAAAAATGGCGGAAAGTCATGCGGAGCTTTAAGGGTTCAGGTTTAATGGTTTAGGTAAAATAAGAAAAATATTGATAAAAGAATGACTTCTGCTGTCACCTCCTATGAATTTTATCTGTTGTCGAAGTGACGTTAGCACATAGAAATGATTTTAGAAGGGTAGGAAATCCAAAATGCCACCAAATAGCTCCTGGAAGAGCTACCCTTCAGTATTTCCCAAGCTTCCTGCCAGTTTCGAGGCAAGTTTGCTAACCTTGTAGACAATTAAGTAACATCTTCTCCTCTGGGATATTTGACAGATAAGCAACCGTTGCTCACTCTGCGAGAGGTACTGGGCTCAGTTTCATGGTTCTGAACCCAGCTCTGGGACACACATGCTCTGTGCACTACACCTGTCTTGTTCGCCTTTAGTCTCCAACATCTGAACTACAATTCTTGGGAAGTCAGCACACATGTGAATGCCTACCCTTCAGGAGCCAGGCCCTGGCTCATATTCTGATGAACGCAGGGTCTGTACTGGTGGAGGTCAAGTGCCAAATAATTTCTCAATAAATACAAGCACTTCCGATTATTACATCCATTTTGACCTCTGACGAAGTTTAGGATGTTGGATATTTTAAATAAATGCTTATTGATGGTGTAAAGAAAGAGTTTGTTCTTGCTACCGGTGGCGTTTAGTGCCCCTCTCATGGGTACCTGTACGGCCCCCATCATGGCGCTCATGCTCAGGCAATGAAATTGTGCATTCACTTCTTCTCCTTGTCCCCCGTGTCATGCATCCTTCAAGGGAGGGGCGGTAAATGGTCTTGTTGGCATCGTCAATATCCAGCCAAGAGTCTGGCACCTGCTTTTCAGTTCAGAAGTGTTACATATCTGAATGAACTTGTGGAAGACAAGATGTCCCTAGGGCTCAGGTCCCAGAGGCGCTAGCTCTCTCCAGCCTCAGACAAAGAAAACAAGAAGGGGACATCCCCACTCAAAACACAAGTGGATTTTCTCCGTGTCCTGGGTAGGGAGATGCCCTGCAAAGTAATGAACGACAGAGGATTGTGAGAGCCTTGAGAACTCTTTCCCCTACCCCGAACTCCATCTTTTCTTTACGATTTCACACTTTCTTCTCCATGTTCCCAGTCCTAACGTCTCCAACTGCAAAGGTTCGCGCTTGCCTCACAAAGCCGCGTGACAGAACTTCCTTTTAATTAGCACATTCATAACAGCAACAATAATTCTAATCATTAATACGCCGCTCACCCCACTTAGGAACAAACCAAATGGCAAGAAGTCAATGTTAATTTTAAAACACATGTAAACAAGGATCCTGGAAGGCCAAACACAATAACCTTCTGGCATTATTAATGGCAGAGAATGCTTTCCGTGGAGCTTGGGAAGTCGACGGTACACTAATCACACCCCCTCTTCCCCCACTTGCACTTTTTATTAATGGAGATCAATTAACCGTTGCGTAGGGACTTTAAAATATATATATATATTCTTCCCCAATAGCGTGTGCTTCATGAGGACAGAGATCATGTTTATGGGTCTTCCCTGAGTCCACAGTGTTGTCTGCACACAGTAGGTGTCCAATACACCCATGTGGAATGAATGGATTAATCAGCTCTCAAAGGTGTGCGGGCAGAGCTCTTGTGAAAGAACAGAGCCCTGATGTGTCAGGACACCGTTTCACAAAGCAAGTTGGGCATCAGCACCTCTTCTCAGATATTGAACTGGCCCAGCGTTTGGACCATGAGGCCCTGAGCATTCATTCAAGAATTCCTAAGTGTTACTTTCATTCGGATAAAACAATTAATCCAGTTCTATCTTGGGTCACCGGGAGAACAGACTTCCGATGAATATTGCAACACAAAATCCATGTCTATGTTGGCGTTTATCTTTGTGATCGAGCAGGTGCCTGGTCATCAGGGAAAGGGACATCGCTTGGCTTCTTCTTAATCGCTTGGGGGCTTGCACGTTTTCTCAGCTCCCAAGTTTGGGAAAACGGTTGTAGTTATACCTTCCCCACTCAGCACTGTGACACCCATAAGTCTGGGCAATGCGTGGGGCCGCCACCTGTCTCCCTCGCCTGTGACTCCACTGAGAGGCGTCAGGCTATACAGCCAGGACCGCATTTCAGTGCTGGCCCTCGTGACGGACCCGGGATGTCTACGCTCATTTCCTCTGCTGCCTTTCATATCACTGAACTGAAGCGATCAGACCTGTCAAGAGCGAGGGCCCCAGATGAAAGGCCAGTGCATTAAGACAGAGCATAATTGCCAGCTTCTGAGTTTCTGACATTAATCGTTTTACTGAAAGAAGACAGTGGAGGTCCTCTCTCTCTCTCTCTCTCTGTCTCTCTCTTTTATTGCCAGTACACAGGAATTATGGAGGGGTGGGGGCTAGGGAGAAAAAAAACCCCACCACCAACAAGGTTTGCTAATTAAAAGTAATATGTTTTCCCAGTTTTTTGGCAATTTGATAACACAAAACACTTACTTGGGGGCCACAGGGGGAAACAAACTGAGACAGATAAAAAATGTTTTGTGTTCATCCAAGCACAACTATGTTAATGCGTATTATCCCATTAATGCGCATCAACATCGGGAATCGGCTCACCAATGCAAGCAAGAAGCATACACTTATCATCATTTGATAACATGTTTAATGACAGATTGACGGGAGATTTGCAAATGTGAACCGGCATCAGTGTTGCTAACTTCAGCTCCTGCCGCCGCCTCTGCTATGCCAGCATATTTATGTGCATAATTTGATTTCTCAGCCACACTGTTAGTACATTTTTAATATTAACTATGCACGAACAGACAGCCCAACTTAAGTTGCACTGATGGTTGCAGTTCATTAGATTGAAAAAGATGGGCAGACGTGACTGAAATGGAGGCGGCGGTCCAACGCCCAAGGAGCGACGCCGAACAGGCGCGCTCGGCTCTCAACACGCCCGAGCTACACATCTCACGCTGTCGCCAGTGGCGGAGATCTTGTGGATGAGGGAGTGGGAGGAGGAGACAGCCCCTGCCCTGGGCGCCCGGGTCGGGAGCTTAACGCCGAGCCCGGGCAACGGCCGCGTGCATGTTGGCCTTTCCCCCCATCGCCTCTGCTGGCTCCACGCGGATCGTGACGCCACACTCACGCCCTTCGCTTCCTATGCAGCAGGGGACTATGAGCTTTTCTTCATTCTTCATGAGCCCGGGCCACGGGCAGCTGCTCAGGGAAGCCTCCTTGAAGTGGGAGCGGGGCTGCTCGTAGCTGTCTGGGGGAGGCATGCTCATCTACCATTGCATTGTGCGTCCGTCACGTAAGGCTTGGGTGGCCCGGATGAAGGACGTCACCTTGCTCCCTTTCTATTTCTTCATCTGCAAGATGGGCATACGAGTATCACCTACTCCACAGGGTTAAAGCTTAAAGAAGCCAAAGAAGAGAAGTGCTAAGCCCCAGCATTTGGCACATAGCCAGCTCACCATATATGTTCATTCTTATTATTTTATTTCTGCATTTTTTGGGGGGCGGTAATTTAAAAAACATAGAAGTCTACTCCCCAGGCCTTAGAATCAAACAAAGCTGGGATTTCTTCTTCTTCTGCTTTTTTTTTTTTTTGTTAGTTTATTTATTTTGAGAGAGAGAGAGAGAGAGAGAGCATGAGTGGGATAGGGGCAGAGAGAGAGAGAGAGAGAGAGAGAGAGAAGGAGAGAGGGAATCCCAAGCAGGCTCCACATTGTCAGCGCTGAGCCCAATGTGGGGCTTGAACCCATGAACCGTGAGATCATGACCTGAGCTGAAATCAAGAGTTGGATGCTTAACTGACTGAGCCACACGAGTGCCCCAAAACTCGGGTTTCAACCCAAGCCCTACTAAGGCTGTGTGATGGTTAAATCACAACTTCTGTGGGTCTTGGGTACCTCATTGGCAAAATGGGGTGATTCCAGGGACACATCTGGCATGCTGGCAGGAAGGATATGATGATGATCAGACAAGAAGGTCTAGAGGGCCGTGGACATCGTATGTGTTCAGTAAGTCAGCCTTTATTTCCTTCGGGGGATCAGGACAGTGCCCGTGTTCTGGCTCGGGGAGTCGGTCAAAAGTACATTCAAGTTTTGGCTCTGCTGCCTCCTAACTGTATGATCACCTTTGTGACATTCGGTTTTTGGCCCTACAAAATGGGGATTCAGAGTGGAAGCTGCTTCTAGGGATTTGGGGAGGCTGAAAGGAGAGAATACGTGGGAACCTACGCAATGTTAGCTCATTGTTACTAAAGCCTGTATCTTTGGGGCTTTAGCGGTGCCTGGCACATAATAAGCGCTCAGTAAATGTTTGTTGATTGGATAGTGAGAGAGATCAGCATTGATATTTGGAAAGGCTCAGGTCAGTCCTGGGAAAGATTTGTCCAGGGAACAAGGCAAAAGGCCTCCAGGAGTCTGTAGCTGAGATCGGGGGGGGGGGGGGGGGGGGGGGGGGGGGGAGGGTAACCAAAGCAAGTATATGGGGAATAGGCTGTTGAAAGTCATCAGATAGTGAGGAGGGCACCTGTTGGGATGAGCGCTGGGTGTTGTATGGAAACCAATTTGACAATAAATTTCATATTTAAAAAAAAAAGAAAGTCATCAGAGACACAGATGAACAGCCTTTTCATGCAAATCAAGGAGGGAGTGGTAACTGGCACCAACTGAGCACCTACTGTGTGCAGAGTGCTAGGAGCTTCCTTATCTCTTTCTCATTTAACCTTCCCATCAGGCTTTAAGTTTTATGGAAGAAGAAACTGAGGTTTGACTGTAGGCCAAGTCTCGAGGGCAGAACGGGGGCTCCAAGATGGACAGTATTGAATTCACATCTGCCAGCTGAACCTCCGAAAGGTCGGCAACCTGCTGAGGGGGCCACCACTTACGGGTGCCAGAGTTTGGACCGAGCCCCACGTGCTGTCTAGCTGCTCCTTTCAGGCGGGAGGCCAGAAGGAATAAATGCAGAATGGTTAGCCGGCTGCCGTGTGCGCTGCTCCTCGTGTATGAAGGTGGCGTTCCTGTGTCAGGGCGTGTGATTTGTGTCGTTTGCCAGCTGCAACGAGGAGCTTCTGCGGGGACTCATCCCCACTCTCAGATGGGGCGAGAACCTGGACACAGGGAAGCCCGTCTGAGGACAGCACTGTAGTGATGCCTCACTCCTCCCTTCTGCGTGTTTTCCCTTCCGACAGGCACACGTGCTTTGACCGCACGCGCAGCGTGTCTTCAGTGCCTTCAAGCTGATTCCCTGCCTGGGATGACCCCTCACCAATGACGGACTGAGGTCAGGGTACCAGAGCCCAGCCCTTGTCTCCAGAGGGGTCGAATCCGGGAGCATAATGAAGCCCATCTAGCTCCCTGTGGGATCAGAGTGAGGCTGGGACTTTCCCTGAAATCACACGCATGCCTGGCTTTCTCCCCTTCTCTTATCAGTCTCCTCTGGGGGGCACATTCCTAAGAAATGACTGGTCCAGGCACCTTCATACCAGGGTCTGCTTCTGGAAGCTGCCCCCAAGATGCCATCCTCTTAGACCCGGGGCTGCCAAACTGCAGCCTGTGGGCCAAATCCGGCCCTCCGCCTGGTTGTGGAAATAAAACTTTATCGGTACTCAGTCACACCTACTCGTCACTGTATCATCTATCGCTGCTTTTGTGGTGGAATGTCAGAGTCCAGTAGTTGTGAGATATACCACACGTCCCGCAAAGCCTCAAGTGTTTGCTCTCTGGTCTTGTGAGAAAACAGATCTGCTGACTGCCGTGCAAGATAGTGCTCTGAACACACGCAGCTCTTTCCCACCTCAGGAACTCTGCACACGCGGTTCCTTCTGCCTGGTGTCCTCCTTCCTTGACTCGGTGGCTGATCGATTGCTCCTCACTTTTTAGGCCTGGGCAAAAATGTCACTTCTTCAGAAAGACCTTCCCTGCCCGCTCCTCTAAAGTAGCCTTCTGCTATTGAGTTCCTGCCTTGGTTTATTGGCCGCGGTTCCCTCCATCGTCACCAGCCAGCACATAAGCTCCGGGAGGAGTAGAGACCCTCTCTCTCCGCCTTGCTCATTTCTGGCTCCTCGTGCCTGTATGTGGCAGAGACTCAAAACTATCTGTTGACTGGCTGGTGAGGAAGAATGTAAAAGCCAGCTGGGGCTAGAAGTCAGGTGCTACATCACGACGGGCGCTGGGTAATCTGATCTTCATTTTGAATCTGTACTCCCAAAGCCATGGGAACATATTTCACACCCAAGCCGCATTAGTGCCTAGACATTTATTGCCTCTGGTATTAATTTGCTTGTTTTGCCACATTATGTAATGGGAGGTCACTTTCTGTTATAAGCTATAATTTTTGAATTTTATGGTATAGATCGACCTGCTTCAGGAACCTGGCTCTAAAGAGCCTTGATGTCAAGGGGTCAAGAAAAAGCTATGCCGTGTTAATGGTTTTAATTAATGCGTTAATTTCACGGCGCTTTTCTTGGGGGCTTCATATGTGTAGGTTCCATGTGTGAGATGTTCAGGGAGCTTCCTGTTAAGAAAAGGAAGTCACCCTCACATGCACATTCAGGTGATTCATTCTGCACGTGGAAGCCAGAATCATCTTTAGAAATGCCAACTGCATCATGCCCTTCCCCTATTTAGATCCCCTTAATGAACCTCGAGTAATCTAAACTCATCACTGTGGCCTGCACATTTGAGTTGGGCTAAGTATTCAAATTTATTTCTCTCTGAGCTCACAGAGTTCCAGCAACACCGGCCTTCTTTCAATTTCCCTCAGTACTCCTGGCCCTTACTCGCCTCAGGGCCTTTGCACTTGCTGTCCCTGTCTCACATCCTCTTTTCATTCATTGCAGGACTGGCTCCCTCAGTCTTTCATATCTCAGCTGTCACTCCTCGAAGAGCACCCAAAGTAAATGAACACTACTGCCATTCAGGCCCTTAAGTACTTTATTTATTTCCTTCATGGGACCTGAAGTGATCTTGCTTACTAAGTTGTTTTCTTGTTTCTTGTCTTTCTCTTTCTATAAGATCCTCCAAAGGGAGGGAAATGGTCCATTTGTTCACTGCTATATACTTGGGGCCTAGTATGGTGCTGAGATGTAAGAAAATACACAATAATGTACTATCAGGTAGTTGTAAATTTGATAAAGGAAATCAAGTGATGGGAAAGAGGCATTTGAGGGCGTTGGATGGCTTTCGATCAGGGCTTGGCAAACTATGGCCTGTGGGCCAAATCCAGCCCACCACCTGTTTCTGCAGGGCCCATAAACTAAGAATGGTGTTTACATTTTTAAATGGTTGAAAGAGTCAAAAGAAGAATGACTTTTCAATGATGCATGAAAACTATATGAAATTCAAGCATCAGTGTCCATCAATAAAGTTTTATTGGAATATAGCCACACCTCTTCATTTACACATCTCCTATTACCGCCTTTACGCTGCAAGGGCAGGTTGAGTAGTTGTGACAGGGACTGTGTGGCTGTGACCCAGAAAATATTTCCTATCTGGCCCTTTACGGAAAGCTTTTGATGACTCCTGACTTAGATCTTCAGAGAAGAGTCCTTGAAGAAGATGATGTTGAAGTTGAGATTTAAATGATGAGAATGGTTAATATAAGGATCAGAAAGACTGTATTTGAGGTCCCTTGGGCAGAAGAAACACTCATGAAACAGAAGCCCTTGTCACTACGCTGTGAGGTCCGAATTGGGACTTTTAATCTGGCAGTCACGGACCGAGTAAACTGGCGCCTGGTGGTGAGTTGCGTCCTGCCAAGAGATAGGGCGTGCTTCAGTGAACTGAACGGCCGTAGAAACCGAGGTCGAACAGGTGTAGTGGTATGGAGGTCCGATAAAAATATTAGTGATGAAATGGACAGTGGTGGGAAAGAGGGGAGAAAGAGGAAGGTCCATCGATCCTAAGCCGGGGACAGCAGGGGGATAATGGGACCACTCACTGTCATTCAGAATAAGAAAAATTGGTAGGTGTCAGGACAGCGAAGGGATGGCCTAGGTCAAGCTTGACTAAGATGAGCTGGATTCAGAGTCATCTGCGCCCCCACATCCCCCCTGGGCATCCCAATCTCAGCCCAAGCTGTAACATGCCGACCCCACCCAATGCTTCCAGGAGTGTGCACCTGACCCACGCTGAAGAGACAACATCCCATTTTTCCCAGTCTTAGGCATTGCTTCACACGTATTGTGACCTCACAGGCCAACTGAACTCAGTCTCCACAGATGGCATTCCTGGTAAGCAGCACTCTTTCTACTGACACCCCTAAGCTGGGGTGGCCTAGAACCCTGGTGCTGGTCCAGGCAATCTTGCTGTTTGTCTGAAAATGAAGACAAAACAGAGGAAATCTGAGCTGAGCGATGAGGGAAGACCAAGTTCCAATGACATCCATCCTTTGAACCCAAGATTCATCCGCGCATGAAACCAACTCTATCCTTGGATGCACTGGCAAATTCCCTGGTTTACTAAATTAAGTTTGACTTGGTCTGCAGTCGATTATAAATAACAGATTCTGATAAATGCAATTTAGAGTTAGCATGCTGAACAGTTTTAATGATTGTTTCCAAAATAATTTTACGGCCCATCTTTTCAGAGTTAAGGAAGATACTAAGCGAAGCCAAGAGGAGGACCTAGTCCCCTGACTGCCAATCAAGGCTCTTGAGATGGGAAACTCCTCCTGACACAGCAGAGACAACGGAAGTGATATTGTCTATCCCTTTAATAAGTGATCTCGGCAGACTCCTCTATACTTCTGGGCTGCCTTCTGCTTCCCTGGACTTTGGTTTTCTCCTCTGGTTGCCAGCTTCTGCTCTCTGTTGCCTCCTCTAAGCAACAATCTGGATGGTCTCACCCTTTCGGTCTTGATTTTGTATACCAAGCCAGGACCTTCGGTAGAGTTCATGTTCTTGCTCACACAGGACCGTGTCAGACAGGCGCAAAGACTGACTTAAAGCTAATATAAGCAAACATTTTTTTAGAGCACTCACAACACGCCAGGTACTGGGCTTAACGCAGTGGGTCTCAAAATGCGGTCCCTGGATCAGCATCCTGCTATCATCTGGGAATTTGTTGGAAATGCAAATGATCGGGTCCCACCCAAGATCCAAGGGATCCGACACTCAGGGGGATGTGTTCAGCCACCTGGATTTTAGCAAGGCCTCCAGATGGTTCTCAGGTTTGAGAACCGTTGGCTTGAAGCATTACCTAGGTTGTCTCCTGCAATCCTGTCTATGGAGCCCCGAGGGAGGACAGTTATCCCCATTTTAGAGATAAAGAACCTGCATCCTAGGGAGGTTAGGCATCTGCCCTTGCCGCTACGGAACAGTGGAACTTGCATTCAAACCCAGGCAGCCTGACCCACAAAACCCCTCCCGTGCTCTCCAGCGCGGGTGGACACGTTACTTCGCGCACGTCTTCCCCAGGCCCGTGCCTGGCTCACGTTCCAGTTGTCTGGCAAAAATGATGCCTCAGATTCACATGTCCTACTGCCTTTTTGCTGATTCTTAGGGAGCCTTAGGACCACTTCTCAACCGCCAAGACATTTTCCACTTAAAAATAAAAAATGGTTGCAAGCCAAAGGAAAGGGTCGGGTCCCCCGGGGTCCTGGGGACTGGCACCGAGGCATTTGTGATCCGCAGCCTGCAGCCTCCTCTCTTGCAAATCACCTTGTCCTTTCCAAGTCCCCTTTCTCCTGCATTGCGTGTCTCCCCAGCTCATACCGTGCGGTTACAGATGCCACTTTGCTCGCGGTGATTTATAAGCAATCGCTAATGCTCGGTTATAATTCCCCATTTCAGATGCGAAAATGGCTCATCATGTGCACCACAAGGGCCTCTCTACGATGATATATAATTTAAAAATTAACACGAGGACAGAGGAGACTCTGCATTTTTGAACTAGGAACTTAGAGATTCAGAGGTTACAACTTGATAAGGTGAGCTCAAGGAATGAGATGAGTCATTAAAACAAATGCCTCTGTTACATGTTTCCATGACTTCAGAGCTTTTCTAGCATCTTCCAGTTCACCCGCACTTGTCAAAGTGCATGCCCACAAGTGGTATATTTATATTAGGGTATTTTTCCCCATTGTTACAAACATTCTCTAATTCCTGACACAGACCTTTCCGATATAAACCATGCTGTCGGAGAGCAAGCAAGGCAGAAAAAAAATCAATGCTTGATCTCCAGCAAGGGCCAAACAGAGCTGAACGGCACAATCAAAAAGAACTTATGGCGATTCTCTGGAAGAACCTACCGCTGCGTTTACAGCGTCGCTGGCTCTGGGTGGAGATGGGCCCAGAAGACTTTGGACAGTTGAATGTGCAGCACACCGATCTCCAGGGAAGGGGATAGCGACAGTGACAGATGCGGGGCGTGGTGGGAGGGGGGCAGGGCAGACAAGAAAGGCAGGGACGGAGAAAGTGAGCTGGTGCAAGAGGGAAAGATAGGGGAAGGATTTTGCATGTGTAATGCTCAAGCTACTTTGGTGCCTGTATGGGTCCAACCTTCCGTGGCTTTGTGACCAAGCCTTTTCCCAGTCTGCTCCGCATCAAGTGGTTGCAATTATGGATTGCAAATTTATTGACATTTGACATCTGCATCAGCCTTCCTCTGATCAACAGAACTCTCGGCTGCCAAACGGAATAATTACAGAAGATTTTAGCCGTCATGGAGATGCCAAAAAGGTCATTAAATCATCCTGAAAAAACAATGTGTTTCTCCATCTCATCTCGCCGGTAAATCTTCCGTTGGAGTTGGGACCACCTAGGGTTGATGCTCAGAGAGGGGGGCTGAATTACAGAATGGAGAGAAGAATTAAATTAGGATTGAAAAATAGGAAGGCAGGCACAGCAGGGACCTCTTGTTTTGTGCTTCATAATTTCTGGAGAAGCGTAGAGATCGCGGCGTACTTTTGTCAAGAAATGGGTTCTCCTCGGGAAACAGGCTGTAATGACTCCCTCAGGAGTTGGGGGCGGTCCCGGGGTGATTCAGGAAGAGCAGTTGTAGCTAGACGCCCACCGAGGGCCCCACAGTACAGAGCCACATGTGTCTTAATGCTCTACAGGTCTCTGTTTGACATCCTTTCTCCTTTCCAGACAAGCGTGGTTGCAAGTGGCCTGGAATCCCCAGAAGCCACTTCTCCATGCTTGCTGCCCCCCCACTTCCTCCAGATCACCGTCGTCTTTCCCTTCACCTGTCACTGGCTTCCTGCTTCTGTCCTTGACCGGTCTCACCCATTCTACACTCAGTAACCGCTCAGGTCCTTGAAGGATGAACTAGATCATGCCCTTGCCTACTTAAACTCTCTCAATGACTTCTCATGGCACTTAGGAGGAACAAAATAGAAAGTTCTGAGGATGTTCGACAAAGCCCTGGCTTGCCTCACGCCCTCACCCCACTCCAAACACTCCCCTACCCCTCCAGCTCCGGCCCTCCGCACTGGCCTTTCTCTGAATCAGATGCACCAACCCTTCTGTTTTCCTGCCTGGGATGTTCTGCCCTCAATTTGTCAGGTGACCGGCTCCTTCTCAACATCCTCATTTTCCGCCCCTGATCCGCCTCTGTTTAAAGTAGGTGGCCCCGTCATAGTCTCTCACACTACGCTGTATTTCCTTGGCAGACCCGCTTTCCTGGGGCTCCGAGGATACGAGCCGTTAGTATTATTATCAATGTGTATTCTCCGATTAGAATGTAAGATCTGGGTTTCTTTTCTTCTCGGGGTGTAGCCCAGCACTCGGGACAGAGCCTGGCACATAGCAACTTCTCCAAGAGCATGAATTAAAGGACAATCGAACGAAGGTCTCTGATCGTCCTGCCACAGAGAATGCGGGATGGTTTTGACTCATTCACCTGCAGGCGTCTATTGACTCTGCTCCCATGGGCATGCGTACCTTGAAAAAAGGCATTTCTTAGCCCTCGTGACAATGTTACTCCTCTGGGCAAATCATTCGACAGTGGGTTGGGTGGGAATGTTTCTCACCTTCTCGTACTTTTCCGGGCTGCACAGAACCCGAAGACGCCTTCCTTCACTTGGGGCTTCTATCGTGCTGCGCTCTGTGCTCAGGGTTTCACGCGCTTTATCTATTCCATCTGCCTCACTGACGAGCGACACGCGCATTATTGTCATTTCACACATGGCGGATGTCAAAGAAGGTTATGATCACCTCCTAGATACTGTCCCTTTCCCCCTCCCTTCCTTCCAATATTTATAGAGTCTGCATGGACGAGCTAATCAGGTGCAGCCCCCAGCCTCCTGGACCTAGAGGCGGCTGTCACCTCTACCTCATAAACCAAAGGCTTCGGGGGGAGTCCGGGGCTTCACCACTTCAAAGCCCTACAAAGTCAACTTCATGAAAATGATGTTCACATACTTCAATAAAGCAAACCTGTTCTGAACATCTATCTCGGAGGTTCAAATGATAAGTTTATATACCTGAGCAGGAGCCATCACATGTGTATCAACCGGCTTCTTGGCCCCATCAGCATCCCCTCTGCCTTCTTCTCCCCAAAACACGGCTCTAACCATGCTGAACCGTGTGCATTTTCTGGAACAGACCTCCCACTCGACTTCACTTACAAGGCTTCCCTCTTGTCATTCCTTTTAACCACGGGGGCCTCCCCGTTCTCCACCGGCTGCCTCCTTTTCTCATTCCAGGCAGCCTAGATCTCTGCTCATTTGGTCAGATGCCCTTGAACCCTCTTGTCTCCCACGGGATGAGTACTTCCCCTGGAATAGCACTGAGCTCAGCGTAAGTCTTGGTGATGTGACGTCCTTCCTCCGCAATGGACTGTCCGTGTTCTGAGGGCAGAGCCGGCCTCTGTGTCGCTTATCACCGTAGTCCTTGCGCCGACCGCAGCCCCCAACACATGTTTACTGCACGAGGCACGTTTTCATATTTGTCTTCCCCAGACGGACGTTCCCGAGCCACACAATGCGACTTGCTTCCAGCACGTTATCATTGCAATTGTCGCGGTTACTAAAATCTTGAGACACGTGAGCCCACTCTTGATTCTAGGGCGGCTACATTTTAACGATGATGAGAGTAGCTCTCTTTGAGGATTTCTAGGTGCCTGGTATTGTCCCAGGAAGAGACTCCGCAGGTTTGCTTTCAATTTCTCTTACGACTACGTGAAGGCAGCCGTCGTGCAGCCACTTGACAGAAGAGCTTTCTGGGGGTCAGAGAGGTGACGTGACCTGCCCTAGGTCCCTCATCTAGAAAGCGGAGATGTGGTCCTGGGACCCAGGCTTCAGTGGCTCCAGAGCCCATGGACGTCTGCCTGAGTTTAGCTGCCCTATCGCCTCCCTCCTGAGATTTCCAGGCATCAGGACGACCCTGCGTCCCGAGACTTTGTGACAGGCCTCCCCTCCACTCCGGCATCCTCCCACTTCTCATTCTCTTACATTTCTGGGATAATGAGGTCCTGATTGGTCCTTTGACTTCTAAGCCAGAGCAAATGCTACCCAATAGGGACCCATCTCCATGGTTACCGCACACCAGAGAATGCACCAGAAGGTAGCACAGGGGGATGCAGCAAATATGGGGGCGGAGGGAGTCATAAACAATTAAACATGACAAAAACCTCTGGTGAACCAAAATAGAATTATTTGACTGTGAAATCGAGTAATGTAGCATTGAAAATAACATAACCTGAAACATCATTTTTTTTTTTTTCCCTCCATAGATGAAAAAATACCAGATAAACCCATGCATGGTGAAACTGCCAATATGCTGGAGGGCCCCAGTGGCAGGAAGTTGTCTCAAAGGTTTGGGCTTTTGGGATACTGATATCTTTTTTTTTTTTTTGTCCTCCCCCTGCCCCTCAAAGGGCAAAGTAACTTGCCAAGAACTCAGGGACGGGGTTCCCATCTCACACTTTTCCTACTTTGGTGCAGCGCCCGATGGAATTTAACGCAGGGGATGCCAGAAAGGGGCTGAGAGACGTTTCGGCCAGAATCGCGGCTCGAGGGAGGGAAGTCGTTCATTCGCCCACACTTGGTTTCCAGCCCTGCAGCCGGCGCTCGCTGTGATGTTGGGGATCACGTCACCTGAGGCTGGTTTCTTCACCTGTGAGCTGGGTGTCCGTCAGAGTTGTTTGTAGAGTTTTGGGTTCAGATTGATGGAGACAATACGTGGGGACGACCCAGTACAAGAGCGGGACACCGTAAATGTGCCATAAATGTCAATCCTCTGTCAGTATCGATCGCGACAAGGACAATAGTGGTAGCGGACACAGCCAAGCACTGTTTGAAGCACTTTGCTTCTTACCACCTTTAATCAACCTCGTCCCCATCATTATCCGCATTGAAACTCCAGCGCAGACCTTGCTAAGCATGGCCCAGTCACTGGTGATTTTTAACTCGAGCAAGTGGAATTTTTCAAGGTAGCTGGGGGCACAGAGGCAAAGCAGAAGTCAGAGGGGAAGAGATGCACGGTACTGCGATGCTCCGTGCTTTCTCGGGGCCCCCCGAACACCACCGGACGCTTCCATTCCACTGCCTCCCCCGCCACTGCTCACCCCCAGCCCCCCACCCCCGCCACCGCCCGGAGCTGATTTAATTAAATCTGTACACATAGGCTCTCCTTCTTTCTTCAAATAAAATGGCACAATCCATCCCACATCTTGATTTAAGCCTTAAGCAAACAGAAGGGGATTTTTTTTTTTTTTTGAGGTAGGTGATCAAGGCGGGAAATAAAGAGGGGAATGAAATTCATCAAGGGCTCGCGTTGCGGGCCAGACCCAGCGCTGAGCTCTGCCCAGGCACTGTTTTTGCTAATCCTCCACACGAACTGCAGAAGGAAGGAACTGTATTTATTGCCACCCAGTCTCTGCCAGTCTTTCTCGTCAACTTGAACACGGATTTTGGTTTTGAATTTTCCCCAGCATCGCTAGATGACCCCAAATGGAACGCCCTCTGTGCCCCAAATATATGCTGTATCTCCTGCAAGTAAAATAAATAAAAATAAAAAAGAATAAAAAACCCGAAGAAATAAAGACCATTCCAGGAGAAAACCACCACCACCACTTTCCACATAGCCCCGGCTGCCTGGGCTCCGGGGTGGGGTGTGTGCTCTCAACAGCAGCTCAAAGTTCTCTAAAGTCCCCAGAGGTGACGGGCGCCTTCAGCTCCTGGCATCCCGTTTCCCCGCCAGGCGAGCCTCATGTGACATTCACCCTGGATTTCATGGGAGAACATGACATGCCCTGATTTGCAACAAACTGTTCTCTCAGAGGGGAGAGTCGGGGAAAGAAAGCAGCCCCCCCCCCCACCTCCTCTTGTGGTCTCCTTAACATGATCTCCGTGGCCTACATATCATCCCACAAACTGCCCTGCGAGTCTTGCAGGGCGTGGCGTCGAGACTGATTTAAAATCCCTGCATTGCTAAAACTGCATTGTTCTTCATCAAGTTGAGTCATTTTTATGTGAAGTGTCAGGATCCCTAACAAATAACTCCTGCCAGACAAATCAAGTTCCTCGTCTTAGAGCCGTGGCTAAATAGTTTATAGCTTTAATCTGCTCACCGAGGTGTGCAGTCTATGACAGTAATTATAAATGCAAGGAGAAATTATAGCTGAATGCTTTAACTGCATTAGGAGCTGTTTGATGAACAATCATGAGTGCCTGCTCGTTGCCAACAATAGAGGGCAAGTTAGTGTCAGTGCATTAGAGAGATTTCAGTTCTGCATGGTGCTTCTTCCCATTTACCACAGAATGTCACTTGTCTTCTATAAAGTAGAAAAAAAGCACCGTGGAAAGCTTTAAACTTGATAGTTAAAAAAAAAAAAAAGACAAAGAGAGAAATGCAGGGGAAACTGTTTATCATTATGACTTTTTCTTTTTTTTCCGCCTGTTTTGTTTGGCGGCTGGTTCGGTTTCGAATTCGTTCACTGAAGGTAGCTGCTTGTTTACTTACGAGGGGCCTTTAAAAAAAAAATCCCTCCTCTAGCCATTTTCGAGAAATCTTTATAGACAAAGACTTTGTTACGCGCAGGGGCAAGTTCAGCATCGGCCCAGGCAGAAGATCTGGTGATCGCGCGTGTGGCCCCCCACAAAGTCCTTCTCCCCATCTGTATCTACCTAAGCTAATGACACAATTCAGCTCTTTATTTTCCCCTCCTCACTTTCGCGGAAAGACGTTTTTAATTTAGCTGAAGAATTACACAAATGTATTTTAAAGACATAAATCCATATAAAAAATATGAGCTAATTAAAACATTGCACTCCCTGTCGCTCATGGATTTTCAATTTAGCGAAAGAAAAAAGAATTGCATCTGGTTAAATGAAAAGATGATACTGATCGCAGATTGGAGTAAATGAAAAATAATGTTACTCTATATTAAAGCACCAAATTATACCCGTCAGGATTGAGATTTCGAAGGTCCCAATGAGGAGGAAAGTGCAACAGAGAGGGGGGCCAGCCATGTGCGAGGGAGTCAAGCCAGATCGCTTGCATAAAATGAGCGCATTCCAACAGGCTACACATTTGTTTCTTGCTGCGTTGGAAATACGCGAGTCTTGTAGCCGACCCTGTTCCTGAATTCTCAGTTTGCTTCCCTCAAGTGAGAGTCAGGATAGTGATCAAAACAAAACAAAAAAAAAAAAACCCCAAAAAACCAAAAAACAAAAACAAAAAAACAAACCAAGCCAAACTGTACATGCGAATTTTTCCTGGAATTTGGGTCATTCCTTGGTTAGACGCTATATGGCAAATGTACAACTGCCTGACAGGACAAGGAAATCATAAGAGAGCGAGATTTGCTTCACCCTGCGGGCCAGTTCCAGCCCCCCCCCCCCCCCCCAGTTTCAATATCTGAAACTCTCTCGGTGGAGGAGCCGAGAGGCGGTAGAAGGTGATGAGTGTCCAGCAATCCCGGGCTGAGTCCGCCTCTGCCCTTACTGTGCGCTCTTGGACAAATCCCGAAACGCTTAGAGCTCCTTGCAAATTAGAATGATATGAATAACCATGCCTGGCTCGCGGAAGAGGCCAGGAAGTGGGAGTTTTGCTGTCATTTGCTATCGTTATGATCAAGTAGCAAGTGGAGGCTTCCACGGGGCCACCTGGGAAGAGCCCACGCGTCCCACATGCTGCAGGTGCGGCTGAGGAACGTGGTGGAAACCGGCAGGGACGGTGGAGGACTAACTTTTCCTGTGAACCTACCGGTTGCCAGGCTTTCTGGGAAAGAATTGCACAGGGCTCGTTAATTCTCAGAGTTTTCTAGGACGGGAGGACTGTGTCCACATTTTATAGACCCAGAAGTGGGCCAGATCTTAGAGACGGTGGATGCATCCTGGGCAGACTCGGAAACCACCATTCATTCCCCTCCTGGGCTTCCCCCCACCCCGGGATGGGGCAGACGCCCCTCCCGTGTGCTCCACTGACCATTTACCCCAGAGCTGCCCATCTGTGTGCCTGCTGTGAGCCTCCAAGGCAGAGTCTCGTCCCGGTCACTGGTTTATTGCCCGGGATCAGGGTGGTGCGTGGCCTGGAGCGATAGCCTTCTGGGTAGGTGATCACGAATGAGTGAGGGTCCGAGATTGTGGGAATTCACCCGGAATCTCTCTGCCTCCTCTTCCCTCTGACACGGTGGAATCCAGCCCTAATTTATAGGGCTGTTTGTGAGAATAAAGTGAAATAATGTTTGTAAAGCACTTGCCACAGGGCCAGCACATTTGGCTACTATAATCGGAGGGCCTACTGGCTCCCCATTACGCGTCCATTGCTGAAGAGTGGCTGGTGCGTAGTAAAAGCACAAGCAGTGTTTGTTGTAAGATGAAAGAGACTCAGGGAGGGGAAACAGGGACGAAGGGAGGGAGGGAGGGAGGGAGGGAGGAAGGAGGGAGGAAAGGAGAAAGGGAAGGAGAAAGGAGGGAGGGGGGAGGAAGGAGGGAAGGGGAAGGGAGGGAGGAAAGAAGGGAGGTAAGGAGAAAGGGAAGGAGAAAGGAGTAGGGGGGGAAGGAAGGAGGAAGGGAGGGAGGGAGGAAGGAGGGAGGTAAGGAGAAACAGAAGTAGAAAGGAGTGGGGGGGGAGGTAAGGAGGGAGGTAAGGAGAAAGGGAAGTAGAAAAGAGGGGGGAGGTAAGGAGGAAGGGAGGGAGGGGGAAAGAAGGAGGGGGGTAGGAAGGAGGGAAGGAGGAAGAAAGGGAGGGAGGTAAAGAGGAAGGAAGGGAGGAATATTCCTCTAATGGATGAAGGAAAGAGCCATGTCTCTTACAGACATTAATGAATCCAGCCCCTTCGGTCTTTCCAGAATGCGATATAATCCATTTGTGAGGGTTGCCAGATTTAGCAAATAAAAATACAGAATGCCCAGTTAAATTGGAATCTCAGATAAACAATGAGTAATTTTTTTTTGTTTGTTTAGTAAAAATATGGCCCATGCAATACTTGGGACATGCTTATTCTACAAACTTGTCATTTATCTGAAATTCACATGTAACTGGACATCTTGTATTTTATTTGGCAAGTTTACATGCTGTTCACCCTGAAAGTGTGTCTTTCTCAAATCGCCCGCAGCAAAGGTGGCTGCTTCTTGGACTCGAATGCATTCTTGCCCCCCATTTCGGGACGAGGTGTGCGGCTAAACTTGCACGCTGTGTTACACAGAAATGACTGTAATTTCAAGTCTTTAAGCATTTTAGACTCGTTGATTTGCTCTTTGTTTAATTTCTGTTCCTCGAGAGCATGTGGTTTTTAAAGGTATGTACAAATACCGACTGAAATTGTTTTAGAACACTTCTGTCCTAAAACAGGGCTGCACAATGTAATGTTGTCTAATTAATTTTTAACGAAAAGTCGCCTTTCCTATTTGGCCGAACACCGTGCAGGGTTCAAGACCTATCTGAGAAAGGAAAGAAAATTCGGGGCAGAATTTGCATCTTGCGGAGAACACAGACACGGCAAACTCCCAATTCTTCCATAAACTCTTGACCACGCTTTTCTCAAACATCGTGTCATTTGGTACAACTTGTGGTACCACGCACACCAGCTAAAATCAGAGCGCCGGGTAACAGCCATCTCGTTTTGTGATCGTTTAAAAACATCTATGCATAATTCTAAGCATTGGGCAACGTACTGAGTGTTGTTCTAAGAGAGGACATGCCTCCCGAGGTGACTAGAGCATCACAAAGCCATCTCTGCACAAAGTCGGGAGCTACTCTGGCAGATTGTCTTATCTTTAGTATTGACCCAGACACACCACACACGTACATTCCTACTGCTTTGAACGAGTCTTCAATACTCAAGCTTGGTTTTCTGTCATCCTAGCTCGAAAGCACAGCATCACGGTGTTTATATAAGAACGGAGCTTTGGTTTCATATAGTGATTTACTCTGTAATACGGTGCTTCAAAAGTCCAAAGCCTGCGGAGGGATGAGACAAGAGCTATCCTGTCTTTGTATTTACCTTATTTGTTAAGGGCCTTTCGTGTAGGTTTTTCCAAATGATCAGTTTACTTTTGCTTCCTCAGAACAGACATGCACGATTCCGATTTTGACTAAGGCTTTCTTCTTCTCCCATCTCTCTATTTACATACCGCGATGTTTTGGCAACGATATTAATTTTTTTCCCAAAGAATGATTACAAACCTAACAGGTGGAAAATTGGTCTTTATTGTAGCACAAATAAACATTACCTATTGGTCCTCTTGACCATGGTTTGGACCCTGCCACTATGGGATTGGAAACATCTCTCTTCTCTCTGGGTATTCTGTATATATCCACCTTTTTTTTTTTTTCTTTTTCAAGGACCAGAAAAGTATAATAGCAAGTTACATAAGATTTAAAATGTTATATAGCAAATAAATAGAATGTCGCCAAGCCCCGAGCTCACTTAGAGATCCAATAGCTGAATTTTGGCTTTTCTTTCAATAGTGTGAGCTGAACAAGTCATGCTTGGAAAGCAAGACATGAATCTGCTGGTAGCACATTTTAATTATCGTGATAAAAACATGCAAACAAAACAATAGTCTTCATTTGCGCCCACGTAGCCATCGGACCTACAGGACGGGTTCCCCTTTATCAGAAGCTCTTAGATCTTTTCACTGAGGGGACAGGCCCAGATTTCCACCCTTTCTTTCATCCTGACCATCCTCACGCTCGGCAACTCTCCCCACCTGACGTGAGGTGAGCCCAAAGCTGCACCCACATAAATATCCCTCCTTCTGCTTGGGAGGTCTGCCAGGGCTCATACCTTTGTGGCTCGATCTGAAAGTCTCCTATTTAAAAACAAAGGCTCTGACGATGGGAGGGGCGGGTGGCGAGGGCGGATACAGTATTATCGGCTGTTCGTATCTTATTGTGAATGAACTGAAGGAACTAAGCTGTCACCTAGCGTGACATTGACTGGACTGGTAAGTGCTGAGGCTGTAAGTCAGGTCGGGTCCCCGTCTGGGGCGCGGCCCGAGGTGGGGGGGACAACTTGAATATGTGTGGAGGTCCTTAGCATGTGGCGGGGGGGGGGGGGTCATGCTGAAGGGGAGAGAAAAGGAAGTAGACTAAATACAAAAAAGAGAGATGAATGCATTGGGTGAAGACCCAGCCTTGAAAACAGTTGACACGGCCGGTGTGGCAAGACTGCCAAGGCATTTGACCTTGGCCTCTGTCCTCTTTCTTGGAGGTGACATAGACAGTCTGGGCACCAGTGACTATACAAGGCACAGAACTTCTATGATACATGATGCAAATTATCTGGATGCCGCGGGACCCCATGTGCATTGGCAATGGGCGTTCGGAAAGTCCTTTGTTTGTTTAGGTAAAATAAACTCTCGAGGGCATGCAGTGCATCTATCTTTGTTAAGGGTCGACGCTCATATTAGTCTATCCTAAAGAAAACCGAAAGATGAGAGAAGAAAGTAAGCTTCCTCTCTCTTCACCCCAGTGTTCTGCAGTGAATATTTTTCTGCCGTCTGACTACAGGCCAGATGCCCTTTCCTAGCAACCCTAACGGAGGCGATAGACAGAGGGACGGGCGGGGCAGGTATCAGCAGCGATCGCTGAAAGGAAGCTGCCAAAAGCATCGATTGCAAGCAATAATAGCAAAGTCCACGAGCTGAGTAGGAAATCTCTGCACAGCGGCTGCCCCCAGGAACTCTGCAACGCTCATTCGCTTGCTCAGCCTTAACTCACTCCCTACGTCATCAGCATCGCTATGGGAAGGCGAGGGGGTGAGACGGGACCGTGGTGGTGGTGGTGGGGGGGGGGGTCTGTACGTATTAATTAAAGTGAGGTGTAGCCTCGGCTGGAGGGCCTTGGGGTCCCTAAGGGGATCACGCCTCGTGAGGCGGTAAAATCTGCGCGCGCCAACTCTCTGAACTCGTGTCCGTCTGTTCACCAACTCTAATCTGGAGACATTGGGAGAGCGGCTAGGACTTATCGCGTTCTAGTGTCTCATGCAAGTAAGTCCTACTCCAGCAGGCTCCTGTCCTCTTGGTACCGGGAGACGTGAGCTGCCTCTAAGCAGACCCATCTCCCAACAAGAAGCTCCTCACAAGGCTACTGTCCCGTCACCTGGGAGCAAACCCATACCTGAAGAGCTATTCCTCGTCCACGTCTGTGACAAACTGAGAGTGGTGTTCGGGTGACTTGGCGTGCGTTTTGCTCAGGTGGAGTTTTACTGCGTGTTTGCTCGCAAATGTCCGACAGCACAACTTACACTTGAACTTAGAGTCTGTGTCCTCTTCACCAGCTACGGTTTCCGGAGACCTCTGAGCCGACGACACCCGCGAGATCTCTTGCTCCGCCTTGCCTTGCTGTTCTACCGCCATGCGGGTCATGTCCTTCATTTGGAAACCCAGGTGCGACTCCAGGTGGCTGATGTAGGTGGAAGGGGTTCTAAACTGGGAGGCACAGTCACTGCAATAAAAGACGGGGTGTCCTTTGTCCATGTTTTTCAGGAACTTCGTCCCGCCCGTTTTCCGAAGTTGGTACTTGACGTTTGCCAGCCAGTGGCTGATCGTGGTCATCGAGAGCCCCGTGAACTTCGAGATTTGCATTCGCTCTTGAGGGCCCAGGTCGGACAGCAGGTACTTGCCCTCGGACGTCTGGAACAGACTCGAGGCGAACTGCGCTTGTAGGATCAGGAGGTGCTGAGGGTTCCAGTTGGACTGCCGGCCCTTCCTCTTATGCAGGGTCGAGACCTCGCTGGAGACGTCCTCAAAGCGCCTGACATCCATTTCCAGCTTCATGGGGGCGCCCCGCGAGGAAGCGGCGGGCTTTGGGGTGGTGGCCTTGGGGAGGACCTTGACCATGTCGGCGATGTCAGACAGGGCGTGCTTCTGAGGTGGGGACGTACAGGATTGTGCTTGCGAGGACTCGGCTTTCTTGCTCTTGGACTTGGTCAGGTCGATGGGCTGATCGTTGCTCTCGAACAGGTAGCGCCTGGACACGCTGGCCGGCCGCGTGGGGGCAGGACTCAAGCCCGGCTTGTCCATGACGCCGAGACTCGACTTGTGGAACATCGACATTGTGCTTGAGCTTGGGCTGGAGCAGGAAGGGGAGCGCAGGGGTTCCGTGGCCTTGCCCAGGTGATTGTTCAGGACGGACTGCAGGGCGCTGAGTGGGTTGATGCATGGCAGGGCCGGGGCACGCGTGGGCAGGGCGCACCCGTTGCTGAGGGAGTGCGCTGGCTCGAGGGGCGGGCGTTTCTCGGGCTCGCCGCCCTCCTCCACCAGCCTGGCCTCCTCCTTCAGGAGACAAGGCTCAGCCTTCTTGGACTCGGAAGGGGTTTCGCTCTTGGAGAAAGCATCCCCGTCGCAGTGGCTGAAAGGTGAGGCCTCTTCCTGGGGACTTTCTTTCCCACACTCCTTCGCGACCTCGTCTTTGTCGTCCGGCTCCTTCTTCACTTGAGTGTATGGGGCCAGGTTGGTGGGCACAGAGACCAGCGGCATTACTTTCCACTTTGGGGCAATTGGCCTCAGCTTGTTGGTGAGGTTAGGGCGAATCTGCAGGACCTGGGATCCCATGGGCAGGGCAGGCTTGGCGCCCTCCGACAGCTGATAGGCCGCGTGGATGCTGGGGTACGCGCTCCAGCTGGGAGCCCCGTTCTGGGCTTTGTTGATGGCCGTGGTGACGGTGTTTTCCAACGACTTCAAAATGTCCCCTCCGCCCTTGGAGCCGTCTTCCAAATCCTCCTCCCTTAGATACTGGTACTTCATTGTAGGGTCTAACGGCTTCTGGAGAGCGTCTTCGTACTCCTCGCTCTTCAGGACTTTCTCGTCCTTGCCGATCTCCTCCGGTTTTTCCTTTTTGCTCTCTCTCTTCGGCTCGGTTGTAGAGGCCGCACGGTCAGAGGCAGAGTCACCCGACGGCCTGGGAGCCAGCGAATCGCTGTTTGGGGCGTCCGACAAAGCCTGCATTTTCTCCACGGCCAGCGGGTCCAACACCAGCTGCTTCCCTTTCTTGGAGGCAGAGCTGGTGACCTTGAGAAAGTGCCCCGTGACCATCATGTGGGTGGTGAGCTGCTGCAGGGTGTCGTGGGAGCTGCCACACTCCATGCACTTGAGGATCTGGGACTTGCAGGCCTCAAACTGCCAGGTGTAGCTGGCGCCGTTCTGGTAGCCGTAGCGGTTGTTGGACGACAGCTGCAGGCCGGCCGTCTTCTGAGAGGAGAACGACTCCGCAAACGAGCCCGTGGTCGAGTCGGGGGAGCAAGGTCGGTTGACGTCGAAGACGCGCTTCTTGGCCGGGGTGACCGTTTTCGACGAAATGGTGGGCACTGGCTCCTTCAAAGGCACTTTTTGGTAATGTTTTGTTTTTATCATGTGGACGCTCAAATCTTGGAGGGAGTCGAAAGAGTCGCCACAGAACATGCATTTCAGAACCTTCTGAGCATCCTCCTTGTCCATATCCTGGAAAGCCCGTTTCCGGGGCTTGGAGTAGCCCGTGGGTCTCAGCTTGTCCTTTTTGCGGTTGTCGTCTTGGTAGTGGCCCGTCTCATTCATGTGCACGGTCAGCTCCACCAGGGTGTCGTAGGCGGCGCTGCACTGCCGGCACCGGAAGCGGCTGGCCCCGGTGAACGCCGACCCGCACATCTTGCCGCTCTGCCGGTACAGCTGCACCGAGCTGAACAGGCTGGGCTTCCCCACGGATCGGGAAGGCAAGTTCTGCTGCAGGCTTTTGGACAGCGCGTCCTGATGCCAGTCGAAGTCGGTCTTGCTGCTGCCGTTGCGCGGGTCGCAGGGCCGCCTCTCGCCGCCGGACAGCTTGAAGCCGAGGCCGAGGCCCGACCAGTAGGAGTCGGACAGGATGTTGGCGTAGACGGCGGTCATTTTATCCATGCAGTTGTGGCTTTCGTTGGGAGGCTTGGGGTGCGCGCTGGCTTTCTTGTCCGCGGCGTCTCGACCGCAGACGCTCTTGACGTCCGACACCTGATCGCTGGCATCGCTCAGCAGAGACTCGTTCTCCACGTCCTGATTGGACAGGTGGCTTCCCGGAGAGTTCTGGTAGCTGAAGCAGCCTTTCTGCTCGGGGCCCGTTTCTAGCTCCTCGTCTGTCCCCGGGTCATTGCTGCCCTGAAGCGGAGCTACCGAACCACTGTCCTCCTCTTCCTCTTCTTTTATTTCCTCTCCTTCCTTCAGCTGTTCCTCCTGGGCGTAGCCTGCAAGAAAAGTAGAGGAGGATATGAAATAATAGTGGCAGGTCCCGTATTCCATCCCAGTTTCCCCGCTTGGAGCCAGTGCTTCCAATACCGAATCGAAGAGCGAGCGAATCTACGCTTTTAGTAACTGCAAACCACGGACACAGGAGAAAACCAAATGGTGTCCCGTGTGTGCTATCTAAGGCCTTTTTTTAACTGACAGGAGTCACAGATCTTTTTAAATGCCTAGAGTCCCAAGTTAATAACATTCACATTTAAGGAATACCTAGCGCTCTGATAGTCGGACCGTGGCTAAATTCATAGGTATGACTTTCAGGAAGGCTGGGCTGGAATTCAACCCTATAAAAACAGATCTTTACGGAGAAGGACGTTGGCTCACGAGAAAACTAGATTTGACCCTTGGCATCTCCATGGTAAGGTTTACCGAGAGCCTTGGATATGCTGGCATACAATTATCTTAATAAATCCTATTTGAGTGCTTGCACGTAATTGAGATGCACTGCCATTATATTTTTGATAGCCAGTGTCTTTTTGTTATAAGTTTTATTTGTAGAGAGTCACGCGGCAGGAAGAGAGATTACGGAGTATCGAATAAAATCTTCCGTCGATAGCTAAAAAATTATGTAAGCTCGGCAAACATAATGATTTTAAAATAATAGCAAATGGTGTTGGAATGGGAGATTTGGGGGCTATCCTATTATTCGCAAACAGGTTCACGAAGACCTTTTCAGACAAGGCTGAAAATGCCCTCTCGATCTTGTGCCTGTAATTTCAAATGCTTTGTGATTTGTGGGTGTCCGTCATGAGATGCCAATTATACGTTTGATTTGTAGATGCAAAATGCTATTGGGGATGCATGCCTTCCCTTCTCTGAGAGGATTTAGGGCCAGTAATTGCATAGGGAAAATGAAGGCATGAGAGAGCGGCACAAGAGAGCGGGTGCAGAGGGAATTAATGGGCAAATATCCATCAACAGAGATGGGGAAAGTGACTATTTATGCCCATGTGTTCATTTCTTTCACCTGGCCTTTTCAGAGCCTCGTGGATAAAATGCAACTAAAGAGGGACCAAAGCAAGGGAGATTCAGTCTTAGATTTGCAAGGCTTGCGTGATCTCAATGCAGTGTTTTCCTGGTGTGCTCTTCTCTCCCCTCTGAGTGCAGGTGGGTGCCTGGGAGAAACCCTCGGGTGGTGCCATGTTCCCATTCACCAGCGAGCAAGCTGGGAAAAGAGTGATCATGCATGGAGGTCTGTCCCACAGGCAGGCAGAGCGAGTTAGAATAGAAGACAAAGGGGTTTGTTGGGCGTAAGGCAGCTCCAGTCAGAAACTCCAAAGGCTCCTGCTGTGGCTGGTAAAGATGAATGTTTATTGAGCAATTGCTACCTCCTAGGAGCCCTGCTAACCACCGCAAATGCCTTCTTCCATTTTGTCTGATTGCCCACACGATGGAAGAACTATTATTATTTTCACTTCACGGATGGGGAAAACTGAGGCTCTAAGGTTAAGAAATTTGCCCAAGGCCACCCAGTTAGTATGGCGGCGTCACAACATGCCTGTTTGATGAGAGAGTCCGTGGGTCTAACCACTACGCTCCACTCTCTATGACCAACCTAAAGGATAAGAAAACTTCACGGAGACCCAAAGGTTAAAGGTTAAGCAGTGGCATTTTATGGAAATGTCACTAAGTAGGTAATCACTTGGGAGGGGAGAAATGCTGGAGACAAGAACCCACGATTTAAAGGACATGGCACCATAAAACAAGATGCAATGTAAAAACTGGGTTTCGCCATGAGCTTGGCGGTTGTGTTCATTCTAGATTTGACCATTATTGTCACTGTTGTTCTGTTTCTGCTCTCCTAGCAAGCTGACCAGTGGGGTTTTCATTAAACTAGTGTTGCTGGTCTCCGGTTCCATAAATTGGTTTGATGAAAACAGAAGGTACTCAGTCTAGTTGAGCAGCCATTAGTAAGTGGTCATTCCTTGCAAGAAAACCTAGCTTAAAAGAACTGAATGACTAAATTAGACCACCCCCACCCCCATCCCCACTGCATTTTCTTTTTCCTGGACTAATTTGTATGTTTGCAAATCAGTATTTGGTATGTGAGTCATATCATTAAGCTCAAGGAGAAAGCCTGTTATAAAATGAATAAATGAGTTGCTGCAGAGCCAAAATACTCCAAAGCAACAGGCAAATTTTATCAATCAAACAGGGTCACTTTTGAGAATTAAAAGGGCTTTATTGCTCAAAATCTGGGACGACACTCATTAGCCAGAGCTGTTCCAGGCCAACTGAGACATACAGTTACATATCTATGAGCTATACAACCATAGCAACACACATACACACACACACCTACACCCACAGACCAGTGGAAAAAAAATCTAGGAGGAAAAAAGAGGTTTCTGCCACCACAACTGATTAAGAGTGTGGCCAGGCCAGGTTTTACTCGGCTCACCATTTTCGGTGCATAGCACAGGGCCTGGCATTTGGTTGGAAGCAATTCATGTTACTGTGTGTGTGTGTGTGTGTGTGTGTGTTGATGAAATATACAAACGTGTGTGTGCACGCAGGTGTGCACATGCAGGCACCAACCCCCGCCCCATTATCGGCCCGGCCGATATAGTCATTTTCACACAGGAGAAAATAAGTGTTTTTGGCTTTTTTTCCCTGCTGACATCCGGAAGCTGTGCTTTCCGGACCAGCCCAGCTTCACAGTCTACTTTGTCCTTCTAAATGGATTCCCCAGAAGAAATGTCAGAGACAGCAAATGCCTCCCCCACAATACAGATAAAATTTTCTGCTTAATTAGGCATTGACATGTTTACTATAACCTTTACAGAAGAGTAACTCATGCTGAGAGACCCTTTTTGTCTGTTTTCTCCTGCAGGACAGACTAAATCTCACGCACCCGATAAGGTAACACATTGAAAGGCTTCATAAAAAAAAAGGGCCAAAGCGTCCGTCGAAGCGAATGTATTCTAACGACGGATGAGGGTTCCGAGGAGTTTCTAAAAACACGTTTTGATATCACACATTTAAAACCGTTCACTTGACTTAAGTGATTTTGTTTGCCACCGGCGGCTGATGAGAGAGAGGAAAGACAGCCAGAATATGGGTGATCTGGGTGTGTAATGAGTGGCTGTCTCTCTCTCTCTCGATGATTTGTTTAATAAGATCGCACCATGTGTAAATCTTGGTAAAGTGGATGAGTGGCAAGTTGATTCTTAGGAATACTCATTTAACAAAAGAAACTGGATCACCATTATGCCAAGGCACAATAAAAAGAACTGTTCTCTGTGGAACCTTCTTGCCGCTTTCAGGTTGAAGATCAAATTCTGTGGTGGCAAACACCCCCCGTTCCAACCTCAGTTTCTAATCTCATCCCTTGCCAGAGGCATAACAGCCTACTTGTTCCTTCCTGACTTTGCCAATCCTTTCTGTGACTTGGCTCCTTGCAGTTGTAGACCTCTCTGCTCCAGAGAGTTCTTCCTCCAGACCTTCACATGGTGGTCCCTTTTCGTCCTTCAGGTCTCTGTTTCCGGGACTCCTTCTCCAGAAGGCTGTCCCGCCCCGTCTCCCCTTCTCTGTGTAACCCCAGGCCACACCCACCTACTTCTTGAGATCCCTGTAGTACCTACCACACTCTGAGATCATCTTGTTTTCCTACTGGCTGATTGTCCCCTCCGTCTAAATATGAAGATGAAATGCTTGTCCCCATGGAGACCTTGCTTTCCCCAACGCTCAGATTGAAGCCTGGCATGGAACGGTGTCCAAAAATTTATCTGAGCGCACGAATGCGTAGATCATACAACTTAAAGGGATTATTCCGGTTGCAAACTCTGTCTCCACATCTTGACGGTGCAATTGGAAGCTATGATGGGTAAATCATCCCTCCCCTAACCTCCAGTATAGATCAGATGTGAACTATGACCACCCTGACCCGCTCCTCTCAATGGGGTCATCTTTTCAGACCAACACAGCCACCAATGTTCTTGTCGCCAGAAATCCCTGAGCTGTGAATTTAAACTTTTAAGTAGGAAGACTGAAAATAAGCATCAAGACTGCAAAGTGTCAGAAAATTCATCCATAATGTGAGCAGACTTCTATTCAAAAGAGACTCACACATGGGAACCTGGAAAGTACGGACTAATTTTTCCATGAAGATAGTCTATCACCTGTTCCAGGATACAGGTTCCACAAATAGGAGGGTGGTCTTTCCCTGAATTCTTGATTTTACTAAGGAGAAAAGGGAGTGCCTCGGTGGCTCTGTCGGTTAAGCATTCGACTCTTGACTTGAGTTCAGGTAATGATCTCGCAGTTTGTGAGATCAAGCCCTGCATCCGACTCTGCGCTGACAGTGCAGAATCTGCTTGGGACTCTCTCTCTCCCTCTCTCTCTGCCCCTCCTCCTCTCTCTCTCAAAATAAATAAATAAACCTTAAAAAAAAACAAAACAAAGGAGAAATGTCCCTGGAGAAATATATTTTATATGCTACGAACTTTTTACCCTATTATGTATGTCAGTAAAATTCAGAAATAAACTCTTAAATTTTAGAAATTTCCTCTTATAGCAAAGGTTAAAAAACAAAAGAGATATTTTTTTAAATTGCCACCTGAATTGTTTCAAAAATGTCTGTTCAGAATGATTTACATGAAATTGTGCAAAATAATTCATGGGTTGCATGATGTTAGATAGCAAATTTTTTTTTTGCCAGGCAAACATTTTTGTAGTTGCCTTGAAAATCCACAATAGAGTGTTTACTGTAAAAACACTGGCAGTTTTTAAAGTGGCAGTAGAGGTGGGACAGTTATAACCCGAGAAGAATATAAAATTCGAGAAGGCTGATTTTCAAAAACTAAACCAGAATTCAACCAAGACCTCATTTAAAAACATATCCAGTGGTGACAGGATCATTTTCGCCAATCTACCCCACTAAATGACAGTTTAAAATCACACAAAGATTCCACAGTGTGCAGGGCAGACATAAATGAAGGGATCGCAAGAATTGCTCGCCGTGTACCCAGTAGGTACGCTAAATGATGACACAGAGGAAGGTCTCCCTGTCACGAGTCTCTAGTGTTTTGGTGACTGTGGTCTAGAAATCTGTTAATATGTATATTATTATTGGCACTAATTGGCACTCTCGTTGGCAGGCTGAGTAAAGAGATAAGAGGACCTCGTTCAAGGAGACTGCGTGCCTCCCGATGGTGGCCAGGCCCTGAGCGAAGGCCGGTCGGAGGGCTGTGCAGAGGAGATCCGAAGCTTTGTGTTTCAGGATGTTGGGCTGGGGGGCCGTGGGATCCCTGACGCTGTTCCGGAGCACAGACGTCAAACTTTCTGAGAATCTGGGTACCACGAGCCAAGGCTCAGTCTCCCTGCAGCCTGGGCTCATCATCTAAGCGCATGCACCTTTCTAAACAGGAAAGTTGTCAACAGGCAAAGTCAAATTCACGACATACGGATTTTTATCCCCACCACACTACGCATGACTCATTAACATGATTGTAGGCACAGGTCAAGAGAGAAGGGCTCATTCCCTCTGTCTGAATGTCAGAACCAAACAAATAGAAATCCCTGTTTATTTTATTTTTATTAAATTGTTTTTCTTTAATGTTTATTTATTTTTGAGAGACACACAGAGAGAGAGAGACAGAGTCTGAGCAGGAGAGGGGCTGAGAGAGAGGGAGGCACAGAATTCGAAGTAGGTTCCAGCCTTTGAGCTGTCAGCACAGAGCCTGAGGTGGGGCTCGAGCTCACGGACTGTGAGATCGTGACCTGAGCTGAAGTTGGACGCTTAGCTGACGGAGCTACCCAGGCGCCCCAGAGATCCCTGTTTAGAGCTGGGCTGGGGGCAGCGGCAGGGGGACTTCTCCTGAGCCCATAAGTGCTCTCTAGAGATGGACCGAGAGCTTTCGGAAGGTCATCAAGAACAACAGCATCTCTTTTATGAACACCTCCTGCACACCATTCAGTCAATGGGAACATTTTACTTGCGCGATGTGATGCACATCAGGTGTGGTCCGTGTGGAACCAGAAACCGTCCATTTAGTTAACACGCTCTTGTTGTGGGCACTTTCTTGAGTCATCCTCGTAGCACTTTGGACCATGAAGCTGCTTTCTAATCATGCTCTGCGTCTTTCTCCACATCTTCGCCGTCAGCAAAAAAAGGACTGAGCGGATTTGTACCAGTGGAAGGGGATACGCCGTCATCCCTTGGTGGTTCGTCTGTTTATTTGTTTAATCAAGAACTATTTATTCTGCATCTACTGCATGCAAGGTAGCTCAGTCAAACTGCCCTGGAACATCCATCACGGTGGTTCTCCAAAGGCCAAGGAGAGTAGACAGAGGAGTTATGGAGAGAGGTTAGACACCGCGGTTGGGGAGAAAGACGTCACGGGAAGGCCATGCATTACTGGAGGTGGGAAGGTAATTCAAGTGGGCAAAGTAGGCCAGAGGGAAGAAAAACAATCCTCCATTGCAGAGGTAAGTCGTGTGCTCACTCAGTTAGATAGAGAAATCCAGAGGAGCCGTGGGCGGTGGAAAGCTTATCCCACAGTAAAGAATCCAGCAGCTATGAAAGGACTGGCCATGGGGGGGCTTAGGGTTGCCAGGTATTTCGGTTGGCCACACGGGGTAGATGAAACCAAATATGTCTGGGACCCATCCATTTGCAACCTCTGAGTCCAGGAAGCCGGGGGAGGCAAAGAGTTTGAAGATCTGGCATGCTCCGCTGGTGCTTTCACCTACCAGTTCTTTGACCCTGATTCCTTATCGGTGAGTAGGTGTGACAATCCCAAGCCTGCCTACCTCCCTGGGACAGAGAAGGAAATGGAAGAGAAAGTGACTCGTGAACCCTCCCTACTCAAAGATTCGTCTTTGGAGCGGCAGCAACCGCAGCTCGGAATTTGTTAGAAATGCGGACTCTCAACCCCAGCCCAGGCCTAGGGAAGAGGAATCGCTTCCCAAGATTCCCGGGGGATTCCTATGTTCAACGATGGTGGAGAAGTCTTGTGGTGAACTGCAAAACTATTAGCTGGTAGCAAGGTATGTAGCAATCTGCCTCTCTCTGCCTGTGTTCCTCCTGGCGTGTGGGTACAGGCTTTGTGAAAAGAGAATATACGTCTTTGAGAGGCCCAGCCCCTTTCCTCTCCAAGGACCAAAAGATGAAATGCCTGACGCTTAGACCATTGCTCCCAGTTGACACTGGGAAGCACTGAGTGAGAGAAAAATACAAGTCACTGATTGAAGGACTGACCAGTTAAGGAAGAGATAGGATGGTCCACTGGCCGTGAGACCAGGCAGGTCTCAGTTCAAACCTGCCACTTACTCTTAATGTGATCTTGGGAAAGCTGCTGAAATGTTCAGGGGATCAGTGTCCTCATCTACAAATGGGAATCATTACAGCGTCTACTTCATAGGAAAGATAGGAGCGTCAAACATGATAAAGTATGGAAAACACCAAGGCGAGAGGACAACCTCCCAACTTCCTGGGCCTGTTCTAGGCATTTCATAAATACCTCACATCCTGACCTCCCACCTGAACCCACAGACGGCTGACATCAGTTGGTTTTGGCACCTTTTTCTTCCTAGATCCTATTCTGAGCCAACAGCTTTTAGATGATATTTGCATGAGATATGAACCAGCTTTGCATGTGTCATGCATAAGAAAAGAGCTTCCTCCAGCTTGGGGTTTGTTACTTAACATTAAATCATTCCTACAAGGAGCCTGTGGTATGTGTGCTGGGAACTTCCGTAGAAGTGATGTGCAAACATTGAATAGCGAGTTATTAGGTCATTACCCATAATGATCATGTCTGCAGTCCTCAAGAAATAAAGCAACCCACCATCCAAGGGGAAAGGTCTTTGTCGGATGCCTTGGGCTTTGCACTGAAGAGAAATGACTAATGCTCAAAGCAGAAGGTCTAGAAAAATGCTCTGTATTTAGCTACCTAGAATATCAGTTCAGTGTACAGTATTATTGGGAAACATCCTGGTGACAATTTTAAAAAGCAGAAGGAGAAAATATTCATGGAGGAGGGTTAGAAAGGGGGTTAGTTCATCAGCTTTCTGGTAGTAAGTCATTATCCTTATATTAGCTTCACACCAAGAGAGCCATAAATCAGGAGGAGGGGATAAAACAAAGTGAAATGAAACAGGGACAAAGAAACTACACAATAGGACTGAGGCTTTCCTATCAAATTAAGATTTTCAGGCTTTGGCTTTTCAAGTGGTAGCCATCATTTTCGGAAAAATGCGCATCCTGATTTTCTATACATTTTCCTCACACAGGGACATAGAAACACACTCACACATACACAGTTCTTTCCAAGACCGGAAAGTTTGGAGTGCTTTTTTTCTCCCCCCGTCAAGAAAAAGGACAGTGAATCATTGTCTAGAATGACCTTCAGAAAGTATATGAAGCTGAAGCACCATCTGTATTGTTTTAGACATATATTCCCATTTTACTCGAAATAACATCATTAGCACGACCATCCCACGGAGTGAGAAGGTGATCTTGTTCCCTTCTTGCCTGGCCTGAAGTCAAACATCTTTTCTTTTCTTTTTTTTTCTTTCTTTTTTTTTGGCAAATGCTGCTGCTTTCTCTGAAATATTTCATGCAGATAATGGATAATGACCACTTCTCATTGCGTTTTCTCGAAGACGTCTAACTGCATTAGCCAAGAATGGAGAAATTTTAACCTGCTTCTTTTGCTAAGTTCATAGCTGTGACCACTTGCCATTAAGAAAGAGAAAGAAGAAAGAAAGAAAGAAAGAAAGAAAGAAAGAAAGAAAGAAAGAAAGAAAGAAAGAAAGGAAGGAAGAAAGGAGAAAGGGAGGAAGGAGGGACCTCAGAGAATCTAAATTTGTACTCTCAGAAAGCGACCTGGCCTTTGCTTTCCTGGTGAAGAGTCTTTACTTTCTCTAGAATCACAGAAATCTGAGGTGGAAAGACCTCTTGTATCTTATGGCCAATTCAACATTAGCCAGGGAAGGGTTTCCTTGTCCTGGTGTTACTCAGTTCTATGACTAATGGCTCAAACATTGGACCTTCCAACTCTTCATGTTGGATTCCCCACCAACATGATTGTTATGGCCAGTGTGGCTATAAGCACCACTATTCCTTGCCATCTTCCCCCTAGGAGCAGAGCTGGGTTTCTACCATGATACGATTGGATCAAATCTAGGGATTGCAGAAAGCTTTTAGTTCAAGCTTTCATGATACACTTTTGCCACTTTATTAACACTTCAGTCAAGTAACCCCTCAACATATGCTTGAACATCCTCAATAATGGAGAACTCCCAGCTTTGAGGCAGCCTACTCTCTATTAAAAAAAGTACTGATAGGTAACATCTATTGAGAACAAACGTACACAGAAAAGCCAGTGGACTAATTTTTTATATGTGTTACATTATTTGCTCCCCACAATAACACTATTTGTCTTTCAAATTCCATCTTAACAGGTGATGACATTGAGTTGTAGAGAATGTTAATTACATCTCCAGAGTCACAGAGCCGAACTGGGACTTGAATTTGGATCTGTCGAGCTCTACAGTCTTTGCTGGATTCTTCTTTTTCCCTCACTCTCTGTATCTAATTTGTCAGTCAGAGATATTAATTTTATTTCCAGAATAAATCTAAACTCTTCTTGCTGTCATCCCCCGCCAGGCCACTGCCTTGGGCCAGGCTGCCATCATTTCTTCCCTGGTAGATGTGGTGGCCTCTTCAATTGGTGGCCACTCTTGCTCTCCTACAGTCCATCAACTTGTGCAGCAGTGATGGGGACCTGCTAAATGGAGACCCAGCTTCCTCTGTGCAACCCTCTCAATAGCCTTCCTTGGCCCATAGGTTCATGCTCCCTAATGCAGCCTGCAGCTCTGAGATGACCTGTCCTCTTTCCATTTCACATCCCTCTCATCAGTGTCCCCTCGGTGATGTCAAAAGCCAAAATTCTCCGACCTATTCCCTAACTCACCAAATTCTTTTCTCCCTTAAGGCCTTTGAAATTCTGCTTCTCCTTCATGGAAGGTCTCCCCCTTTTCTTACGTCTGATTCTTTCTCAGTCTTCTAGTGTCAGCTCAAAGGCCTGTCTTCAGAGGGGTCATCTCTGATCATGGTAACTGCCACGCACTCCCCCAAATCCCCAATTGCCAGTTATTTTCTATCTCAGCCCCCTCATTTTTCTTGTGCAGTTCTTATCCCAACTTTCAGCCGTTTTATTCCCCTATTCACTTGGTTGTTTGGCTTCACAAAGGGCAAACGCCCCTCGCAGGGCAGGCTGAGTCCACCTTCACCTCTGTACTCCATTGCTATCCAGGGCCTAACTTGTTGAATATAGGAAGAAATAAATGAATGACTGGGTTGAGAAATGAATGAGTGAGTGATTGCATCAGTAAAGCACAGTCTTCTCTAGCTGACAAACTTAGATTTCATTCTATGGTCCCAACACACTTTCAAACCATAGAGAACACCAAGAAGACTTTTTAAAAGGATATCCCTTTGGATGGTTGAGGTTCCACATGGGGTGGGCTGGTCCTCCTGGGAGGCAGAGGAGGCCAGGGACAGATGGGGGTGTGGATTCAGGGGCACTGGAAAGACTCTTTCCTCCTCAACTCTGAAGGCTTTTACACTCTACTTCATGCCTCAAACCGTGCAATTTGCCTCTTGTTGATTTGGCATGAGGCAAGCCAAGAATTCATCCCCTGTAAAAATATGAAGACTTATTCTCTTATCTCACCTTCACACCTTAGGGTGAATGGATTTATCAGATCATTTCCTGGTAGCTGGTTTCTGTAGAAGAACATGTGGCCCTAGGAGCCAACGGGGCATCATCATACTCTAACCCAGGGGTTCTAAACCGGGAGCAAGTTCAAATGCACCCAAAGGGACATCTGGCAATGTCTGGAGACATCTTTGGTTGTTAAAACTGGAGAAGAGGTTCTATTGACAACGAGTGGGTAGAGAGGCCAGGGATGCTGCTAAACACCCTACAGTGCACATGACAGTCCCCAAGAACAAAGAATTATTTAGCTCCACATGTCAATAGTTTAAAAATGTTGCAAAGTCAAGGTCAGCTGTAGCTTCAGGACTTGGTGGTAAGGAAGGGGGTTACTCGTCCTCTCTCTCTAGTTGTCAGTGAAACAGAGGGCTCCCTGGAGGAGGACACTGTGTCATTGAAGGAGAACCAGAAGGCAAAGGGAGTGCACCACCTTCATTGGGGATGTAACATGGAATTGAAGAGCACAATGTCTTCCTGGGTTCAAATCTCACCTCTGCCACATCTTCTATTGTCATTTTGAGCAAACTAACCACCTCTGTGGGTCTCAATCTCTTCATCTCTAAATTGGAGATAATAGTTATACCCACCGCAAAGATGACTAGGAGATTTGAGATAATTGGAAAGACCTCAGAATGCCTGGTAATAGGAAGTATTCGATATATTCCCCCTCTCATTATTATAAGAACAAAGACCTAGCCATGAAGAGGAACACTATGGGGCCGGATTTCTCAGGACTGTGAGTATTTATTCTTTCAAGCATTGGCTGAAAAAAAAATATCCATAAAGTTCTTAGCATTATTTTCAATCAATTCCTTCTGGATTCATTTAAATCCCCTTATCAGATTGAGTATTTTTATGCTACAAGAAACAAACAAACAAACAAGTTAATGATGAAAGGGATTAGCATCTCTAAATAACTCCGGTAACTCTGTCAAATAAATCTTGACCTATTTCAGTTCTTAATTAACTAGGTTAGCTTTTAAATGAGGCAACTTGTATAAAACAGCCAGTCAGATCTGGGGCCAAATCCCCACTGGACAGTTGGATGAAGCAGTTCTTGGAAATGACCCAGTTTCTGGGAGATACAGAGGTCTTCGATCTTTTTGAATCAACAGTTTGAATAATCTAATAGAAAATTGTCTAGGGTTTTCTGACCCTTTGATTTCAGGTGAGGGTTGGTTTAAGAATGGCCTTTTTAAGACTTGTCATCTTTTCTGGGTCTCTACCTATAAAGGAGATAGGCAAATAGGAAAAGTCTTGAGGTTACTATATCAGCACCACCCACGTAGTACTAAATTAGTCATTGTCCCAGGAGTGGGCAGTGGGAGAAGACAACACTATCCGGTGATCTAATATCCTCCAATGGTGAACACTGATAGATGGCTACAGATAATACAGCCACTATCTTGTCATTGGTATTTTCTGTTTTATGTATTTTCCTCTACTTTCTATATCTTCTGATGTTGGTTCTCAGTCAGCGCCTGAACCACTCTCATGTAAGTGGAATTTTCCAAAAAATAATAATACATGTGCTTCCCCCCCCGCCCCCACAATAACAAAAAGGCAGTGTTCAGCGAATTGGCTAGTTCATTTGATTTGAGGTGTCAAAGATAATTTTTTAAAAATTGTTTTGCTATGTTTTATTATTTATTTTTGAGAGGGGGGGAGGGGCAGAGAGAGAGAGAGGGAGACACAGAATCCAGAGCAGCTCCAGGCTCTGAGCCATCAGCACAGAGCCCAACGCGGGGCTCGAATTCACAAGCTGCGAGATCATGACCTGAGCTCAAATCGGACGCTTAACCGACGGAGCCACCCAGGTGCCCCCTAAAGGTAATTTTTCTTTACCTGGAGAAATTACAAGGGGCTCGAATTCACAAGCTGCGAGATCATGACCTGAGCTCAAGTCGGACGCTTAATCGATGGAGCCACCCAGGTGCCCCCTAAAGGTAATTTTTCTTTACCTGGAGAAATTACAAGAAAAAGACCCAGAACTTTCTGAGCTGGGGAAGGATGTTTAAACATGAGTTGAATCATTGGAAAAGCATCTTATATGCAGTCTCTAACATCTTCGAATAGCTATTGGGAGATAGAAGGCAAATTAGTAGTTACACCTTAGACTTTCAAAGAGGACATTGGTGGGTTTCCAGATCTTGTCAATTGTTTGTTACTTACAGGCATTTAAAAATGAACGTGGCCAATTCTTGGACAGTGCTGAAAAGACCACCAGCGTTCCAGGATACATTATAGTAAGCAATGCGGTTGCTCCCCAATCTATGACGTATGGGTGTGATTGGTGGCACCCAGGTCTGTTGGGGCTCAAATTTGTCTCACCTAATCACATTGCAATAGTGGCTTATCTATGGGATTAGGCCTCAGCTAGGCCAATAGGTGATCAGCACTCTCCGTTTGATTTGATGATTAAGAAAGTAAAGGTCTCTCCCTTTGGCTTTTCTTGTTCTTCTGCATGAATATATAATCTTACAAGTTGCTAATAGAAATTTCACTACCATGAGGGAAGTTAGCCTAAGGACTAAGCTAGCATATACAAGAGCAGAGAGCCAAGAAAGTTACAACCAATTGGAGGGGGAACCTTGATCAAACTCTACCAGAAGCCTTGCTGTCTTTGTACTTTGAAATTTCAGGAGCAAATAATCCTCTTTACCGCTTAAGGTATTTGGGGTGAGTTACTTGCAACCAAGAACTTCACGGTATAGCTATTAATCTGTGCACCTTTCATAGTTTGGCTGCAGGTATTACTTTATAGATAACATTTTTACCAAGAAAGGTACATTCACCTTGCCATGTCCTACATTGCTTTATTCCTTGGTATGTATATCCTTTCGCCCTTAACAATTATGACCTTTTGTTTGTTTGTTTGACAAAGTATAAGGTAACCCTGTCCATTAATTATCCATGATGACAAGAAGGTCAATACCACAAAATTTGGGATTCTTGTTGGTAGGCAAGCACTCAATCCGTTGTTAGTTACACATGGACGATTTTGAATTCTGAACCCATCTATATGCCATCTCTGCCCTGAGCTCGTTTCCAAGCTCCCCGAGGACAATTCTCCCTTTTTTCCTGTGATCCTTAGGACTTTACCCATAACTCTTAGCAGACCCATCAAATTGTGACTCTTGAGCTCACCTCCCAGAAAGTAAACTCTTTAAGAGCAAGGAAGTTATTTGTGTTTGTCTTCGCACACCCAGCACTGGGAGTTTTTGGCACATGATAAGGGTGCCATAAATGCTCTTTTCTCTCCTTGTCTATTTTGTGTTCTACAGCTTTACACATGGTCTTATACATAGTCAGTGCTTCAGAATGTTACTTAAATACAACAGCAGAGACAGTGTTTACCCAAGGAGGGTCCCAGCCCCCAAGTGTACCCTGAATTAGAGACACACATGGCCTCCCACCAACCTTTCTGGTGGTACCCAATACATTTTTCGCGACTCGGCTCTGGGTGATTTGGCCCCCTAGGGACATTTGGCAATGTCTGGAGATATTTTGGTTGTCGTAACTATGGAGGGGAGTGGGTGTGCTACTGGCATCTAGTGGGTGGAGACCGGAGATACTGCTAAATGTTCCACAATGCATAGAGCACCACCCCCCCCCCCCGCCACCCAACAAAGAATGATCTGGTCCATATGTCAGTACTGTCAAGACTGAGAGACTCTGAATTGAAAATCTTTCTCTCCAATTGGAACATGAGCCCCACGAATGTGGGGGCTTATCCATTTCATTCATTCCTACATTCCCAGTACCAGTCACAGTTCTTGAGGTGACTGTTTTCTGCTTTTGCCAGAACACCCTCCACCCCTCACTGTGGGCCATTTTGGTGGGGTGCTCTGTCCCCATCCATTTTCCCCCTGCTTTTGCAATTTGGGTGTGTTAATAATTGAAATCATCTCCTCTTTTCATGTTAAATTAGGTAGTGTAATTGATTTTTATTTTTTTAAGGCATAAGATCAATTTGGGACTGATGTAGTTATAACATTGTCAGAGCCAGGCTCTATAAATCTACTCCCTTCAAGGCACATTGGGAAGGAGCCAGCAGGACACAGATTTTGGTCTTTGGGAGATTAATTTAATGAACCTCCATTGCACCTGGACCCTTTTCCTTTAAGAACGATCCAGATAGCATATGTATGTGTTTAAATGTCTGGTATTTTGTTTAAAGAGCAGTGAGGTAGGACAAAAACATAAGAACTTTCTCTTTCCTCTTTTTTTTTTTGAAATATGGGCACACTATCCCAGTGTGGCCAATCAGACTATTGCCCCATAGAAATCAAATTCTGAACCCGCGACTCAAGCACGGAAAATGGTTGGAGTGGGTCCATCCTAACAAGAACATCATGAAGAGATCTCCTTTGATTTTGTCCCCTTCACCTTCAGAGCCACACTGACTTCTTCCCTTTCAGCGCTCTGGTTCCATGCTCCTTCTAGCACACTGCTGGTCTTGACTGAAGCTAGCCAGAGGTAATGTTTGTTGCTCATAACCAAAGACACCACTGGCTAACAGATGATGCACAATACATACTTTGAGTAAAAGAATGGATTTGTTCTAACTCTAACAAAGTGGCTTCTTTGCATGTTAGAATAAAGCAAGCTCAAGCGTGTGGTGCCACTGCTTGGTATTCATTCATTAGAGGGTAGTTTAAATGTTCATAGACAAATGGACGTACCATAAAGCAATGCTAATAAGAACACCTTATTTCCGGAAACCGGAAATCTCCCTCCAAAGCCAGACTCCTGTCCATCCAGATGTACCTCTGTCCATAGATCCTGGCTGTATGCATCGGTCTGCCTTGAAAATGCTTTTTAGAAACATATCATCCCCAATGACTTGAATGTACCCGTCTAGAGTATGTTTCCAGCGCTCATAGTCTATTGTGTCAATAATCTGCATATTTAAGAGTCCCCACATGCTCATTGAGACGATAGATGGGGCTAGTACAGTCTACTGGGTCAAAAATCTGCTTTAAATAGTCTATATACACAGTCGGTTGAGTAAATAACAGCATTTTCAAAAAGCCCCTAAATATATAATAACATGATAAATCGCATCAGCTCCTAAAGATGGAGCCTCGCTACCGCTGATCAGGAAAATGATGTGTGCTTTAACAAGCCACTTACAAATGATCTCATCTCTTCCAGCCGTGGGAGCATTATCTTTCCCTCTGCTCTATTTTTCATATGTAGAGGAAAGGCACCCAAACACACACACACACACACACACACACACACACACACACACACACACACACACATGCACATGCACACCCACATGCGCACACACAAAGACAGGCACATATGTATGCTCGATATCATCTTGCACAAACCAACTGGGCTTCAGCCGGTTGTCCAGATGTAGGGAGGCAAGCCCCCAGAGCAAGGTTCTTCTCACTTTGGTCTGGAGGGTTCTCCCTCGCTCGGCTGGGTGCCATCCAGAGTTAGGAGGGGATCCAAGCGCATGAAAACAGTTCTGCTAAAATCAACCAGGGGCATTGCTTTTGGGACCCACATCTGACCTCCTTTTGCTGTGAAGGTGACTTACTCCCTATCACTTCGTTAGAACACTGTTTGCTTAAAAACAGCTTCTATCTGTACAGTATTCTAATAGCTGCCACTTACTTGGTGCTTTACAGCTGTTTTTTTGTTTTTGTTTTTGTTTTGGCTTCCAACACTCCAATGGTGGGGGTGATATTACTGGTTCCAGTTTTAAAGATGGAGGAATTTTGGGAATGCAAGCTGGAGCAGCCACTCTGGAACACAGTATGGAGGTTCCTCAAAAAACTAAAAATAGAACCACCCTACGACCCAGAAATTGCACTACTAGGCATTTATCCATGGGATACAGGGGTGCTGTTTCGAAGGGACACACGCACCCCCATGTTTATAGCAGCACAATCAACAATAGCCAAAGCGTGGAAAGAGCCCAAATGTCCATCGACAGATGAATGGGTAAAGAAGATGTGGTGTGTATATACAATGGAGTATTACTCGGCAATCAAAAAGAAGGAAATCTTGCCATTGGCAACTACGTGGATGGAACTGAAGGGTATTATGCTAAGTGAAATTAGTCAGTCAGAGAAAGACAAAAATCATATGACTTCACTCATATGAGGACTCTAAGAGACAAAACAGATCAACATAAGGGAAGGGAAACAAAAATAATATAAAAACAGGGAAGGGGACAAAACAGAAGAGTCATAAATATGGAGAACAAACTGAGGGTTACTGGAGGGGTTGTGGGAGGGGGGATGGGCTCAATGGGGAAGGGGCACTAAGGAATCTACTCCTGAAATCATTGTTGTACTACATGCTAACTAACTTGGATGTAAATTTTTAAAAATAAAAAATAAAATAAAATAAACTCAGAAAAAAAAATTTAGTTCTGTTCAGATGAACATAAGGGAAGGGAAGCAAAAATATAAAAACAGGGAGGGGGACACAACATAAGAGACTTTTAAATATGGAAAACAAACAGAGGGTTACAGGAGGGGTTGTGGGAGGGGGGGATGGGCTCAATGGGGAAGGGGCACTAAGGAATCTACTCCTGAAATCATTGTGGCACTATATGGTAACTAACTTGGATGTAAATTAAAAAAAAAAAAAAGTTCTGTTCTTGCTTAGTAGACAGAATTTCTTATTCAGAGTGTGGTTAAAAAACATAATAATATAGGTAATTAAAAATAAATAAATAAATAAATAAATAAATAAATAAATACATAAATACATAAATATAGATGGGGGAATTTAAGCTTTGGGGAGTCGAACAACTTGCCTAAGATCACACAGACAGAGATGGGTAGACCTGGGCTTTGAAGAAAGCTTAAGGCGGCTCGGGAGCCAGTGCCCTCTCGTGGCTGTGTGTGCTGTGCTTGGCCGTGCCCTGCTCTGGTCTGGTGTGCTTCGTGCTGGCGTGGGTGCTTCTACTCGTTCCTTAGTGGACCTTGCATTTTGCAGAACCTTGCATGCATGTTACGGTGTTTGTGGGGGAAACTAGGTTAGGGCAGGCCACTTGAAAACTAAGCAAATAGGCGCCCAGAACGTAACGGAATGAGAGCAAACAATAAAAATATAGGTCTAGTTAAAAACACTTGTTAAATTCATTATATTAATGGAATGCAGTAGCCCATAAAGGACTTTGCCTTGTAACTACAGAAGTGACAGCATTTGGGTAGAAAGGACTCTTTGGGGGCAGTGAGACTGTGGGATTAGAGACAGGTCACATGAAAATGGTCAGGGAGAGGTGATGATTAGACTTTCGAGGCTGACCGTCTGAGCAGGAAGTCAATGGGCCCTCTAGGAACTGACTGCCTTTTCTGTGGCTTCCTGCATTCAACTTTCTATTTGGCTGCTGTTATTCAGGGGTGCTGAATAATAACGCGTGAGGACAAAAACCACAGGTGAATCAATGTGACGTCCTCATTATATTCGTGTCATTGACCGATTTGCCAATCAGGAATGAGCTCATCCGCTTTACAGAAATATGAGGTGCCATGGAACAGACGTTATTTTATCTTTCACCCTTAAAGACCTTTCATGGTGAGCAGACTCAGTTGCTAAAATCCTGGGTGCCTCACCAATAAAACCTTAACATTGAATTAATTACTCGAGCAAACCAACTTGAAATAAAGATGGCAAATCTCAATATCTTCCAGACTACAGAATTGGCACCTTACGAGATCTCCTGTTCTCGGGGAGACATACGAGAGCTTCCCCTTTACTTCTTTGAGTGCCTACTGTATGCCTGACGGTATGCACTTTATTTTTGGAGATAGTCCCGCGAGGTAGACATTTTGCCTGCTGCTATAGAGGTGAGGAATTTGAGGGGTAACCGAAGAGATACACATGGTTCTCTATTAGAGTCTGGGAGAAGTAGGACAGAGACCGAGCACGCAGCCCAGAGGCACATGTGGGCTCTCTCTGCCCATCCTGGGGGGCGAAGGAAGTTCGGGAGCTCAGTCCCAGATACTGAAAGTCAAGAATGGTCACCACCTCCTCTCCCCTCGGGCTACCTCGATTCCTCCAGGAATCGATTCCCTCCCCGCCACCTACACTCAATTCTGGAAATTCTTAGCAGTCAGGATGAAAGATACACCAGGTTACGTCACTTCCCTGCTCCACGGTCCCCAGGGAAATCCGTCTCACTCACAGAGAAAGCCGAAGCTCTCACCTTGGCCTCAGATTTATGTGCATGTCAGCTCTCCCTTTCGACTCTGCCCCCCTCTCCCCTTCCTCTCTCTCTGGGTTTTCTGCTGCAGCCATACCGGCCTCTTCACCATTTCTCAAGCAAACCAGGAACACTCCCATCTTAGGCTTGCGCTGGCTGGTCCCTCTGTGCGTTTCCTCCACCTTCTTTAAATCTTGGCTGACATGTAATTTCCTAACGAAGCTCCTTCTGATCACCACCCTGTTTAAAATTGCAACTAGTCTCCCGACTCAGGATTGCCGATTCTTTGACCCTGCTCTACTTTTCTTTTTCTACAGCACCAACCGTATTCGAGCTTACCGTAGAATGGAGTTCTTTATGACTTCTATTGTTTATTGAGATCCTTCTTTTACTTTTTAAAGGATTTTTTAATTTATTTACTTTGAGACAGAAAAAGAGAGGGAGAGAGAGAGAAAGCAGGGGAGGGGCAGAGAGAGAGAGAGAGAGAGAGAGAGAGGGAGAGAGAGAATCTTAAGCAGGCTCCATACCGCTAGCTCAGAGTCTGATGCGGGGCTCAAACTCATGATCCACGAGACTATGACCTGAGCCGAAATCAAGAATCAAGATGCTCAACCAACTGAGCCACCCAGGCGCCCCTACTGCGATCTTTCTTGTCAGTTTGTAGCTAAGAGCAAGGGGCCTTTGTCTGGGTGGCTGGATGCTGCCGCGTAATCCCCTAGAGCAGTACAGAGCACATAGTAGGTGCTCAATAAATATGTACTGAAGGACTCCACGGATATTTAAGAACCTTGTCCACTTGCAACGCTACGAAGTGAACACACATTATCCACTCACCGGGACCTTTCCGGGGCTGTGGTGGGTTTGCACGGACTTTCTATTCTCTGATAAAGAGCAGCTCCCAGGACACTAGTCTTACTTCATAGACTTCCCAGTAATGCTAATCTTTGTAAAATTCTGTCTGGTTCTATATGGAAGAGTGAATCTAAGAGCAGAAACACAGAGATGCCTACTGCAAAGTTAAAGATGCCTCTTAATCAGAAAAATACTTAATGGAACCATGCTTTCAACTGAGTTGGGTTTATAACCACACAAGCTCTGGGCTGTAAGCGATACGCAACCGGGGGTTAGTGAATATGTTTCCTGAAGTGACTTAAGTCAGGTGTTTTGTTGTTGTTGTTTTTTTAAAGTTAATTTATTTATTTTGAGGGTGGGGCAGAGAGAGGGGGAAAGAATCCCAAGCCCCGGCGTGGGGCTCGAACTCATGAACCGCAAGATGGTGACCTGAGCAGAAAGCAGGAGTTGGATGGACAGTTAACCTACTGAGCCACCCAGGGCCCTCAAGCCAGGCATTTAGAAACTTAATGGCTTGGAAGAAGATCCCAAAGCCTATTCATTTTTCCAAAGCCTACCCACCCTTCCACATCTCTGGTCCTATGATACTGTGATCCCTGGTTTCAGGATGCAAGGATTCTGGACCGTACGTTCTTCTTTCTTTTTGGCCTCGGACACGACTTGGTAACGTCTGGATTTACACTGTCTTTCTCTGACAGGAAGTTCTGCCTCCCACTCGCTCTGTAGGGCAGTAAGAACCGAGTCTGCTCATGTGAACCAGTAGATCAGTGTGTTCTTTTGAGATGAGGAAGACCCCAGCCTTGGGCTTCGGTCACATAAGCCTTGCGAATCTCAGCTTCCTCGACTGTTAGATGGGGATAATTACCGTACTGGCCATATGAGGCTGTTGGGAGGCTTTCATGAGGAAATGCCACAGCTCTCTTTCTGTTGTTCATTTTCTGCCTCATATTTAACTTTCCAGTCTTAGTATAAAGATCCTTGGAGCAGTTTTCCTGGCTGCCTGCCGAGGAAAGGACTCCCCCCGCCTTACCCAGTCTCACGGGATTGTTCTCTGGTGGCTCCCATTAAAACCGCACTCAAACAATGATACGTGTGATTGTTAAATTCTGAACCCTGCCACCGAAACTCCATTAGGGTTGGGACTTGGTGTCTCGTGCATTGCTGTATCTTCTTTAGCAGTTTTTCAGAGAGCCTCGAGCACAGCATACACTTCACAGAGAGCATTTCATTGATTTCAAGACCTTTCTTTTCTATATTTTAACATCTCAGAAATTAGGGTGCATCTTACAATCAATGGTATCTTTTTTTTTTTTTTAATTTTTTTTTTTCAACTTTTTTTTTTTAATTTATTTTTGGGACAGAGAGAGACAGAGCATGAACGGGAGAGGGGCAGAGAGAGGGAGGCACAGAATCGGAAACAGGCTCCAGGCTCCGAGCCATCAGCCCAGAGCCTGACGCGGGGCTCGAACTCATGGACCGCGAGATCGTGACCTGGCTGAAGTCGGATGCTTAACCGACTGCGCCACCCAGGCGCCCCAATCAATGGTATCTTAAAATGGCCGCCAGGGGCAGTTGGCAACTATTCCAGGAATGCCTTAACCAATGTATTTTGCTTATCTTTTCCTTTTTATATAAACACGAGAGGGTTACATTATAAAGATCTTTTTAAAATAAGTCTTAAAGAGTCTTGCAATAAGTATAAAATAGAAATTCTAAGTGACAGGAGGAGAGCAGCGTGTCATGGTTTAATTGTAACCGTTTTTCCTTCTTCGTGGTGCAAAATATACGCGGTGCGGCTTACTGAATGGCCTCTCAGATTAAATACAGTCGTTGTTCAGTGGATGAAGAAGGTAAAAATGCACCGCGCCCGGTACGCAGAAAGTGCCATCGCACGATGGGGCCATTATGAGTACAATTGTACAGAGTATCAGACTAATTCCGTATTTAAGACCACACCACACCAGGATTTTTACTTAGTGATTTGGATTCCCTTGCTTGCATTTCTAAGTTTTTGCAGAAATGTTCAACAGGGGAATCTTTTGGTCAGGTAAACACAGCCCCAACTGAAAATGCGATGTATGTTGCCGTTATATTCTGTCTTTTCTGTCTGATTGCAGGCTGCTTGGAATCTGGTCTGAATGTCTTTGTTTCCCCAAAGCCTGGAAGATGGTAAGCTCCATAATGTTGGATGAAGGAAGGAAAAAACCCTACATGTATGAATTACTGGAGGTGAGGGTCCGGGGGAGGAACACAGAGTGACAGTTCCAACACAGTCTTCGTTTTGTGGCAAGAAAGAGCCATCGCTCCGTATCGGCAGGGGCTCCATCGTTATCTTTTTGCTTGGCCTCTAAGGCCAGTTCTCAGGGATGCACTACACATAATTTAAAAACTTAGGGAAATTTAATAGAAGTTTCAGATTGTGAAACTGAAATTGGCTGAGAGGTGAACCACAGAGAGTGTGTGTTACTCTTCGTTTTCCCGTAGGGTTGCTGACCACAGTTGTGAAGAAGGTTGCTCTCTGTTGAGTATCCTTCTCCTTATGGGCTGGGAAATTTCCTAGAGACCAGGAAAGTGAACTTATGCTAGGCACATACTAGATGCTGAATAAATACGTGTTGAATGACTCAGGGCAAAGGTGAAGATCACTGCTGATATCATGACAGTCCCATTGATGGCCACTTCTACCATATAATCTCCCTTCTTCTTTGCTTCTAACCCCTCTAGGGGCGTCACCGGGTCACCAACCCCGTGCTTAGGCACCATTCAGGGTCTGAGTTTAGTGGCTTCCAGGGCCATCTCTTGGTGTGACCGTCTTAACACAGCAGTGTTGACTTTGTAGACACCTCCAAAAGAACATAAACCAATTCATCCATTGCCACTTGAAGTCGAATCGCTTTACCGCAGATTCTTTTTGAAGGGGTGCGTGGATTGATTTACAAGTGCAGCTAGTTAGGAAGACATTCAATGATTTGTATATGCAGGATGTCAAGTATGCCCTATATTCTCCCTCCCGTCACGATATGAATGATATCCCCTCAACTGTTTATTCCGTTTGTTTTAGCCAAACATAAATAGACTGCAGACATGTCTGGGGCTGAAGGCTTTTGCAGAAAATAAGCTTCTTCAGCTCTAGATACACTGACAATGGAGACAAAGTGAAGTTGCTGCTGCTTTGACAAATCCTCTCCTTCTTTCAAGAAAGCAAAGCGGACAGAACATCCAGCTTCTCCATGTTTGAAAGAGACATGGAGTTAAGGACTATTAAAACCACCTTTACTTTGAGTCCCTATGGTTAATTTAATTTTAATCTCTACAACTGTTCGTAGGACCTTGAAAATACTTCTTTTCTTTTATTGATTTTTTTTTTTAGCCAATGTTGATTTCCCCCTCCCTCCAGCCTGTTCGCAGAGGATGGGGTACTGCACCCCCGTTCTGTTGGATTCCTGGTACACGTAGGTACGTTCATGTTCTCTGCTCCACCCCCCACGGAGGAAACAGGTGTTTTGTTCCAGCTGTGACCATGGAGTCTAGTCAGGTCTGTGCCTCGTACAGATACAGTCACTACATGGCAGCTGTTTTGCTGATGTAGATGGACATCTGGGGCAGGGGAGAGGGAAGGGGAAGAGGGAAAGGAGAAACGAAGCCACCACCCTTCCAATTAAATTCCGTAATCTACTTCAGGGGAAGTGATCCAACCACAATTCTGAATTCTATGTGCTGTTAATTTATTTCTGTTATAGTGGTGGTATTTATGCGGGGTTCGCTTATGGCCACTTTCAGCACGGTATGGTGAGGTGTTATCAAATAAATAAATGTATGAAAAAAAGTGAGTGAGCGAACGATGTTGATTCTTTGAGGGCTGACACAGGGACAGGTGAAAGCACAGAACAGGAGGACTGGGATCCGTATGGCTCGATCCTGTTGGTCGTCCTTTCAGAGTGCCAGGTTGAAAGGTGAGAAAGGGGTGCTGTTTCCCAAGAGGGAAGGTGGTGGGGTTGAAGATACTTCTAGCCCCCTCATTAAATAATTAGGTATTTAGTTTGAAAAGCTGAGTACCTACTGTGTGCCCCTGGGCGGTGGGCCAGAGACACGGCAGCAAAGAAGAAGCCACACATATTCTAACCTCATGGAGATTAGAACTTTGCAGGGGAGGGAGGCAGACATTAAGTTAATTACATATAATCTCACAACTTTTACGTAGATGCATGAAAAATCATCTGTCTTTGAATGAATCATAGCAAAGGTTCAGGTGTGGACATAAAAGCCTATGGCTGTTCTTGCTGCTTTTAAGCACGAAGCCAACGGCAAGGTGGTGTCACTGGAGTGTCTGTTTGAAAAGCTGTGGCAAGGGATCCGGGGCGAGGGTGACTGACCAGGTCAGCTGCGCCTCCGCGGGGTGGGGCCCGTGAAGGCAACACTGACCGAAGTCACTTTGGGGGTCATTCGTTGTGACCTACTGAGCTTTCGTAAACAAACGATGCCTCGCAAACCAATGCCACCCAGCCCAGGGCCAAGCCCTCTGGTGAGTTTCTGAAGGTTTTCACCTTGAAGTCAGCAAGCCAGCGCTCTGCTTTCTGTTTCTAGACGCAGCTCCAAAGGCAAAGTGCAGATAGTGCCAGAACGAAACTGTTCAGGAAAAACCAATCTGGAGACTGAGCCTGTGAGCCAGCTATCTGGAGAACTCCCCATTGTTATATTGGTATACCCCCATTGTGATCAACGGAATGATCGGTACCCTTTCTATTCTAGTGGATGTAAACGCCCACATCTTGAGAGCACCAGTCCTTAACCAGGAGGCACGGAGGCCATTTTTTCCCCTCAGCGGACGCTTGGCCATGTCTGGAGACATTCTAGTTGTCACAAATGGGGAGGGGTTGCTACTGGCATTCAGTAGAGGTCAGAGATGCTGCTGAACAATGAACCGTGCCCAGGATGGTCCCCCATAGCAAAGAAATCCCAGACCCAAAATGTCACTAGTGCCGAGGCTGAGAAACCCAGCATGTAGATCCTAGAAGACTATTATGTCATTTCAAAAAATAATAAACCCCAGAGGTTATAATTCACAACCTGACCAGAAAACACACGGATAAACATGAACTCTGGTTCTGAGTTTTGTGAAGTTCAATGCAAACAGCTTTAGCCGGGAAAAGTCAATTACAGATGATTTTTTCCCCTCATCTCAGTGGTGCCCTTTCACTGAGGTTGGGAGGGAAGTTCCAGAGGCACAGAATTCTGAGTTAAGCTTCACAAAATCAGGTTAGTTATTTTATATCCCACCCCGCACCTCTTTGTGTGTGTGTGAGTGTGTGCATGCGTGTGTGTGTGTGTGTATTGGGGAGGGAGTGCCCACCTCTATATCAAATTATCTACAGTGATCCAAACAACTGATCAAAATCAAAAGAAGGAAACCCCCCACCGTTTAGAATTATAAAGATCTGCCGTCTGCCAGGTACTTGGAACTATTTGATATGAACTTTGTTTTATAAAGTATACCATGGTAAGGCTTTGAAACTTCAGTTTGTTAAAAAAAAAAAAAAAGAAAGAAAGAAGAAGGGAAAAAAATGGAAGAAGGAAAGAAAGAAAAATGGGGAAAAATACTGTAACAGCCTCACTTCCTTTGAAGTCACTACTGATATAGCTCTGAACAGATCCATTCAAGTTCAACTAACATCAGACAAATGTTTAGTGTATCAGAGGAAGCCACAAAAGCAAGGATTTCATCAATATTTCACAACAGCCTCAGGGAAACTGTAGATTGCAATGCTGTAGGGCAGCTAATGGAATCACACACAAGGGTTTTGTACATTTAAAATAAGCAGCTACTAGAAAAAAATTACCCTTCAGTTTGATAGAAACTGTATAAAACTGCAGATAGGAAACAATTAAATTGCTCCCAACATTTACCCATGTCACAATGATAGGTCATTTAATAACAGGTATTACTGTGTGTGTTGTTCCCCCCCACCCCCTTAGCGAGGCAATAATAAAGATTAACATTTATGAAAAGAAACATAAAATATAGCACAACCAAATGAATAATTAAAGACAGTTTTAAAGAACACGTGCCATCATATGCCGGTGATGTCTTTCCACAGTCACAGAATATGTTTATATAAAAATAATTATAAATAGACGGAGGCTGCAAGGGAGACCCACTGACCCTTGTTTGTTTTGATGTTAAAAAACCACGTTGAGGTATTTCCTAGGAACGTGTGGGTTACTGGGACCTGATACACGTATTATGATTATCTGGTGGGACTCGGGATGCTGAGTGGCCGGCCTTCTCTTCTGGAAAATTTACAGAGATAGACCTGGAGCTTGCGAGATTCTATTCAATAAGCCACTGTGAGATCAGCATTTTCTCCCCTAAAGTCCTTCGCCAGAGCAACGAATTCTGCATATGAAAGCAAATTGCATTTTCGAAACTGATACTTCTGGGACCACAAAAACGTCACCTGGCTTTCCTTACCCTTGAAGCTTCAAGTCTCTAAGCAAAGATGCTGCTTATTATTCACATTTCACATGAGGACACCTCTCCGTCGGTGGTTCCCAGCAGGGCGATTTTTGCCTCCCTGGGGGACACGTGGCAGTATCTGGGGGCATTTTTGTCTCCCGCTAGAGGGGCAGGAATGGCGGTGATGTTATTGGCATCGAGTGGGGAGAGGCCAGGGATGCTGGGAAGCGTCCTACAATGTGCAACACGGCCCATCATAAGGACTTGATCTGGCTTCAAGAATTATTGTTGAGGCTGAGAAAACCTGTTCGAAGCTATTTGCACCCCTAAGCTTTATTAAAATAATAATAGCCTTGTTAATACAGTGTCTTAACTTCTCAAACATCCACTGGTTTCACACTTGTATTAAAAAGCTTCTGAGTGAAACTTCCAACGCTAAGTCCTCTGGAAAAAGCAGAGAGGATTTGACATGGTTACTGACCACAGACTATTCTAATTGAAAGGAGGTGTATGTATATATATATATATATATATATATATATATATATACACATACACATACACACACACATACATATATATTAATTATACACACACATACATATATATAAATTATACACACATACATATATATACATTATACACACATACATATATATAAATTATACATACCTACATACGCACATATATACATGCATATATGCACATACACGTACATATATATACACACACACCTCGTACAATAATAGTTGCTATTGACTGATCACATGGCATGTGAGAGGTGCTCTGCATACGGTATCTCCATTTACCTTTACAACAACTCTGGAGGGAAATAGTTTATCGTCCCCTTTTCACAGATGAGGGGACGGACACTGCTCAAGGTCATTGTCAGACTGTGGCTGTAGCAAGGCTGAGACCCAAACCCCAGGCCCGTCACTACAGCTCTCAGGGCCTCTGGGCTTATTTGGAGCTAAGCCAGGAGTGTGTGTGTATGTGTGTGTGTGTGTGTGTGTGTGTGCCTGTCTTTCCAGCGTGCAAACACCACTCCCTCCTCATCTGCAATGAAGAAGTGAAGGAGGACTTTGAGGAAGAAGGGAGAAGAGCATACCTCAGTTTATGGGAGTTTGGAGGTGACAGGGCAGAGAACACCGGCCAGGCAGCTGTAGCAGGGGCCGCTGTCCAAAGGGGAAGGCTCAGGCGAGGGGGGCTGTTGGTTTCATTTGTTCGCTTTTGGAGGGAGAACGTGTAAGCCCATGTGCAGACAGGGACACGGAACTGTGGCAGGTCAGGTAAAAAGGAAGGAGAAAGAGCGAGACTGAGAGATGAGTAGGCAGAAGCGGCGGGGTGGGGATGTCACCTGGTCAGAAGAAATTTATTTTAAATTCTGAGCCAGCGAGTTAAGAGCGGCGGCTGCAGGAAGAGCCAGAGAAACTGGGCTGGAGAGACGATCTGCAAAATCTCAGGACCCATAGTAGAGTAGGGAGACAGGCCATCTGCTGTGCAGGGAAGTGATGGGAGGGCAACATGAGGGACTGGAAGGGGGTTGGAACTTCCCAGGACCCGGTGGGGGAGGGGGGAGGAGGGACACTCTGTGGAGTCAGGTAGACCCTGCTGGGTCTGCGATAGAACTAGCCGGAGGGTGCAGGCTTCTCCGGGGGAGAGAGACACAGAGGGAGAGGTAGGGAGAGAGAGACACAGAGAGAGAAGTGAATCACACCTGTCCTTTCCCTAATGTAACCCCACTACAGCGTCATTCCCAGTTTGAGGAAAAACACACTGGTTGTTGATGGCTAGAACTGGAAAGCCATTTAGCAGGAACGGGAGCTGCAATCAATCGGAGAGCACTGGCCCTGTGTGAAGGCCACGCGTTCAAATTCATTAACACTTTTCAGGTCGAGCCCATTAAGTCAGAGGCTACATCTAGCCCGTGAGCCATCTATTTCAAACTCCTGGCTTGCATCCTTTTTAAGATTATATGTGTACAAGTATAGGCGCATATGCACTTTCTCATACATATGTGTATTCTTTGCATTGTATGTACTCTTTATTATATATTATACTTTCTAGTATTACATACACTTTGATACAAATGGGCTTATATCATAAATAGTGCCGTAACGGGATTTTTTCACTTAGAGTCCAAATAACATAAAGTTGAGTGTATTTAAAGCTGTCCCCTTTTCCTTTTTTATAGAGTTCACACTGTGGTATGGCTTTGGGGTAACAACCAGGCCATGTTTCCATTAGTTAGAAATTTCTTTAGCAGCAGTCGTAACATCACGGGAAGAGACTTGAATGTGAAATTGGGACAACTGGGTTGAAGTCTCTTTTTGCCAATTAATAAGCTGTACGATTTTAGCTAAACTACTGGGCTTCTCTGGGTTTCAGTTTCCTTAGCTATTAATCAAAGGTGCAAACAGTTTCCATAGTGGGGTTGTGAAGATGTGAATGATTAGAGGGAGTGATATCTAATGAAAATACTTGCAGTCCCTATGGTGTTAAGTCAAAGTGAGAACTGCGTGAATGTTAGCATTCCCCTCTGCCCCTAGATCTCAGTCATCTGGGGAGCACTAGCCCTCCAGTCTCTCTTAACTTCAAGTCAAGACGTGCCTCTCTCATTAATGGCTCAATGAATCAATCACTCAATATTTACTGAGAGCCTACTATGTACAAGATGCAGGGGACCCGTGAGGGGCTCCCATCAAGAGAAGTACACACAGTAGGACCAATCGCAAGCATATTTTGACCTGACCTCTGGTTGGTGTAGTAATGGAATGGTCCCTAAGCATGGGAGAAGGTGGGCGGGGGGTGGGGGGAGAAGGCGAAGGATGGATGGGTCTGCCTTCAATAGCCTCTCCCTCCCCCCAAGGTCAATAGAAGACGACCACCTAAATCAGGGATTAGCAAATCTATGGCCCACAGGCCGAGTCCCACCTGCCAGTTGTTTTGGTAAATAAAATTTTATTGGAACATAGCCACAGCTAGTCTTTAACTATGCTTTATCTATGCTACAATGGCAGAGTTAAGCAGTTGCAACAGAAACCATATGGCCTGGAAAGCCAAAAATATTTACTGTCTGGCCCTTGACAGAAAAAGTTTGCCAGCCCTGATTTAAGCAATCACATGAATAATGAATCATGTCTAAATTGTATAGAACAAGGTGTACATACCCAAGGCTCACATTTATTACGTTCTCAGTGCAAGATGGAGAAGGTATTAGCTAGCGTTCTGCCTATATTCTCCTCTTATAGCGTCAAAACAACATCCCGAGAGCAGTACTGTCGTTATTCCCATTTTGTAGATAAGGAAACTAAGGCTTGGTGACATTAAGTCACTTGCTCAAGGTCATACAGGTAGACCGTGTGACTTGATCCCAATTTCGTCTCATTCCACAGCCTGTTTTCTTAGTCACAATGTCAGAGTTTTGCAAACTTCGGTCTCTCATGTACCACCTTCATGATTTATTTTCATAGTCACACCCCCTTCACTATTCTTTGCTACTTCTTTTCTTTGAACAGGGGATTGTCATGGCATTTGCTCCTTTAAGTTTCCATCCTAGGAAATTACAATCAAACAGTTTGGATTTGATGTGCTAGTCACATGTATTTTTTTTTTAATGTTTATTTATTTTTGAGAGAGAGAGAGAGAGAGAGAGAGCCAGAGGGCAAGCTGGGGAGGGGCAGAGAGAGAGGGAGACACAGAATCTGAAGCAGGTTCCAGGCTTCGAGCTGTCAGCACAGAGCCTGATGTGGGGCTCAAAACCACGAGCTGTGAGCTCATGACTTGAGCTGAAGACAGACCCTTAACCGACGGAGCCACCCAGGCACCACTAGTCACGTGTATTTTTAAGTGTTTTTTGGAGGTAATTGTAGATTCACACGCAGTTGTAAGAAATAATACAGAGAGATCCCAGGGCCCCCAATGATAACATAATACATAACTAGAGTGCAACACCACAGCCAGGAAACTGACATTCATACAACCAGCCTATTCAGATTTCCCCAGTTTTACCTACACTCGTGTGTGTGCAATTTGATCACATGTGTGTGTGGATTTGTGTGGCTACCTCTGCCACCAAAATATGGAAGGGTTCCATCTTGAGGACCCCCCCCCCCCATGGTACTCTTTTATAGCCACAGCACCCTCCCCCACGCTGCCTCGATCCCTGTTAATTCCTAATCTGTTCCTCATCTTTACAATTTTGTCATTATAAGAATGTCAGATGAACAGAATTAGGTAAGCTCCTGAGTGAGTAAGCTTTTGAGATTGGTTTTTTCCACTCGGCATAATTCTTGTCATATATATATTTTTAAATTCACCCCGAAATAACTATAGAACTTTTAGAAGTTAAAAAAAAAAAAGCACTCATTCATGTTAAAATTATCTGGAGTGCCACCAGTGGGACCCATGCCGCACTTTAGGGAACCCTGCCACAAGCCGTAATAATACCTGCTGGACAAGAGATAGATAATGCAACCATAAAGATGTTTTTGACTAACACAAATCTCTAGATCGATGCTGCTTCATAGAACTTTCTGCAGTGATAGAAATGTCAGCTGTTTGAACTGTCCAATATGCAGCTACTGACCACATCAAATGTGGCTTGTGCGAATGAAGAGGGGAATTTGTCATTTTATTTCATTTTCATTGATTCAAATTTACACTTAAAGAGCCGTAGGTGGCTAGTGGCTTCTCTGATGGACAGTGCAACTCTTCTAGATAATTAAATGTAACACATTAAATAGAAGTAAATAAATTTCTTCTTTTCCTATAACTCATTTTGTCAATGCAGTGATAACCTGAAAACGTAAGAAATCTTTTTTTTTAAATCTTTCATTCTTTTTTTTTAATTAATTTATTTATTTTTGAGAGAGAGAGGGAGAGGGAGAATGAGCAGGGGAGGGGGAGAGACAGAGAGGGAGAGAGAGAGAGACAGAATCTGAAGCAGGCTCCAGGCTCTGAGCTGTCAGCACAGAGTCCGACACGGGGCTCGGACCCACGAACCGTGAGATCGTGACCTGAGCCGAAGTCAGACACCCAACCGATTGAGTCACTTAGGTGCCCCAAGTTAAGAAATCTTTTTAAACAGTCTTCTAATGGACTTATTTGTTGGGATCTCACCTTGTTCTATAAGTTTGCATGTGGCTAAGTCTGATATTAGCCCTCTAATAAAACCTGATTAGATTAGAGGATTTGTTGATTCCGGCCATTTGGCAAATCTCACTGCATTGCCGGTTCGCATTCAGAGTGAACCCCAGAGAACCTAATCCCAAGGTTCCTGCTTTTTAAGTGACACCGTGTCCCTCAGAACACAGGGCCAAGTGACTGAGACTTTGGACACACAGTCATAAATTAACCCAGACACATTTAGCATGTGGTCTTGTGGACTTTATGAAGGGCGTGAAAAGGTCCTGTTGATTATGATGGGCTCAGGGCGGCATGCCTTCTTTAGGAAGATGCACATTCCAAGCAATCGCTGGTGGTAATATTCATAAATCCTTGCTGATTCACAGGACCTGCTCTTGGTGAATGTAGTTTGCATCACTGGTCTGGAACAAGGGGCATAGTGGAGAGCTGAGTGTCTGGGGAGACGTAAGAATATTGAGGTTTCGGGGGTTGCCGTGTCCCAGAGAAGGAAAAAATAGCAACGACAGCTTCAGGTACTTGTGGACCAACTCCTAAAAGGTCATCTGGCAAAAGATGTAGAATTTGCGGGAAGGTGGGGTGGATCACACCTGCTGGAAATATTTGCACAGAGCCGGTGTGTTCTCGGAAAGAGGAAGAAATGTGGTCCGTATCTCCTTCTCATTTCTCTTAGCCTAAATATCACGGGCAGCAAAAGCTAGCTTTTGACCATTAGCCGTCCACACTCTTAGAGACACGTACCCCTTAAAACACAACATTGGTATGAAGGTCGTTACCCTGGCCAGTCTCTTATTTCGCCTGACTTCACAGATCTGTAAGGCGTTAGCAGTTGCAAGAGATTGATATGATAGTTTGTGAGTAATTTGGATGAACTATAACACTAACCCAGTAAAGTATTATAATTTTAAATGTGTCCAGAAAATAATTGAAATTCTGGCTTAGCTTTATCATAATGCAAACTGCTGGGTATATTTAACAGCTGACTAGCTTAGCATGAATATTGCTTTAGAAATGGGGTCATATTGTTTTTACGGAACAATATTGCTCTCAACCACGTTTAGGAGGGGAAAAAAGCAGGAGATTATGAGGATACTTTTAACCTTTCTGTCTCTTTCTATCTGTGTTTACTATGGTGATTTAGGCGTTTGGTGTTGTTTGAAGGCAAACAAAGAAGGTGCTGGCATTTAAAACAGACCTGGCAATGAGCCCTTGGCCATCAGATTCCTTCTTATTGCGACTCTGTCACAGAATCTCAGTTCCCCATCAATCTGTTTTTCTGTATCCTGGTCAGGAACAAGGCAGATAAGAGTATCCCCTCCTGACCACAACAGATATCACAAATAGGCTGCCCCCTGTAGGTACCTACAGAGGAACACAGTGTTTTCTTTCTTTCAAATATTTTTGCCAACATTTAACAAAAGGAAATGTCACATGAAAATCCAGATTTATGGATGTTCCTGAAAAGTCAGAGGAGTTGGCCGTACTGGGCCTGCATTTCTGCAGGAGGACAAATCCCTGAGCCGAGCGGCCACAGGCACCTTGAGAGGCACTAAAGGCATCTCAATTGACAACGGTTGTCTCCTGGCCTGTGTTTAATTTTCCCTCTCAGTCACCTGAGTTTTTGATTCCTGGTCGGCAATATCGCGTCCCTACGCCTTCACACAATGGCGCCCTACAGTGTGTCAGGGTGCGCGACTGACCCGCGATATCTGCCCGTGGTTCGCAAGCTTTTTCTGTAAAGAAGGAGTTTGGAAACGGTTTAGACTTTGTGGGTCGTACCATTTCTGTTTGCAGCTACTCGACTCTGCTGCCGTAGCACCAAAGCAGCCACAGGTGATCCGTCAGTGAACGGGCGCGTCCGTGTTCCAATAAAGTTTTATTTATGAAAACAGGTTGATCTGTGAGCTATAGAATTTGCCAACCCCTGACATCGGAGGAAAAAACAACAAAAACAAAAACAAATACAACGAACTTGCCCTGAAACAATCACCCTGTATAAAGGAATTTCTCACCAACAGAGAGCTTTTAATAGATGTGGGACCAATTCTTCGCCAAGCGGTGCTCAGCCTGTGAAAGTGAAACCACAGTCTTCAAGCACGTGTGGGTGTGTATATACCAGGGTGGAAGTGTGTGCGCCTAACCCGTTCCTCATTGTGTTCATTCTAAAAATATTTACTGACTCCTAGTAGTTCTCTTCTCCCAGTATCATTATTGGAAAAGACTTCCCTTCTAAGAAAAATGGAAAGAGCTTAAAATCTGTTCCTTCATGGAAAATTAGTTAAGGTAGGTTATTCTGACAATGGAGTAAGTAGGAGTTTCCACTGAGAATACTTGTCATGGCGAGGCAAAAGCTGAGAGACTTCACTGCTTTTCATTTTAGAGGGTAACAGTTTTCTTTTTCTTTCTTTCTTTTCTTTTCTTTTCTTTCTTTCTTTCTCTCTCTCTTTCCTTCTTTCTCTTTCTTTCTTTCTTTCTTTCTTTCTTTCCTTCTTCCTTTCTTTCTCTTTCTTTCTTTCTCTTTCCTTCTTTCTTTCTTTCCTTATTCCTTTCTTTCTTTCTTTCTTTCTTTCTTTCTCTCTCTCTTTCTTTCTTTCCTTCTTTCTTTCTCTCTTTCCTTCTTTCTCTTTCTTTCTTTCTTTCCTTTTTCTTTCTTTCTTTCTTTCTCTCTTTCCTTCTTTCTTTCTCTCTTTCTTTCTTTCCTTCTCTCTCTCTTTCTTTCTTTCTCTTTCTCTTTCTTTCCTTTCTTTCTTTCTCTTTCTCTCTTTCCTTCTTTCTCTTTCTTTCTTTCTTTCCTTCTTCCTTTCTTTCTTTCTCTTTCTTTCTTTCTCTCTTTCCTTCTTTCTCTCTTTCTTTCTCTCTCTTTCTTTCCTTATTCCTTTCTTTCTCTTTCTTTCCTTCTTTCTTTCTTCCTTTCTTTCTTTCTCTCTTTCCTTCTTTCTCTCTCTTTCTTTCTTTCTCTCTTTCTTTCCTTATTCCTTTCTTTCTTTCTGTTTCTTTCTTTCTTTCCTTTTTCTTTCTTTCTTTCTCTCTTTCTTTCTTTCCTTTTTCTTTCTTTCTTTCTCTCTTTCTTTCCTTCTTTCTTTCTTTCTTTCTTTCTCTCTTTCTTTCTTTCTTTCTTTCTTTCTTTCTCTTTCTTTCTCTCTCTCTTTCTTTCTCTCTTTCTTTCTCTTTCTTTCTTTCTTTCTTTCTTTCTTTCTTTCTTTCTTTCTTTCTTTCTTTCTTTCTTCTTTCTTTCTTATGTTTATTTACTTATGAGAGTGCACAAGTAGGGGAGGGGCAGAGAGAGGGGGACAGAAGATCCGAAGCAGGCTCCAAGCTGACAGCCTGATGTGGGCCTTGAACTCGCAAACTGTGAGATCACGACCTGAGCCGAAGTCGGACACTCAACCGACTAAGCCACCCAGGCGTCCCCCAAGGGTAAACAGTTTTCTTGTTGTATCTCACAGTCAAGCTTCACCTTAGCTCTCCAGTTGGAGTGGGCATGAACGGCAGCTCTCCTTCCCTGTATTCTGAGCATTACTGAACAGAGTCCCACGTTCCACTTTCCACAATGAAAATGAAAAGGTAGAACCAGACCAGCGGTATCTAAATGGTAACTTTGGGCCAAATCTGGTACACGTACATTTTTAGTTTGGTCCAGAGTATTTAAAAACAAAACACGAATTAGTTACTGACCTTGGGAAATCGGAAGATTTCACCCCTAGAAAATCAGAATTTGGGCTTTTAAAAAACAATTTGAAGATCTGTTGACACTGAATACTCATTTTTCCACGTATATAACTAGTGGCTGAGTGTAGGTACCTTCTTTGATTATTATGAGTTCACTCCTAGGCTTGCTTCACCCACAGAAGTTACCTGTGTGGATAAGCTTTTGAGTTTATAACCCAAGGGCCGGATAATTTATAGGGTCTCCTTAAGGACCAGCTTCTAGGATTCCAGCTTCTCCAAGTAAAGGCAATAGACACAATAACATCAGCCCACAATATCTCCCAACTTTGTCAATTCACGGATGAGTAACGACGACCTGATCAATACAGTGGGGAGTAATATTGGTTACTGTGGTTCAGTTACAAATCTAATACAAAATGATGCAGAAATGGGAATAAACATTTCATTGTCCGCCCTTCTTCCCTGCAGGGGCAAACAGCCAAAACAACACTTGCTTTCCGTTGAGGGATGTCAAGCTTCACAAATTTTATTTCTTGTTGCTGGCTGAAACACTCAAGACTGTTCTCGTGTTTAAAAAGCCCGAGGGAGGGACATAGAAAAGAATGGATGGGGACACCCATTTATATAGGGGACTTCACAGCATTTCAAATAGGCTTTGGGTTTACCTAAAGTCTTGGGCTGATGGAGGAAAAAGGAATCGACACCCCATGGAAATACTGAGAAAGGGCCGCAGGGGGAGGAACGCGGTAAGAGCCTCTTTGACCATGACTAGGTTTCCCTGTTAAAAACGGCACCCAGCGCGGCTCAGTCTGTTAAGCGTCTGACTTTGGCTCAGACCATCATCTCGTGGCTCGTGGGTTCGAGCCCCACATCAGGCTCTGCACTGACAATGTAGAGCCTGCTTGGGATTCTCTCTCCTCCTCTTTCTGACCCTTTCTGGACTCAAGCGGTCTCTCTCTCAAAATACGTAAGTAAACTTAAAAAAAAAAAAAAGAAAAAGAAAAGAACATGGCGCTGGGGCTCGACAGGCTGTCGCTCTCACTTTGGCCGGCCTCGTTTTGAGTCAGCTCATCCCTAATACTGGACTGATTAAGGTTCTACTGGGTAGCCCACCTTACTAGACTAACCTACACTAGACTCTAGTTAGATAGTCTCCAAGATGGGGTGGCAAACAGATGCTGAACAGGGACTGGGGAAGCCACACTACGTCGTTTAATAAATACGCTAGAACATTCTTCACCTCCAGAAAGAAAGATCCCTGCTCCCATGTTCCTTAAAGGCTCTCAGCCTGTGTTCTCGCTTTTAAGAGATGACACCACCACGGGAGACATCTCATTTTCTTTATGAAAAGAAAAGAAGGACAGAAGCGATGATAGATAGCTTCTGATATCTGGCCTCAGGGAGACAACAGAAATCGGCGGGGACGAAGAAGGACTGTTACGGGTCTGGCCCGGGGGAAGGGGATGGCTGCACCCCAGCTCCGGCTCACCTAGCCATGCCCAAACGCAGAGTCGGGGCCACGGAGCTTTCAAGTTTGCAGAAAGGATACGGGAATTTGGATTTTTGTGGAGAACCTCCAGGTCATTAAATTTCGGCCATCCCGTTTGCTTCGCGGTTGCTACGATCACTGCTATCGTCTTGTTGCGTATTTTGTGCGGGCCAGACCGAGCCCGCAGGCCCAATTCAGTTGCCCCTTTGCCCACCGCTCTGAAGTTGGATCCTGCTTAATGCGATCTCAAGGCTTCCCGTGTCTCTATTTGAATCAGAAGAGGTGCCAGCCGAGACCATGTGGATGGGTGAGCATGCACACAGCTCCGTTACTTGAAAAGCTACGCAAAGCGAATGTTCTACATCACAGGTCAGAGGCCCTTCGGCCTAGAGATGGAGTCTTGAGGAAACAAACAGCGCAGAACGAAAGAAGCAGACTGACCTCGTGCAATCTGCCATTAGCACGTCCCCGGCCGGAGCCATGGCTTTCTTAGTTTTAAAAAGGAGAAGTTTCTCTCAAAGTAGGACACAAGGCCGCATTGCCGGGTGGAGGGAACCTGGGATCCGGGGCACCAGTCGGAGCCCTTTCTCCAACCTTCATTCAATGTGCGCCCGCTCTCTCAGTCTCGGCTGCCGGGTGCAAAATGGAGCTAGGACAGGAGCCGTGGCGAGGGACCTTGTGCGACCTGGTGACACAGATGGGGCCGCTCCCCGGATAAACCCCGGGGGTTACGAGACTGGGGGTGGTGGGCCAGGTGCAGCCTTCAAACACGTTTTGTTGGGGCCACACGTGATCTTAAAATGGAAACATTTCACATTTATGGATAGGTGGGGCCTGTCTCCTGGAAACTGAGTTCTGACGTTCCTGGCCCTGCCCCGTTGCCCGGCAGAGCTATGCCTCTGCCACCCGCTCCGCACCGAGCAGGAGGGGTCGGCCCCGGTCCCCACCCACTCCCTACATCACACCCAGCTCTCTGCTCAGACTTGTCCTCCCCGACCTGGGAATCTAAAGTGATTTGCAAGATGTCCATTTGGCTTGGTATCCTAGTTATTGTTGTGTGGTTTGTTTTTTTTTCCATCCATAAACCCCTATGGACCGTGAGCCACACGTCCACTTCTCTGGGACTCAGTTATCTGGTCTTTAAAATGGGAATGATAATATCTGCCTGGAGCCTGGCTCCCCGAGCTGCTAGTCTGGGGGGACGTCCGGCCAGCAGAGGGCGCTGGAACAAAAGGTTGCAGGTGGACCCATCCAGCAGGGAGCGGACAGGTAGGGCAGCTGGGAAGGTGGGCGCTCTCACATTCTGCCCACTGGGGGAGGGGGGGGGACACGACTCCACAGAGTGGACATGACCGTCAGCAACTACTCATCTATCGGTACAGCCGCACATCACCAGCAATGTGACTTTCTGGGATATGTAATGTGACCACAAACTTTCTAATGCTGCAGCCTGACAATCAGACGCTAAAAATAACAAACGGCCTGCCCTGGAAGAGAAAGAGACGGCCCCCTTGGAAACGGGAGACGGGCCATTTTTGGCTCTGCTCGCTGCGGGCGCCCTGCACGGGATTCTCCGGGCGGTGGAGAGAGTCTGTGAGGAGAGCTCACTGCAGTCGAACCGTGTGTTCGCTTTTAGACAACTCGGTCCCAGGAAGATGTAGACAAATTGGAGTAAGTTCAGAGAAGAGCAAGCTAGATGATTAAGGGGAGAAGGGGATTGATTTATAGGGGAGATTAAAGCAGCCCGACACGTCTGAGCTGTCTTCCGCGGGGGACAAACCCGGGAGTGACAAGCTGGAACTTCACACACCTTTGAGAGGTGTAAACACCGGAGAGGAGGAATTAGCACAGTGTGAGTCGCTTTTAACAGCATTTTCCGGGATGATGTTGACACCAGAAAAATCTTGGTGGCCGGCGAGCGCTGGTTGGGCACACCTCTGCCTGAGAAGCATTTATCGTCCTGACGGTGTCTGCCATTAAATGACATTGTCTAGCTCGGCATTCGTGGCCTCTGTGATCTGGCCCCGGCCTACCTTTCCTTCCAGTTCTGCATCCTCCCCTCCCGGCCAGGGACACCCCATCCGTGCCCCTGGTTGCAGCCACTCCTGACCTTTGTCTCATTCCCCTGCCAGGAGTGGAAAAGTTTAGGAACCGGCAATGGCCGGGCCGGCAAGGGGGGCGGAGGGAGACAACAGAACTTGGGACTGCCGTACGGGAGCAGGTGACAGCGACGTTACTTTGATATTTATTTCATATGACCCTGAAATACGAGCATCTTATTACAAAGCCAGCTGGGGTCCTCACATCTTCCACTCATTGTCCTCAGATGCTGTTGCGGGTGACAAGGCCAGAGACCAGAGGCGATGCTCTTCTGATTTTTAGGTTTGATTCTCTGGGAACTTGACTGGAGAAGCGGGTCGTGGCTAAAATAAAGAATCCCGGGAGATGCGGACTTCCACCGCAGAGGCAGGCCTCTGGTCCTGAGGGATGAGGAGGGGCGGCCGGGACTCCAGCTCCCTCACAAAGGGACGTGTCAGCCCCAGGACAGAGACTGGGCATTGGGCCTAGGACCCCCTGTGGCTCCTTCTTTCCCAGTCCTAGGACACCACTTCCTTGTATTTCTAACAAATTCTCTTCCCCACTCCTCCCCTCCTGAGGGAAAAATATCCAGGATGCTCTTCCGTTATGGAAATCTGGTCGTAGACGGGAGCCGAAGCAGCCCTGAGAAGAAAGCAAGAGTCTAAGAAGAGCTGTTCAAGCTCTCTTGTGAACCAGGAAAGGAGAATGACAGGGGTGCCTGCGGGGCTCTTAAGCGTCTGACTCTTGATTTCAGCTCAACTTGATGATCTCGCGGTTCATGGGACGGAGCCCCGCGTTGGGCTCCGTACTGATGGCACCGAGCCTACCTGGTATTCTCTCTCTCTCTCTCTCTCTCTCTGCCTATCTCTTTGGCCCTCCCAGCTTTCGCACTCTCCCAAAAATAAATAAATAAACTTAAAAACAAACAGACAAACAAACAATGGCTACGAGACATCCCGGGATGGTTTAACCAGCGCAGGGCGCGGCAGGAGCGTTCTGAATACGGCACGCAACTATCAAAAATGCTGCGGCTTCGGTCTGTCAACCAGCGCAATGTACTGAACTACCGAAAACTGGTACTGAAGTCACAGGATGAGAAGGGCGTCTCGGGTGGCACAGCCCAGACAAACGTTTGCCAAGCGGGGATGTGGGCTCAGAGCTGCTGGATTTCGTCATTCTGTTCATGGTAGCCCACACTGAGGTTTTGATGAGATAAGCTTGAAACAAAGCACAAACAAAATCCATATTTCTGCAGGATACGTACGTGCCAATGGTCCTGCCGTTGGAATCTCCTGGTCTTAGTCTGTTTGGACTTGAAACCCTGCCTTTCTCTTTCAAATGCCATAGCCTTCACAAAGATTTCTTTATTTTAAAATTTTTTTTTAAATGTTTATTTTTGAGAGAGAGAGAGGGAGAGAGAGAGACAGCATGAGTGGGAGAGGGGCAGAGAGAGAGAGGAAGACACAGAATCCGAAGCAGGCTCGAGGCTCTGAGCTGTCAGCCCAGAGCCCCACGCGGGGCTGGAACTCAGGAACGGAGAGATCACGACCTGAGCCGAAGTCGGATGCTCAACCGACTGAGCCACCCGGATGCCCCCACACAAAGATTTCTTTAATCGGGCCAATCACAATGACACTCTCCTCTCAGATCCAGGGCTTCTTAGTATAATAATGATAATCACAATAGCGTTTATTGAGTATTTACTAAGTACCAGGACAGTGGTACAAAGCCTTTTACATATTCTCCCTGGATCAACTCCTTTCTCTGTCTCAAATACTAGCTTCTTAGAGATATCCCATGAATATTCTTTTTTTTTTTTTTGCTCGGTAGTGCTTTTATTTTTTTATTATTTTTTTTAATATATGAAATTTATTGCCAAATTGGTTTCCATACAACACCCAGTGCTCATCCCAAAAGGTGCCCTCCTCACTACCCATCACCCACCCCCCCTCCCTCCCACCCCCCATCAACCCTCAGTTTGTTCTCAGTTTTTAACAGTCTCTTATGAATATTCTTTTTTAAGTTATTTATTAATTTAATTTGAGGGAGAGAGAGAGAGAGAGAGCGCCAGGGAGGGGCAGAGAGGGGGAGAGAGAGACCCAAGCAGGGTCCACACTATCAGCACAGAGCCCGACATGGAGCTTGAACTCACGAACCTGAACTGATCATGATCTGAACTGAAATGAAGAGTCAGACGCTTTACTGACTGAGCCCCCCAGGACACCCCCCTTCCTGAATGTTCTTTATGCAGACACTTCTCTTCATCCCCAACTATGCCTTTACTCTGCTTGTTTTTCTTGACTGGCATATAGTAATCTGATGCAGCTTTTAACTTACTTGCTCAACTTGCACTGTCTGTTTCCCCGCGGGAACGTAACCCCCACGCGAGTAAACGGTCCTGAGTGGTTTGCCCATTGCTGTTCCCTCAGTGCGTTGAACCACACCTGTTACATCGTCATAAGTATTTAATTACATTAATTTGAGTAATTTCCCTTATTTTGGGCTACTTGCCATACATTTTCTTGGCAAGGAGAGTAAAACCCCTGCAAGTTCTGGGTCTTCACACTAGATTTGACGCAAGGCAAAGCCAAGATCTGTGGTTCCTCTGTGCAGGTAACTCCCCGAAGCACCTCGCAGAAGGTCCAGCTTAGCGCATGTCCTACCTTTACTAGGCATTTAGGAATATTTGGTGAGTTAATTTACCTCTCCAGATACAGGAGCCATAGGATAGGATGAAGCCAGGCTGGACGTCCTCTTAGGTGTGGCCCTTCAGAGGTCAAGACACAGAGCCATTTACTTTTGATTACTTTCTTAAGGTTCTTCTTTTCTTTTCTTTTCTTTTCTTTTCTTTTCTTTTCTTTTCTTTTCTTTTCTTTTCTCAAATCTTAAGTGTGAAATACAGCCACTGAGGTTGGTTCATCAGTGTTCATTGGCATAAAATTGCAAAAAAGTCCAATTAGTTTGTTGATTACATTAAAAATTTTTTTCAATGTTTATTTTTGAGAGACAGAGTGTGAGCAGGGAAGGGGCAGAGAGAGGGAGACACAGAATCCGCAGCAGGCTCCAGGCTCTGAGCTGTCGGCACAGAGCCCCACGTGGGGCTTGAACTCACGGACCGCGAGTTCATGACCCGAGCCGAAGTCAGACGCTTAACCGACTGAGCCACCCAGGTGCCCCATGTTGAGTACATTTTTAATGGTATTCCAAATAATGGTGTTATCAAAATAAATGAAGGCCATTGCTCCAGGAAATATTTCTCCATGAAATTTATCCGTGTGTGTCTGTGTGTGTGTGTGTGTCTGTGTGTGTGAAACCGAGCACCATGGTTTATTCGTGGAAAGAGCCCAGTTTTTCTTACTGACTGATTATATAAAATTCAAGCACTTTTGGCTGTGCCATGCAGTCAGCTGAGTTCAGGCACCCACAAGTCCCGGGTGGCCCGTGTTTGCTCTAGTTGGTAATCACGCATCCAGGTACGGCAAGAGAAGGAATTTAGGGACCAGGCTTCCTCAAGGCCTAACCCAGACTCTCAGTTGTCATCAGGGAGACCCACGGATTTTCAAGACACAAGCAAGGCAATGGTAACAGACTTCAACCAGGATGACCTGATGGCTAAACTTCTAGCCATGTGATAATTGGTTTGAATACTAAAACTAGAATTTAAATAAAAATTAGGAAGAAAAAAATAAAAGCTTTATAGTTAAAAAAGAAAAAGGAAATTCATTTGAAAAGTTTTGGCTTTGCTTTTTTTTTTCTTCTATTGGCAATAGAATGCCAACCTCTATAACTAAATGGAAACTGAAGCGTTACCCTCCATACTGTCATTTACGTATCGAACTAGGCATCTTTTAAATTTTTTTCCAGCACCCACTGCTCTTTTCTTGATTGACAACACCTTGGTTTGGATTTTCCTTTGGAGTAGAACCCACTCCACCCTGACTGCCAGTCTGTGCGGTTCATGGGAAGCTAACCCCCTGCTAGCCCCCTGATGAGAATGTGCCCCAAGACAGCTCTTCAGGGGCCTGCATCCGCCTGGCCACAGTGAGTGGCCCAGAGATGGGCTTCTTCAGGACCCAATCCTGAAAAATAATAGAATTGTAGAATTTCACGGGAATAAGGTGGGGGCGGGGAGTCCATTTCCTGCTGGCCCTGAATGTGTGAGAACACCTCGATTTAAGAATGAAGCCAGGGGTGCCTGGGTGGCTCAGTCTGTTTAGCGTCTGACTTTGGCTCAGGTCTTGATCTCTCAGTGCGTGAGTTCAAGCCCTGCATCGGGCTCTGTGCTGACAGCTCAGAGCCTGGAGCCTGTTTTGGATTCTGTGTCTCCCTCTCTCTTTGTCCCTCCCCCGCTTGCACTCTGCCTCTCTCTCTCTCAAATAAATAGAGATTTAAAAAAATTAAAGAAAAAAAAAAGAATGAAGCCAGCACCGAGGAGAGCTATTTGATTCCTGAAGCCAGTTCCATTACCACACGATTTGGTTAAAAGACCCAATAACGTCTCTGTTGATGCCTAGTTGAGTTGGGTTTTCTGTCCTTTGACATGGAAACAGTCCTGACTACTACATAAATTATATCCCTCCAAAATGTGTTCTAATAATTCACATTTCCACTAAAGTTAGATGGGCAGTGCTGGTGGGGACAGGGAGGTTGTAAGACTTTTTGTGGGGCCCTAATTACTTTTGCTTTAGGGGATCCTTCCTACCAGAATAATATTGATATTAAAAATTATTCTGAATATTACTTTAAGTGCCTCAACATTTAAATTTTGTCTACTTGAAGCAAAATTTAATCATCTTTTTTTTCCCGGGCCCTAAAATCTCCACTTTTTGCTGACGTGAGAAAAAAATAAAACATTTTCTTCCACCTTAATGATTCATTCTTTTCCCTCTGATTTTAAAAGAAATCTGAACATTCTGACAGGCCCCTAGAAGCTTCCAGGGCCCCTGGCTTACTCTGCCTAATGGATCCTGGGGCTCTACAGAGTTCCTGTTTTGCTTTGCTATGTTTCATAACAACAACAACAACAAAAACAACTTTTATCTTTCATTAGAGGTCTGATTTTAAATGGAGATCTTGGATAACTGTTTAGTGACCTCAGGCAAGTTCCCTAATGTTCCAGGGCCTGCTTCCTCATACATAAATTGGACATAGTAATCATCCCCCCTTGTCCGTTATCACGAGGACGGCATGGCTCAAATCAAGTAATGCGCTTAGAAGAGCCTGGCACACAGAGAAAATCACTTAAAAATACCAGCTACTAAAACTGTTACTCGTGTTCTTGTGTTCTTCCGACTATTTCCAGACAGACTCTCTGAGACTTTAATTATCACTTGCTGTCTCCTCCTTTTCTCTCCTTCCTTCCTCTCTCCCTTTGTTTAATTACCAAAGAAATGTTCCTTATAAAAAACCCAAACACTACAAAAATATTTAAAGTAATAACTCAGTTTCACACACCCTCTCATCATCCTGCTACCCAGAAGCAACCTCTATTAAGGGTTTTGTGGGAGGGGCGCCTGGTGGCTCAGTCGGTTAAGCATCCGACTTCAGCTCAGGTCATGATCTCGCGGTTCGTGAGTTCGAGCCCAGGGTTGGGCTCTGTGCTGACAGCTCGGAGCCTGGAGCCTGCTTCGGATGCTGTGTCTCCTTCTTTCTCTCTGCCCCTCCCCTGCTCATTGCTCTCTCTCTCTCTCTCTAATTTAAAAAAATTTAAAAAGGAAGTTTTGTGGGAACACATGCACACACACTCACACACACACATACACAGTCACACATAAACTCATACGTGCACAGTTCGAGTGAGACCATAATTATACCTTATTAACTAGCTAGCTTCTTTTTCACCTAACTCTACATCACAGCAAATTTCCCAAATCAGAGCATACTTGTAGAGGCCATCATTTCCTTGCTCCCGGTGGTTGCCTCTGCCCATGACACAGGCCCTTCTGCACTCTCTCGGAAGAATGGAGAAAGATCTATTGCTCTCTGCCCCTCACTGGTGGAGAGCTTTCTGTTCAACGGGCTCCGTGTGGTCAAGGCCATCGCCCAACTGTTTTCTCTCATGTTCTTCTATGAATGTACTTTCCTTTTTCAAGTGTTACTGAGAAGGGCGGGAGGTGGAGGGCATTTTAGGAAGCCTGGTTGGGCTCTGTTCCAGGCCAGCTTTTCCCAAACAACCCTGCACCTGTGATTCAGACTCAGGTGTTCATGTTTCGGCCATCTGGGACTAGAATGAAGGGCTGTCTGATTAGCTTTCTTAACCTCCCACAACATGGTGCTACCCGTCAGTATTTTGCGTGGCTGGATAGTAGGGAGGTATCTCAGGTTACTTAACTAGATCTCTAATGATGAACAGGCAAATGGGTTCCAAGCATTCGCAGCCCCGGACAGAGCTCTGAGCCTCAACACCAGCCCTTGAACGCTTCTGGGCTGCACTCAGGTTCCACCGAGGGCGGAATTGGGACTTCAGTCCCGTGTGTGTGTTCGATGTGTTTAAGTAACACCGTCACCACGTCATTGTTGTTCTTTAAATGTCTTTTTCACAGCTCAGAGAGGTTGATTTTGTGCCGAGCCAGAAGGGGTGGGCAGAACGAGTGTCCGCGTCGGGGGAACGCTCTTGGGGAAAGAGAAGGCACTACGCAGTTAGAAATCTGGAGGCTCTCCTGGATCAGCCACGAAGCAGCAAAGGGGTCCCTGAGATGCTTCAGTGTCACCTACTGTGCTTGCCGAGGTAAGGAAATCGGCCACACAGCTGAGGTAGCACAGACAGTGGTGAAGGGGGAGGGGAAGGAGGCTCTAGAATCTTCCGCCCTCTGGCTGTGTGACCTTGAGGGAGCTGTCTGGCTGCTCTGAGACCACTTCCTTGTCTACAAAACAGCGATAACAGCAACACCTGCCTTATAGGATTGTTGAAAATGACGATGACCCCATAATGTTGATACGGCATGCCTCAGCACACAGATTGCCCAGCACCTGATAAGCTCTCGGTCAATGTCGGGTGTCATTATCAAGCGACGTGTGGGAGGACAGCATGTTCTCCGAGGGTTTGATCCAAATTCCAACACTTGGGGAATTCTTTATTTCCCCAAATCTCAGCTTCCTCCTTTGCAGTGCAGCGTGAATCATTCCTACTTCAGAGAGCCGACGTGAGGATTAAATGAGAAACACGGGTGAATGTCTAGCACAGAGGAGGTGACTCTGTGAGTTCCCATCTCTCCACTCCTGTATCTACCAAAGGAAGAGACGGTCCAGGGCCAAAGATGACAGCCAGATGGAGCGAGCCCCCCACTGCTTCATTAGCACCCCTGGTGGGTCTGTGAAAAGAGAAGGCATTAGGGGGCCTTCAACTTCCATATTAGCGTGGTCTTCATCTTGTTTCGTTTTGTTTCGTTTTTCAATTAATTAAACTAAGCATTTACGTTTTGCGAAGGGATTGGTCTTAGGGCTAATGCCACACACTGTTAGGAAAGGGGGAAATTGGTGGTGGAATTCACACCAAAGTCTATTCTTGCAACGGTCAGGGCTACTTACGTCCGCATTGTTTCATTGGCTTTTTCGACCTGATCCCCCAGTAGAGAGTAACAACAACAGTTCGAAGAGTTACGGCCTAGAATCTGGGATCTGGAAAAGATCCTTGAGTTTAAGTCATACGAGTGGGGTTTGCGATGCTGACATCCAAATACGCGGCAGGGGGCAAACGGGGAGTCAACACTGGTCCCCCAAGCGAGCGCCGTGATGGGGGAAGGTGGACAGCCACGGGCATCTCGCTTCTGGTGACCACGGGCTTCTGGGCCCTCCCCCACCGCTCCTTGCCCCCAAACTTCAGAACTTCAAAACATACCTGGTTTAAGAAGGGACCCGGCGCTCCCTCCCCACCCTTTACAGCAAAATAAGATTCTGGACCCCAAAGAGGACAGCTCTCTGAATTCTCCGCTCCCATCGTTGGTAAGGATTTCCCAGCCAATCCCACTGCCTTCCAATTTCTCTCTCTTCCTCCTCACCACTGCCCCAGCCAGGGCAGCAGTGAGCAGTGGTGACGGGCTTGAATTTCAAACAGGGCAGGCGGAAAGAGGAACAACTGTATGTTTATTAGGGCATCATTATCCCTCTGAACTGCATCATTTACATCCCCGGGAAGAGACCATGCCAGGTCAGGAGCAACAGTTTGAGTCGATAATTTATCAGGTTGGAGCAGGTGGGAAGGGGTGGCGTAAGAAATCACCCGAAAGGCACCGCAAACTGAAATGGATGGAGGCGGGAGAGTAATAAGAAAGTGATCAGTGAATCCACAAACAAGCGCAGATAAATCAAGCAGGGCCAGGTGGATGGGAGCAAAACGGGAGAGATTCAAATTAGCAAGACCCGGACCTTGTCAAGGCAAGGTTAAGAACGCACCTCTGTGTCGCTGTTACCCACCCAGGGCTGGAGAAGTGCCCACCAGAAAATGAATCTTTCCCGTGCAGGGAGCTGGAATGCAGGAGATTTCCTACAGAGTATCAATTTGGATTATAAAAATCCCAAGGTCTCGTGCACTGACAGGGTGAAAGGTAGAAAAATGGACGAGCCTTCTCGTAACTGCCACTCCCCGAGGAGTGCCTGATACTCTTCAAATGTTTGCACATTCATACCAACTGTTCACAAAAGCTGGGAGACAAAAGACCCAGCTGCAAAGCCTTGAAGAGATAAGTGTTTCATCCGAATACCCATGACCTTGGGGGCTCCTAGATGCAATATTTCCCCCCCCCCCCACCCCACTCCGTTTGTCTTAACTCTTCGAGAAAGTTCAAGTCCTGATTATTACTGGGGTCAGGGAAGCAAAGGCGAGGGCTGAGAAGAAAGGCATCATCGTTGTGATGGCGATGACGACCGTTTAAAAACAACAACGCTTGTGGGTGAGGACCTGTTCGGTACCAGTGTCTGTGCTGTGTGCTTTTAGACCTAATCTCTTTTATCCCCACAACAGTTCTCTGTGCTGACTGCTACTGCCTTTATTTTTCACATGAGGAAACTAAGCCTCTAAGAATTTAAACGCCTCGACCAGGGTCACCGCTCTTAAGTTATGCCATCAGGATACGCACCCAGGACTCTCTGAACCCAAAGCTCATACTGATCCACTCTGCCTTCTACAACTGGTACTAAATATGTTTGGAAGCAGACGGAGGCCTTGGGACAGAGCGGAATGGGTGTGTATTCCCAGCCCCCCAACAAACTCATGAATCTGTTGCCTAAAAATGTGGACAAGCATCAGGTCCAGATGAATAGACAGACTTGGGTCTCATGTCTGAAAGAATCCAGTAGGTAAGCGTCTAACCCTGCCAAATTGACGGTGTGGCCACATGTCTACACAAGGATAATGATGGAGAGCCTCTTGTGTAAGTGTTAAAAGGACTCAGGACAGGGTTCTTGACATTTGGAAGTCCTCTTGTGTATTTCACATGTGCTGCAAAGCAGGTCCTCGCTCTACACCCAATGTTGGGTACACTCTGCACAAAACAAAATACACCTGCATGGAAATACTTTCTGCCTTCTGAATTTACATGAAGCATTGCCCACAAGTCTCAAGTTGGAACGAAATAATCATTTCTTGGGCTCACTCCGTGCTAATATTTTAAGCTCAAGCACATGTCTGAAGTCAGCGACCAATACTCTTCAGATTTGTCCAAATTCTCTGTGTGTTTTTTTTTTCTTTTTCTTCCTCCCTCCCTTCCTTCCTTCCTTCCTTCCTCCCTCCCTCCCCCTCTTTCTTTCTTTCTTTCTTTCTTTCTTTCTTTCTTTCTTTCTTTCTTCCTTCCTTCTTCCTTCTTCTTCTTTCTTTCTTTCTTTCTTTGTGTCTTTCTTTCTTTCTTTCTTTCAAATTTAGTTAGCATGGTGGTTAGTGGCTCAGGTTTTACTACCTGCAAGGCCTGTAGGGAAATCCAGAATTGAATCTATCATGTGCCGTGTGACTCTCAACAAACTACTTAACCTTCTAGCTAGCTTCGATGGTCTCATCTGTAAAATGGTGATAATACAAATAAGATGAAAGCATTATTTTGAGGATTACATAAAAGAAAGCCCAGGAAGGGCCTTACAGCATGGTCTGTGGTCAATGCCTAGTAACAGGCAGCTGTGACGATGATTATGACTGTTATAGAGAGGGTCTAAAGGCCTCAAGCAGTGCTGTCTAGTAGATGCAGAATGTGACCTATACGTGCTACAATTTTACATTTTAAAACGTGGAAAAGAAATGGGTAAAGTTCATTTTAATAATATATTTTATCTAACCCCCAATACCCAAAATATTATCATACCAACACGTAATAAGGATAAAAAGTAATGAGATATTTTGCGTTCTGTTTTTCAGGAGTAAGCCTCCGAAATCCAATGCGTGTTTTACAGTCACAGCGCATCTCGGTTTGGTCAGCCCTATTTCAAGCCCCATGTGGCTACCATATTGGACAGTGCAAGCATGGAGACTCAGCCTGAATCCTCAAAGCAGAATTAATAAGCTGGATTCAACGTCTAGATGGGTGAAGTTTGGGGCATGTGGTTAAGACAAATGAATTACCAAGATCTAAAAATCAGGATGTTTCGTATAAAAATTTGGTGTCTTGGTTCCTCTTGGCAACAGGGCTGCATTCCACCTGGTACCCTTCTCTGGGGTTGAGTCACAGTTGCCCTCTTGGGTGTGGGAAGGTGCTGGATTATCGGCCTGCATACATCCCACTTCATAGCCCTTTGCACGAAGCCCACTTGGCTAATTTACCATACCTACCTGGCCCCTGTAGACCTGTGAGTTTAAGACCTCCGTGCCCAAGCCAATGAACTCCAAAAGTAGAAACTCAAACTGGGTTGGGCTCAGATCCAGTTCCCTACCTTGCACCTACGAACTCCATTTGTCCTCTCTCAGCTAACTTCAAGGCAAGTTGTGCCCATGGATTCATCCAAGGGAACAGCTGAAGTTATATAAGGACAGCTACAGCTCAGAACATGACAATGATTCATATCGAAAAGGGTGGAAGAGACCAAACAGCTCATATTGTGTCCCTTGATCTGCCTATGAATGATTCATCTGTAATGACTTTGTACATGGCCACCACAGCCAAGGGAAAAAGGCAGAGTGAACAGAGGGAGTGGCTGATTCCTCTCCTGAAATGAAACAGCACTCCCCGCCCCTCCTTCCCAAGGTCGGATGTATTAGAAGCCATATCACACATCAAAACTCAAAGCCCAAAGCCATCGAGAAAACAGTTAAGTCTCGTTAGCTTCTAATGCTAACGTTGACTTCCTTTCGTTGGATCAAAGCACCCTAGGCCACCTAGAATTGAGGCAATATGGTAAAGAATTTAAGAGCAAAGGTTTAGCATTCAGACGGTTCTGAAATATGTCATCTGTCTATGCTATGGAAATTTGGGTGAGTGGCTTAACCACCCTCAGTCTTAGGATCCTTTTTTATAAAATAGATTTAATGTCAGTTCCTTTTTCTTCAGGCACCAAGCACAGTGCCCGACACATAGTAAGCGCTCAGTGAATGTTAGTGCTGATTAAGGAAGCATATCAAATTATGAATAATGAGCATCTATATGGGTACACTGCAAAGAACCATACGCCAGCTTGCAAAGTCTTTGTGTTTAGTTTATGTTATTCGTCTTGTGCAAGGATTCCAAAGCACTTAGCTAACTCGGAGTTTTAAATTCCATTTAGAGAGGAGAGTGATGCCCGGGATATTGAGTTCCTCTCCCACAAGGGGGAAACAGAGGTGTGAGGAGACGGTAATTATGAAATCAAAGCCAGTGGGTATTCACTGAGGCCTTATGAAACTCCAGTCGCTGGGGTAGATGGTGGGTCGAAGGGGGTAGAAGGAACAAGAGACACTGCCTTTGTCCTTGAGCAGCAGAATAACTGGTTGGGCAGAAGATTAAATAGATACATGACAACCGTAGTCTGTCACTGTTTTTCTGCCTCCACATTGTCCACATGAGTAACACATACCCAAAGGAAATTTCTCTCACTACTGGCGGTGCTTAGCAATGGGAGGAGAGGGAGGCTAACGGAGCCCGTCTGTCTGCCATCGGAATATAGCCAGGATCTGGTCACTTCTCTCCATCTCTGCCATTATTTCCCTAGCCCGGCGGTTCCCAACCACATTTGGCAATGTCTGGAGACATTCTCAATTGTCACAACCTAGTTGGGGACCCACTATTGGCATCTTAGTGGGCCAAAGCCAGGGATGCCACTAAACATTGAACAATGCACAGCATAGCCCTCTACAACAAAACAAGCATCCTGCCCAAAACATCGAGGGTGCTGAGGTTGAGAAACCACACAGTCCTTTTTCACATCGATGCCTCTTGCCTCCATTGGTCCTCACTATAAAAGGAGAATAATGGGCCCTTAAAGATGTCTACATCCTGGGGCGCCTGGGTGGCTCGGTTGGTTGAGTGTCTGACTTTTGATTTCAGCTCGGGCCATGATCTCATGGTTCATGAGTGTAAGCCTCGCATGGGGCTCTGTGCTGACAGTGTGGAGCCTGCTTGGGATTCTCTATTTCTCTCTCTCTCTGCTCCTCCCCTCCTTGCACGTGTGTTCTCTCTAAACAAACAAACAAACATATAAAAATAAAAATAAAAATAATAAAAATAAAAAAAAAGATGTCCACATCTCAATTCCCAGAACCTGTGACCATGACAAATGGGATTTTGCTGAAGTGATTAAATGAAGCGTTTTGAGATGGGGGAGATGAGCCTGTATTGAATGGGTTGCACCTATGGGAAGGGCGTCAAAGGGACCAACTAAGAGGGAGGCAGGAAGGCAGAGACAGAGAGGTGACAATGGAGCAGGGGCTGGAGTGACACCATTGCTGACTCAAAGAGCGAGAAAGGGGTCACGCACCAAGGAATGTGGCTGCTTCTAGAAGCTGGAAGAAGACAAGAAAATGGATTTTCTCCCGGAGCCTCCAGAAGGAATACAGCCCTACCAACACCTTGATTTTAGCCCAGTGAGCCTGGATTTTGGATGTCCAGCCCTCAGTGCTGTGACCTAAGCCGCTTATGTTGTTTTTAAGCCACTGAATCTATAGTCATAGCAATGGGAAACTAAGAGACCTCCCTACTGTCCATGCTGATGCAAATGCAGCCGTCGTGAGCCCTGAGGATTTGGACTTGAGGAGCAGCTGTAAGGTCAGGTTACTCCTCTCCTCAGAACCAGCTGAGGGTTTTTCCGTTGTTCTTAGGAAAAAAGTCGCTTACACAGGCACCACGGGCCTCTACGATCTGATCGGACTCTTGCCATTTCTTTTGACTCAATTTATTTTCTTCTAAAAATTCTTTTTATACAGAGAATTTCAAACATATCCAAAAGGAGACCCAACTGAATAACACGATTTCATGTACATTCAACTGGTTTTAATGTTTTTCAACTCATGGGCAGTCTGGTTTCACCCGAGCTTCCAACCACTGTCCCTACGGTATTATTTTGAAGCAAGTCCGACTTCCTGTCATTTCATCCATAAATATTTTAGCAGGTACCTCAGAAAGAAAAGAACCCTTCTTATCTGAAATAATCATTTTTCCAACCAGGCAATAATAATAATAATAATAATAATAATAATAAAAATACCTTACTCTCGTCAATTATTCAAAGTTCAAATTTCCAACTGGCTCATAAATTTGACTCAGTGTCCCCCTCTCTCCTCTTTGTTTTCTGCACTTTGTCACATTGGCCTCCATGGTATTTTTGACAATTCTGATGATCTCGCACCTCAGGGCCTTTGCACTTGCTGTCCTTACAGCTTGGTGAGCCCACATACCCCCAGATTGGTCACATGGCTCTCCCTCTCACAGGCCACTGCTCAAATATCATGGCTACTGCAGGGCAGAGAGGCAAGACTGTAGACTGATTCTCCAAGAGACCACACATGCTCTGAATAAGTCCCTTTTCGCCTTCCTGCGGGAAGCAGCTCTTCCTTTCCTTCAACACCAGCTTCCGCCAATTATCACCTGACCCCTAGGAAATTATCCTGCTGTTAAATAAAATATTCCTTTTGACTGATTGATTCTTCCCAGAGTAGCGTTCCAAACTCTCTTCATCCGATAAATTATTCCACATCCAAGCTTTATTTTCCCTTCCAGGGACCAACAGCCACGATTTACTACACGTGTATGCCATGCCAGGCCCTGTGGCAAGAGATTTAGATACATTTAATCCTCGTAAACATTTGCACCATATTGTACATCCCCATTTACTGGATTAGGAAACTGAGGCTGTGGTGAGTAGGATTCTAAGATGGCCCAAAGATTCCTGGCACCTGGTGGATACTACATACACCTTCTTCCAGGCGTTCTACCAAACACTAATCTAGGTACTACTGGGAGGGGATTTTCAGATGTAGTTAAAAGCCAAATCAGGTGACTTGAAAATAGGAAGGTTATCCGGGGCGGGGGGTGGGGGGGGCGGCTAACCTAATAGCACGAGCCTCTTAAATCTTTTCTAGAAGTTAGAAACTTGATGCATGAAAGATGAGATTAAAAGGAGACTCATGGTATCTGGCTTTGAAGATGGGGCATGTGGCTTTGAAAGCGTCTACACCGAACAGACAGATACTTGTACACCTTGACTTTAGTTCCATATGCAATTATAGTAAGTATAATTCGGAAAAGTAACATTTAAGAAACAATAGCTTTGTGCCAGGCTCTGTAACGGCGGCTTTGCATAGAATCTTTCACTTACATCGCCTGCATGGGAGAACCACGGCACTGGGACGGGCACCGGAGCTTGTCCAAAATCACATAGCTAGTGAGTGCCAGAGGTGGGATTTGAACAGAGATCTGACCACGACAGCTTATTGGGGTTTTTTGTGAGTTTGAACCGTGGACACATTAGGATTAAGACAGAGATGGCTCCTAAGAGCCTTTCCTTCTAGTATCATTACTATGCCCGACGTATCGGATATGTTTCAAAATCGGCCACCAATATAATTAAGTTCAAACTCCGAGACCATTGAGGAAGTGATGCGGCAGTGACCACCGAAGCTGGATCCAGGGTCGGGAAAAGCCAGCGCAGCCCTGGGGAAGGTCTTGGGGCTTCTCTGGGCTTAGCCGTCTCAAAGGTAAAATGAGGGAGTTGGACTGGAACATTTCCAATATGCTTTACAAGTTCTAAAATAGTAAAAACAAGAGCGGTAAAGACGTACAAGCTTCTTTATACAGTTTGCTTTCACCAAAATCCCCCCATTTGACTTGGCCGGGAAATCAGACTACCTGGAGTTTTACAGTGGCTCCTGCATTTAGCAGCTATGTGACGTGGGGCAAGTCACTTATCCCCCTGAGCCTCAGTTTCCCAATCTGCAAAATGGGAGTGATATCCACACCTATTTCTTAGAGCGTTCTGGAGATGCGGTGTGGTAATGGGTGCCAGGCACTAGACGAGAGGCACTCAGTCCACGAATCCTAAGGTCCATCTTGTTCCCCATCCTTCCGCGAGAAAACAAAGGCCAGCAGTCGGTCTTCACACATGAGAATCAAATCACGTAACGAACTGAATGATCATTCGTTCTTACCCGGGACCTCAGTCTCCCCAGGATGCCAGAACCCTAACATGTCTGTGTCCGTTGTCTGAGAAGGTGTTGGCTCTCACCAAATTCTCGGAGGGGAGAAGGGGGTCCTTCATTGACATCCACTGCTCTAGAGAACTTTCTAGTTTTATCTTATGTGAACAATAGTGTCTGTGGCACAGCATTTTCAAGAGAAAGAATTGAATTCTGGAAAACGGGATCATTTTTTGCAGAACCACTGAACAATTCTTGGTCAGAGAGAAACTTCGTTGCCTTGTTGGGTCACTGCCCGGCTAACATGTGCTTCCCTGTTTCAAAGCGGAGGGGCTGAATTCTGTTGCAACCCAAGTCTATCAGCTGCTTTGCCTTTGAGCCTAGGCACACAACCTCCCCACCACTGCTGTGGGAGAAAACCATGTAAGCTCAAAGGAACAGTCAATTAAAGGTCAGAAATTCAAATGTTTGTCTGTTCTGGCCCGGTATAAATGGGTAGCTGACAGGTAGCAGCAGCCATGCCTGTAAGAGCGTTTTGCAGAAACGGGAGACTAGGTTCCTGCATTTGAACTTGGTAACATTTAAATATCAAAAACTTTGTTTTCTAATGAGGAACGTATTGAAGGGGGAGAAATAAATTATATGCTTGATGGCGACTGAAGGTTGGGAAAATTAGGGCCATTTCCCACGGTGTGAATATAGTGATTTCAGTTTGCAAGAGTAAATTAAACCTTTGGGAGGATTTGTCTTCCATTAAATTGAACAGCTAAACAGACACAGAAGATGTTAATGTCACCACCAGGAAACCCCAAAGGTTACAAATAAAAGGAAAACATAGTTTCTTTAAAAGTCGCCTCCTGTCGCACCAAGTACCTAAGAAACCAGAAACCCCAAACTGCATGTTGAAGATCCAAATTAAAAAAAAAAATTAAAGATCATAATTCCATTGCTATACCATATGTTATTAATGTCTGTCAACACTGTTTAGCCAGCAACTGCTGACAGTTCCATATTTGCTATCTAAATACATCATAAATAAATCAGTAATGAACCGCTTTGGTAAACCTTCCGCGCTGATTGGAAATACAGATGGAGTAAACAGATTCCCGCTAAAAGTATCTACGACTGTTTAATGTCAAAGACAAAGTCACACTGTTATTTAACGAAACAGAAAGGGAACCGAGGATAGGGTTGAGGGAAGGAGAAACTATGGATACAGAGAGGGAACGTGGTATGACAGAGATGTAACTTCTGTGTTTTAAGCAGCTCGGAATTTTCTGTGGAGAGAGAAGACAGTGGTGGAAACTGACCCGGGAAAGCAGGAGCTGAACCGTCTATTCCTGGCTTGCAGCCAGCGGGTTGGGGTGTATGAACAGAGACCCACATGCTGGGGGAACAGGATTACTTTTCTTTCCGCCTTTTATTTTATTTTATTTATTAATTTGTTGACTATTTGGGGGGTGGGGGCAGAGAGAGAGAGAGAGAGAGAGAGAGAGAGAGAGAATCAGGAGCAGGCTTCTGGGTGCTATCAGCCCAGAGCCCGACGCGGGGCTCGAGCCCATGAACTGTGAGACCATGACCTGAGCTGAAATCGAGAGTCAGACGCTTAACCCACTGAGCCCCCCAGGTGCCCTTGACTGCCTTTGAAAAGGTGGGTAATTCGCCATTCTGAATGCCTCAAACCCGACATCCTGAAAGCAGGTAGCATACCATCCGGCTAGGTTCAGCAGAGAGAGCCGGACCCCTTTAACTTAATGACATTTGCTTTTTCTTGCATATACCGCCGATTTCCTTCAAGGAAGAGGTCCAGGCGAGTTGACTGTTAATTAGGCCTCCTAGCTTTATATCCGAGGTGGCCGGCTAATTAAGAGCTTCACTAGGGGGCGTATTCTAATCTGTTGAAAGGGCACTTAGCAGCGGAGTCTCGATGCCTCTGGGTCTAAATAAGATCTGCAGAAATTTCTAATTATTCTGGGGACGGGCACTGTGGAGACAGGAGAATTCCTCTCATTCCCGGAGAGGGAAAAGGACTCTTAAAGTTGTCCGTTAATCCCACGCACTGACCAGCATTTCCTGTTGTGGCGCCTGGAGAAAGCTTTTGATGAGAGGCGTAACGAAACCCGTGTAGCATAAACAGAAGACGTCTTATCGCCGGAATTCAAATAGTGGTAGCTGACTTCACGACAGAGACCCGACAGAAGTCCTTTCTGTAATAGGCTGCGGGTAGGAGACGAGATTGGCCTTCCTTGTTATGCCTTACCAGCAGGCCATCAGCACTGCTCTGAGCACAAAAAAATAGAATACATCATTCTGAATGGACACATTAATCTGCAGCCTTCCCGTTTCGAAGTCACCTGTAGTTAGGTCTGCAGACACTGTGTATACCATATAAATCTGGTTTCTGAGCAGGGGGGTGGGCAGAAGAAGGGTTTCCCAGTGAAATACAAGTTCGGCAACAGTTTACCTGCCTTCCAAGGCTGTTAGGAGAATGAATAGCTTCTGGGTCATCTGAAGTTTGAAAACATCCCTGTGCTCTTTCCAAAAAAGATAAAATAATAAGACTCGCCATTTTGAATGCTGGAAAGTGAGAAAAGCACGTAGAGAAGGGGGCTCTGTGGGGTTGCGGTCCTAGGAAGCTCAGGTGCATTAACCCTCTGGATTATATGCACCCAGGCTTTTGCAGCAACAAAGACAATGGGCACATTTTGCGGTGCGTGTTTGAAAACTTCCAAGCCCTGAACCTCTCAGACCCTATCTAGGAAGGGTTCCTACCAAAAGGGAGGAGGGTAGCACTGTTTTGATAACAAATGGGCATGTTTTACAGCCTTTCACTTTATTTACCTATATATCTTCTGCCGATATATTTGTTGTTTTTATCAGCTCACCCGGGTAAAACGGAGCTGTGCATAACCCAGGGATAAAATTGTTATCAGTGAGCTGTGGACCCTGAATAAATAGATCCCAAACATATATTTTTCATTAATGACCCTTGATTACTAACTGTGGACTTCCCATAGGAGATCAGCACTCTCCCCCCCCCCCACCCCACCCCCCCCCCCCCCCCCCCCCCAGTGCCAGTCTTTCTGGAATTCTCTCTTTAACTGTTCCAGGTCTCAAAGGCTTGGGGCTGGGAGACTGAGCTTGGCCATTGCCGGGAACCAGCCGGAAGGGGGAAAAGTCCTACAAAAATCCTGCTCCTCTGCCTACAGATTCCGGTCTCCAACCTCACCCCTGGCCATCGCTGCCCACCTTCCTGAGCGTGAAGAAGGGACAGAGACTTGGGGGAAAGAAAAGAGCAGCAGGAGGAGAGGGCTGGTAATTTACAAAGCCCGAAATAGCAGCTGCTAATGGGTCTTTGCACTCCTGCTATAATCTTTGCAAGGTCACAATCAGAACCAGCCATGATTGATTCCGAAGGGAAACTCAGCACTTCACATCCATAACGGACATTACAAAACAGAGTAGAGCTGGTTCAGGAGTCTGTGTGTTTCTCAAGTCACCCGGTGTGAGCTTTTCATCCTGCACGGGCCGGGTGGATCGGGGCCCGGTCTCTACCCAGGTCCTAATAATGACTGCAGTGGGCCAAGCAATTAACGCCATGGGTTCCGCGAGCCCCCGTCAATTGCCCAGGCAGGGCCCCTCAGCTGCCATTTTAGAAAGTTGCCTTCTTGGAAAGCGACACTGAAACACATCCCTAAAGGGTTAAGGGCAATGAGTGACAACCCTTCGGCATGATTTACAACGCGGAGCCCTGTAGTGAAACCAGGACTTGATGGATGATGCTGAAAGTCGGAGACTAACCATAAATCATGTCTTTGAATCACTGACAAAGATAAAGGAGAGAAAGAAAAAGCTGTGGCATTGACATTCACTCTCCCAATAATGTACATTGACTAGTTACAATGCGGAGCCTTAATTAAAAAAAGCCAACTCGAGGTATTCACCTCGATGGAGAGATCCTACCTCTTGGGAGGCTGCTCTTTGAGATTACAAATCAGGGTTTGAGCCTCTTTCCAGAAGGTCACTGCCACTGGCAGAAGACTTCCAACGTGAACAACACCAGGCTCCCAGTGAAACAGAACAAAAACACCAGAACACAAAACAAAAGAGGTGAAGACGCCTGGTCAAGAAGTCCGCCCCTGTACTCAGGGGTAGCCATCTTGGGAAATGGCAAATATCAAGAGGGAGTTCATGGAATGCAATCCAACAGATGGTGTTTCTCATCAGAAAACACCCAGGTCAGATACGTGAATCATCAGAGTGGCCAGAAGACACAAATGGGTCAAGCAATATAACTTGTGTTCCGAAGTCACAGCCCCAAAGGGGAGGAGAGGGACATGGCTGCCCGCTCATCTGGTGCCTTCTTCCTGGGATGGATGCGAGAGAAACCGATGGCTCCTCCTTTCTCAGGTGCAGGGAGGACGGCAGGCCTCTCTTTCCCAACTCAAGATGGGTTTCCTCTTCGTTCAGGGAGAAACCCGCTTTCCTGTGGCAGGGGGTAGAAGCAGTCTGGGATGTGTTTCCTCAGTCCTGAACAAATATCGCGTGTATGTCTTCAGGCTCTGGATATGCCTGGGCCACGAACGTGGGAAAAGACAGGGTAGGTGCCTACAATCAGTTCATTGTGTTAAAAGTATTTCTTGGACATCAGCTGTGTTTTAGGCACGTCGTTGGTTGGATTTAGGGAATCTGTTGATGAATGAGATGCATTTATTTCCAGTCCTTTTTTAGAGGGAGACAAATGGGGCGGGCGCCTGGGTGGCTCGGTCGGTTGAGCGTCCAACTTCGGCTCAGGTCATGATCTCACGGTCCGTGTATTCGAGCCCCGTGTCGGGCTCTGTGCTGCCAGCTCGGAGCCTGGAGCCTGCTTCGGATTCTGTGTCCCCTCACCCCTCTCTCTCTCTGCCCCTCCCCTGCTTATGCTCTGCACTCTCTCTCCCTCAAAAATAAATAAACATTAAAAAAAGTTAGAGAGAGACAAATAACAAACAAAAGAGATAACGAGCGTGGTGACTGTTGTAAAAGGGGAGGTGGGCTGAAGGGCGAGGCGGGGCACAAAGCAGTGACAACAGCAGCCTCTGCCTGGGCGTGGGGCACCAACAGGGCTGGGATGGGAGTGCGTGTAGAGCAGCTGTGAGCCCAGGACAAGGAGGACAGGACAAAGAAAGCAAGAAGGAAGAGACTGGAACATAGTCTCATTTTTCTCCCAGTCTCTGGGAGCTGATCTGAGACCCTTTTCTGAGCTACAGGGAACCAGATGCAATACTTTTTTATTTTTTTTTTTTTTTTTTTTATTTTTTTTTTTTTTTTTAATTTTTTTTTTCAACGTTTTTTAATTTATTTTTGGGACAGAGAGAGACAGAGCATGAACGGGGGAGGGGCAGAGAGAGAGGGAGACACAGAATCGGAAACAGGCTCCAGGCTCCGAGCCATCAGCCCAGAGCCTGACGCGGGGCTCGAACTCACGGACCGCGAGATCGTGACCTGGCTGAAGTCGGACGCTTAACCGACTGCGCCACCCAGGCGCCCCTGCAATACTTTTTTAAAATCTATTTTCATAACCCTTTGCCCCAAGGAAGAATGTTCTTCACGATTCTGTACAGACAACGCATACAGGTCAGTGCCCGGTTTGAGGCCTCTGCACAATCCCAGGGACAAGCAACAGAGAACTCTGCAGGCCCTCCCCATCATGTCTGCTGGCTGGCTCAGCGTGTCCGTTTGCAGGCCAAGATTCTAGAAAATTCCTGCTTTGAACTGGATGACACCATAGCATCTATGGCTTACACCCAACCTGAGGGGTCTTTATTCTAGTTCTGAGAGATCATCCTTCTTGGCAGGACCCAGACACCATGATGAGAAGCCTGGAAAAATCACCCAGCTATGAAAATCAAGAGGTGTGTGCTTAAGCTGTGGGAGAAGGACCCAGGTTTTCTTCGTACCCGAGCCTTGCCCATCACGAGCTGGGTGCCTAGGGATAAATCACTCACCCCATGCACTAGCGCGTTTCCCTCTGTGCTCTGCTCAGTTGTGTCCTTCTCATAAACCAGCTTGTCTCCCTCTCTTTAAAAAAAAAATCTGCTCGGCTACATGTCCTTACTTTTGTGCTTACCTTAAAGCTGGAAACACCTTGTTTATCTCTCAGCTCCCACACAGCCACGGGGGACCTGTCTCCTTACCCGCTTCCCCCTCTCGCGCTCATTCTGTATTTACCAAGCTTGCTCTCTGTCCCAGGCCCTGTGCCAGGAGCTGACGATATAACCCACACGGGCAGAGGTCTCAGTCCTTTACAAGCCGTCTTGTCTGACATACACAAATAACGTTTTCTAACCAGGCAAGATTCAGAACAACACGCATCCCGAAATGGTCCATAGCGTTGCTTTGACACTTGAATCTTGCTGATGTCTATCCAGCATAAACGGAGAAAAGCACTGACTAGCTGTGTGACTTTGTACAAGTGGACTACCCCTTCCGAGCCTCCGTTTCCCGATTTGTAAAACTAGGCAGATAATATGATCTATTTGCGGGGTTGTTTTTGCAGGGACAGTCCCATTACGCACTGCTTGTTCCACAGAGAGACCTCACAAAATCATTGCTGTTACTGTGATATGATTTTTCTAACCGTACCCACTTTGAGTTAACTATTCTGGGACCAAAGCAATATACAAACAGAAACCCAAGCCCCCTCCCCTGAAATGAGAATGGAAGGGAAGGGAGGGCTCATCTATATAGAAACAGTTGCATGTGTGGCTATGCCACCTGCCACGTATGCATATTTCTCTGTAGCTTGAGTCGTTTCTTTGTGTCTCTGTCCGACTTCCTCATAGTACTTCCTGTGGAGAAGTTGACGGGTCCTGATATTCAATCAATGTTAGGCAACAAGTGATAAGACAAAAGAAAGAAGGGTTCAAAAAAGAAGATGTGTATTTTAACTCTGTAACATCGCATTACTGTGCATTCAGGGGAGGATGGAAACAGATACTGCTTAACTGAGCCTGGCCGTGAAGATTCTTAAAGCCTTGCATTCACTGCATATTACTTAGCGGTGATATACAGAATGGGTGAACTGCGTATATAATACACATCACGTATATCATACAGCCTGTAACGTCTATGTAACTTCTAATGATGTGTGCGTGTCTTTCTAAGACATAACAAGCCCACGGTGGCCAACAGGCTATGGAGTGGAAAGCAAGGACTTTTTAGGGGAGTTAAAAAGCAACACAGCTCCCCTTCTGTGCTCCCCAAATGTTCCCAGGAGCTTTAGATATTTTCCTTGACATTGCTTAGCAGAAGTAAAGAGTGATATTTAACCATTTGTGATTCATTATATTAACTAATTAACTAACTAATTAATTTTTTACTGTTTATTATTGAGAAACAGAGAGACAGAGCATGAGCAGGGGAGGGGCAGAGAGAGAAGGGGAGACACAGAATCCGAAGCAAGCTCCAGGCTCAGAGCTGTCAGCACGGAGCCCGACGCTGGGCTCGAACCCACAAACCGTGAGATCATGATCTGAGCCGAAGTCGGATGCGTCACCGACTGAGCCACCCAGGCGCCCCTTTGATTCATCGTATTAACTTAAAAGGGAAACTGTACTCAAGGACCTGTTACATCAATGAAAACATCCGAACATGTTGTCCTTAGAGGTGCAGTAGAAATTCACTCCTACTTAGGGTGATGCCCACTTTTTGTTTCACAGATTAGCAGCGTTAGGGGGATGCTGGGGCTCATCACTGGAAGAAATGTGGGTTTGGAATCCAGCGTTCAGGTACCTTGCAGCTTTTATGTTGATTTTGAACTTCACATACATTAAAACTGCATCATCTATCAATCTTATGGTTACATGTCACTTATGAAAATCTACTGAGTATTGTTTTCATCTTGCCTTACAACAAGCTGCGAAGCCTCATGAATACTGAATAGTGCTGGAAATACAGCACATCTTTTATTTTTAAAGGTCCCGACAGTTTGGAATGGCAGCATTTCTTTGTTGAAAGCGGCCCTTCCCCACACCGATGGGGGGCTTTCTTCTCCATTTTCCATTCTGCCCAGGAGTGAGAGGCGGCATTACCTTGCATCATTAGTAGGACTCTCAGGGTCCTTCTGCCACGGCTGCCACCTCCCTGTGTGTGAACCCTGTTGGTGTGAGTCACTAGTGGGGGACTGCGTGGTTCAAGGGGGACACTGTTATTCAGATATCAACCTGTAAGGAGACAACGGGCCAGGCAACCTCCTGAACCATTTGACCAGCTTTCCTGGCACTTTATCCTCAAGCTTATTTTAATTTAATGAGACAGAGAGGGAAAGAAGGCGACAGAGAGAGATACAGAAAGATACACACAGATAGGGATACACAAAGAGAGACGGACATTGAAGAAATTAATCACGCAATGGGCAATGGTAAATGTATCTCGTTGTACTTCTTCAGAGTTTCCTTTCTACCATGTGTTTATTCTGTAAATATTTCCCGAGCGGTTACTCTATGCTGCATATGGAGGATACAGAGCTCGGCAAGAAAGTGTCTATTGTCAGGTGGAACTTACATTCTGGATGCGGGAGATGATGGTGATGAGGGTGATGAGGGTGGCGAGGGCATAACCGAACCTACCTGAGTGCTTGCTGTGTGCTGGGGTTGTGCCAGACGCTTCAGACAGATTTGTCCTGAGCACTTGGCCACTGGCAATATATTTCATTCCCACCACACCCCTAGGAGAGGCTATTATTATTACCATCCCCAGTTTCCCCGTTTTACACATGAGGAGACGGAGGTAGGGAGAGATGAACTGCTCCGGAAGAAGGTGCAGCTGGGATTTGATTTGGGTAGTTTGGCTTGAGAATCTACCCTTTTTGAAATCACTAAACCTGTAGGCTCTATAAATAGGTCAATGGAGAAATAAATGAGAGCTCCCGGGATATTGACAACTGATATGCAGGGTAGTGCCTGGCTGGGGGGGGTGGGGGGGTGGGGGGGTCATACTGCTTCAGTGCAGGGGTCAGAGAGAAGGTGACGTCTGGGCTAGGACCTAAAGGGTGAGAAGGAGTGGGATAAAGCAAAACTGGATGGAAGGTCGTGCCAGGGGAACCTAGAACAGCAGGGGAGATCTCTGAGCCAGGACCCGCAGCAGGAAATGAACCTGGTAGGGCTCTTTGAAGAAGAGAAAGAAATCCAAAGTTGCTGAAGAGAAATGCATCCGGAGAGGGGGCAGGAAGGGATGTGACCATGACCAACTGAGCTTGGGTCACTTTGGGGTCTTCTAGGATTCTGAGAGGTTGCCACCCCCCTCCCCCCGGGGGGCATTTGCCAAAAAGGGGCCACATGGTACAGTTCTTATCACACCGATGTCTTTAAAATGCAAAACAGCCCTAGAGGTTTAGAGGAAATAAAAATAATCCAATCAAATCAGTGAGGTTGTCCCAACTCACGGGGGATTGGTGATGCCTTCCCCACCGCGGCATGAAAGTCTGTCTATTTGCGGGAAGAACTTCCCATGGTTATTTTCTTCTACCAATCCACAGGGCAGAATACTCCCCTTCACACCCCAGAATGGAAACGAGACCAGCAAGAGGAGTAAATACACGTCAGTGGGTCACCAGGAGGAGCGAAGGCTACCGCAGAGGTTGGAAACGGTGCTCCAAGGTTCGTACGCTGCTCACAAATGTCTTTCTTGAATTGCCAGTATTTTCTGTTTGTTTGTTTATTTTATTTATTTTGGGAGGGGGAGAGACCGAGAGAAGGAGAGAGAGAATCTCCAGCAGGCTCCGCACTGTCAGCTCGCGGCCTGACACGGGTCTCTATTTCACAAACCATGAGATCAGCACCTGAGCAGAGAGGAAGAGTGGGACACTCAACCGACTGAGCCCCCTAGACACCCAGCATCGGCAGTATTTTTGAGAGAGGTGAATTCGTCGCCAATGTTCCCAAATCATAAAGATCAGGAAAAATTTCCAAAGTTTGTACAAACTGAAAACAAACTAGCAAACACAAACCTCGAGTGATCTGGTAATACTGACCTGCATGGCCACCGTCAGCTGGGACTAAACATCGTGTGCTCTTTCCGTTAGGACAAGTGCCCTGGAGTTTACCAAGGTCCACACCACTCCCTATCGCTCACTCCATTTCACTCACGTCTATCTGCCTCTTGCAGCCTTTTGTGTTTGCTGGTTTAATGTAACAGGAATCCGAAAGTTCAAATCTCTTTGGTCTGGGAATCTCATGCAAAAAAGATGGAACTATTTTTTTTTCTTTTTTTTTTTTTTTACTGGAATTTGCAAGCCCTTCACTTCAGAGCGTCTGGGAGGGAACTCTTCTCTTTACATTTGCGCGCCTCATCATAATTCCCGGCGTGTACAATAAATGACGTGTAAATCCTTGTGTGACCTATTAAAAATGGCATGAGCTGGGAATCTGCTGCGTCTAAGCTGCATGCTTTTGAGCAAATAACGGCCGCTCTTTCCAACCTCATCTTTGTCATCTGAAAAATGGGAATAATCATACACCCTTATAAAGATACTAGGAAGACAGAATGTAATCACGTGCGTAAATTCTTGGCATACAGGGGCTTATAACTTTACAGTCTTGATACAGTCATAGGGTATGGTGGTCATCAGCTTAGAAACCAGTTCAGATGTATATGGCATCTGTAAGCACGAATGTTTATGAATATGTATTTGTATTATGTTGTATGTGTGTCAGAGATGGGCCTAGAAAACGTGTATCTAATTACACACATATTTGGGCCTATTTCTTCTTTTGATTGGCTCCAAATCCTAACGAGGCTTATGCACTTACCTTTTTCTGTCTCATACCCATTGTTTATGCTACAAACCCTCCCTCTTGCCTAGAAAGTGCACTTCATTAATTAAAAGTGATACCATGAGAAAGTCTGGACTCATCATGCAAAAAGCCTCCCTGTTCCTGGAGACATCAAAGCCAAGGGCCAACCCTGGAGAACAAGGTTTCTCAGCATCGTCTTACACCTCTGGTCGAGCGTGCATTTCCCACTTAACGCTGACAAGTTGGTGGACTTTTCTAAAAAACCAAGGATGGGCCGACCGTCCCCCAGTTAAGGGCAAAGACTCACGTCGGGTGCTTCCCTGAACGTCCTTTCAGGTTCAGGGCGTGGGGGGATGTGCCTGGTGCAGGACTGGCCCTTCCCTCCCCGCCGGAGAAGGCAGAGGGAAATGACAGCCATTGCCACCTTGTAAGTCACGTTAAAATCGTGGGAGCCTTTTGCTCTTGGTGAATTTTGAGAAGGGAGCCGTGGGCACCAAACCACTGCCTGTTCTGACGGATCGAGGGCCACCACCGCAGCCCACGAACGTCCTCGGGTACAGGAGCAGAGAACCTTCCAGAAGCACTTGCTGCCTGCCACATTTGCAAAGGTTCTAATGATGGCTCGAGAGTCCCATTACCGAGAGGTGGGGAACCCGTCTGAGGATGGACGCCGGGCACTACTGTGGCTGAGGGGCACACAATTTCCTTTTCCCCACCTCGCCCCTTCTCCGAGAGGCTCTGTCGGAATAAAATTTTTGTCTAAAGCACTTTTTTTTTTTTTTGATTTCGTTTCCATCAGCATTTCCTGCCCTCTCACCTTAAAAAAAAAACAGCGCTGAGAACTTTTCAACCAAAAGCAGCCATGTGGAGCTTGAGCCGTTCCAGATTTACACAGGCCCTCCGCTAACATCCTGTCGGGTGCTAAAATCCCACAGCTGTTCTGTGAGGACCACCCGGCTCGCCATGAACCACATCTGACAATATGATACTGCTCGCTTCCAGAACCCTTCACACAGTTATTCTTGGATAAAAGGTAAAGCAAATAACCAGCCAAGTGCTCACTGCTGCAGAAACAAAGACCAGCCAGCCATTTATCAAAGCCCGAGACACCGCTTTGCTTTAAGTACAGACACCTCTCCCATTACGGCTTTAAACGGTAACACGATATTATATCAGAAATGACAAATGGCACTGGAGGGCCCAGCCTATACACAATCGATACCTGCTCAAAAGTAAGAACCATCTTGAACATATCGACAGAGGGAACAGGAATTCTCCTAATACCGCAATGTGGGTTTTTGTTCTTTGTTTTTTTTGTGTTTTTTTTTTTTTGTTTTTTTTTTTTTTTTTTTTGGTGTCGTGTTGGAACCACAGGCCAACAATCCTCATTTCGCCATGACATTTTTTTTTTTCCCACGGGCGCTCCGTAGCCGCCAGACGTGTGGCGGGTGTCACATGATTATCGCTGTCCTGTATCTATGCTATATTGGATTCTAAGAGGCGCAGGCCAAGGAAATTGATTAGGAGGCTGCCCCTGCAGCTTAAAACTCATTTTGGTTACATTCACACAAAGGCAGGGGCCCCGGGAACTACTAGGCTCCGTGACAAATGGCAAAAGGGCCATTAGGGAGGTTATGCCCCAGGGAGTTCTCTGGGTCCGGCCCCCAAATGTCCTTTTTGAAAACCCTCCTATCCCTGCCCACACCCCGCCGTAGGCTTTCCTGCCAAGAGGGGACCCGGCCCCAAGTGGCTGGTGAGGGACGATTGTTCATGCTCCCCCATGTGGTTGCATTGAGGCGGAAACCAGACACAGAATGACTTGGAATTGGGTGAAAAGGCTCAGAGCAAAGGCAGGTGATAGTGTAGGAAGGTGGGGGAGGGGGATGGCTACCTGCAGGCAGATGAAAAGAAATCCTTCGCAACAACGAGGGCACCTTTCTCTGACATCCTGCCCCCCCAACAATACTGGGGGGGGGGTGAGAATGGCAACCCAGGACCCCTCGGAAGAAGTGAAATGGGTGTGAGCACACTCGCGGCGTCTTCTGCCTCTTCCAGCTTGGCATTTCTGCTCCGGCACGTTTGCAGCGGGGTTTTTGAAATCTGAACGCGGAACGTTTTCCAGGCAATTCCGATTTTGAGCCAGGTTTGAGAAATTGAAGGCTTAAAGCAGTGGTGGGCTGGTAGATGTTAAAGACATAGCTCTCAAAACACAAAACAAGAAAAGGTCTAAACTGTAGCATTTGCCAACTTCCACGGTGAAAATACTTCTGCCGTGGCCAATTTCGAGAAGCCACTGAAGGAGTCAGGAAGAGATATGTTCGCAATCAGTGCCAGCTAGATGGTACAAGCTGGCATGAGCATACCACTGGCTCCAATCAAAGGAAAATCTGAATAAAGATAATGAGAGCTTGTGATAAGTCATATCAACGACGGTCACCGTGGGGGAGAGGGGTCACTCAGCAGAGCTGAGCAAAGTCTTCCTTATGTTGGTGGGAAACCCATTCGAGTCCCAGGACCTAAGATGACACCATTCATGGTCACGTTCCACTTGGACCATTCTCCACTCCAAGTCATAAGAGGCATAATAAAGGAATACATGCTGAGAGTCAATAAAATGACCGTACTCCGATGATACACGTAGAAATACATCATTTAAAAACCCTCAGCTAAATTACTGAATCAGGCAAAGGATTACTAATTAGTGCTAAAATCATTAAGCGGATGGTTGATGGGGGATCGGACATCCATTTAGTGTAAAAGTGACACTACCAAGATTACTTTCTAGCTCCAAGGGGGTAAGTGCACCTGTACAATGGAACAAATCAAACTGCCACCATTTTAGCTCAGGTGCGATTTTTGACATCACTGATTTGGGGGCAAACAGATCGTGTGTTTTCATCCGTGTTGCAACAGAGTCTTCTACGCCGCTGATGTGTTCCGGTAAAAACAAGTCCCTTTTGAGCCCATGGGGTCTTACGTATCACTTTTACGGGGGAAGGAGGAGCACGCTAAGTGACAGTGAGAAACTCCCAGACAAATTCAGAAGGAAGACATTCTTCAGGACAATTGGCTCTCTCTGTTCTACAATTCTGGGTCATAAAAAAGGGACCACGCTGGATTAAAAAAAGACTTATGGGGCAAAACCAACGTGGTTCTGGATTGGGCAGTGGTTTGATCAAGTCAGCTGAAAACAACATTTTTGTGTAAGTGGAAAAATACGAATATGGGCTGGGTATTAATAAGATAAACATTATTGAAATAGAAAAATAAATATTGTTGACCGAAAACAGTAGGTTATAGCATGTCTATTACCACCTCATTTTATGTAAACATACATATGTAGCCAGAGAATGCTCTGGAAGTACATACACAGTCGTGGTACTCTCTGGCTGATTGAGAATAAGATGATTTACTTTCTAATTTTTGTCTATATTTTCTAATGTTTTACAAGCCACATGTTTTGCTTCTGTCATTTTTATTAAAATAATTTTTTAATGTTTATTTATTTTTGAGAGAGAGACAGAGACAGAGGCAGAGAGAGACAGAGCACAGGCAGGGGAGGGTCAGAGAGAGAGGGAGACACAGAATCTGAAGCAGGCTCCAGGCTCCGAGCAGTCGGCACAGAGCCTGACGCGGGGCTCAAACTCATGAACGGTTAGAAAATGACCTGAGCTGAAGTCAGACACTTAACCGACTGAGCCACCCCACCCAGGCACCCCTCGCTTCTCTAATTTTAAAGAAAAGTGTTTTTTTGTTTGTTTTTTAAGGAACAAAATACTCAGCAAAACAGTTATTGGCCCCTGAAAAACATTAACATGACAATATCTTATAATCCAGAAAAAGTCAAGTGCATTCATGTCAGGGACCTGGACTGGTTCTGGTTCTGTTTCCAGAGACACAGAACAAGGCATGGCACATAGTAGGTGCTCAGTAAAGTTGGGGGGGAGGACTCTAATCCATGAAACATTCTCAATCATAGAAGGGACAACAGATCTGGGTCCGCCAAAGCGAGGACAAGTGGAAAGACTGTGTTGTCAAGTCATGGTGCCACCGAGGGTTGGAAGGCGAAAAACATGGCAAGAGAGAAAGGCAGAAAAGAACAAGTTGAAGACGTTCTGACTCATTCAGGAGGTGAAGGGACCAAGCTGGAACTGACTATTTGGCCTTGGCATTCCATATCTCCCAGATAACGTGGTGAGCAGCTGTATTGCCAGCAAAGACTTCCTTCATCTTTCTTAGGCTAACACTCCCAAGGCCAGCGGGGTAGATGGGAGCCACGCACACACCCAGAGCATTCCCCATGGTGGATGAAATCAGGACAAGTGGCCCTTCTGTCACATTTTCATTTCCCTCAAGTGGTTGACACATCCTGGCTACATTCCCCCCTCTGCCTGATGAAAATAGAAACTTAGCAAGAGAACGCCTTGCAGTGCCTCAAGATATGAGGCAGTGACAGTGGCTTTAACCCCAGGAAATCGGGTCCCTGGCAGGTCAGGCACTGATCTGTTAGGTGTCTTAGTCTGCACGGCCAAGAAATTTTCGATGGCTCGTATGCGATCGTTTTTCCGTGAGAAACGTGTGAAGGAGCTGAGTCTGCGTGTGTGTGTGTGTGTGTGTGTGTGTGTGTGTGTGTAAGTGTGTGCATTCCAGGTTGTGTAGGAGAAATCTCAGTTGGTTTCTAACTGCGCTGTGCATGGGTTACCGTAAATACGGCAGGTGGTGGGGATGGCCAGTGCCAATGTCGACTTCACAGTGTTGACTTCACTCAAGGCGGGGGGGAACGTTGCCACGTGTGTCCAGGGAAGTTCTTGGGTTCCACCCCCGTCTGCTTTTCCAATCAATCTTCAAAGACGCCCTTGTGCACTGGGACACCTGAAATGTTCACTAGGGAAACACACATCGTGGAGAACCTGTCTCACAATATCTTTGAAACTTTTTCACATGATCACACAGGGTGGAAAGGAATGGGTCAGGAATGTGCCCTGATCTGGTTGATCTTTTGTCTCGCAGCCAGGGGAAAGGGCCATTTTCCTCCCCTGCCAGGCACTCAGGACATGCTGTTCTCTGAGTAACATTGAAAAATGAGTTTGAAACTCCTTGCCTGTGTGTCTCTTGTTCCCTATGCCAAGTTCAAGGAGCACACTTCTGACTTCGGGGGGTGGGGGTCAAAATTCCATCTCAGCCAGGTAATCATGGAAAAAGGCACGAGGCCACCTCATTAAATGCCAGTGAGTACTGCTTTATGGTCAAATTTGGGGTATCGGCACACTGAACTCACGCAGGCTCTCCCCGTCTTCAGACAGGGTCTGAGACAGAGACAGACAGGCAGACAGAGACTTTCATATTCAAACCATCTGGGAGCAAAGGCTGACAGAAAGTTCTCCCGGTACTTCATACTGATTTGGTTGCTTTTTACCCTGTGCACGTGTATCAAAAGGAAAAGGGGGACCTCGGATTTCCAAAAGCCAGAGGAAGTCTTCGGCAAAAGGTGTGCCGTCTTCATTAATTGTTAGCAAGCTTTAAATTAACTAGTCACAAAAAAAAAACACCCAAAAATAAATAAAATAAAAAAATAAATTAATTAATTAACTAGTCAGTTTCATTAACTTAATCCCATTAGGTATTTGGTGAATAATCTGCAACGATTTGCTTGCTGTCTGCTTAGACTGAGAACTCCATGTGGGCAGGCATGGCTGCCTTTACATGTTGGCATCATCAGTAGGGTCAGAGTACTTAGCTCATGTTTGTTGAATGAAGGAATGAGAATGAATGAATGAATGAAACTCCTAAAACCATCCTGGAGTCATAACGGAGGCTTGCTAAATACTGAAGGAGGGGAATGCAGGAGGGAGGGCGAGAGGGGCAGGGAGGAAGTGGAGAGGGAGGGATGGAAGGAAAGGTCAGACACACTGTGTGTCGCATAGTAGGTGCTGTATCAGGCAGTATGAATTCACTGATGCATAATTTCCCAACATCAACCGAGAGCTGTGTGTTGTGGCCCTCACTTCTTCACCCACTTGATTCATTTGGTTTCGTTCCCTTTAACCATATTTTGCTAAATTTGACGTCTGTGGTCAGCAACACTGGCTGCCTCGGGACAGCTGGCAATTTCTAAATAAAGGCAATGACCTCCACTCCGCACTTGTAGGGGGTTTTGATTTGTCAAAAGCCTGTTCTGCTTCTACAAGCCCAGTCCACCTTCCCAGACCTCTCTTTCTTTCTAATGCTATTTGTTTTCAAGAGAGACACCGAGCTTCTCTTCATTTCCCTTGATCGGTTAGAAACAGAATTCACTCAGACCTTCTTCCAGTCTTTCATTTCGACTCACTTTGTGCAGAGCAGTGGCTACGTCCTGGGTACCAATCTTGGAGCCAGGGCACATCAGTGCAAAGAACAACACGGCCCCTACCCTGTGGCTCCTGCCATCTTGTTGGGGAAAAAGCCAACGCTGGTACAGACACCAGCACTGCAGAGAATGGCTGAAGCTAAGAGAAGGACAGACGGGTGTGGGGAAGGGGTTCTTGAGGTAGGGTGGCCAGGGGGACCTCTCAGAGCAGATGACCAGTAAGCAATGCGGATGGCTGAGGACAAATGAGGACACACATAAGTGCAGACACAGAGGCAGTGGAGCCCCGAGGGCCTGCAAGAGGAAAGGAAGATGAGAGGAGTGGGGCCAGGTTGGTCAAAGGGCTAGCAAATACGGGGAGCAGTCAGGGGCCATCACAGAGCTCAGTGGCGGGGGTTTCGCCAAGGGTGTGGGCAGCCATTGGGGGTGTTTGACCACAAGAGTGTGGACTCTCATTTGTGACTTCTACAAGCTCAAAACCCTGATTTCCCAGAAGCCACACGTCTGACCCAACAAGGCAGCTCCTTGTTCCTAACCGAACACATTTAAGCAGGGCACTGGCAGTGGTGGACCTTCCCGCATGAAGTTTTAGAAAGATGGCGCTCTCCTTTGTTGCTTGATGCATGCTCAACAGGCAAGAATGAACCAAACTCAGAAGCAGCTGTCCTGGTGGGGCCCTGGAGAAAGGCTATATTTCACCCTGTGCTTAAGCAAATTAATTTGTAGAGCTTGAATGAAACCCAACTTGGCTGACAGCAGCCGAGCCTTTGCAATTTCTTGGGATCTTCTGCTTTAGGGTAGCTTTCGCGGAGCGTTCCGCTTTAGACAAAGCCAACCGCCCCTCCACGGCAAATGCCATCATTCTTAAAATTAGAACAAAGTTTTGAATGAAGTAATAAATTCTACCCATATGCAAAGGCGTAACACAAGATGGGATTTGGTAATGCACTCTTTCTGCTGATGCGTTAACGAGATACAGCATGTAGTTCTATCAACAGGCCCTGTAGAGGGTCCGGTGCCCCCCTCTCCCTCTCAGTGTCTACCTTTCATTACAGTGTCTCTGAAGCCAGCCAAGTAATTAATGGGAAAAGTACCTAATGCCGCATGAACCTCACCCAATCATTTCTAAAATGGATCAAAATTCTATAAATGACAGTTTATGCATCTGGTGAAATGCGTCTTTTCTTTTCAGAAGGTGTTTCTATTACGGTTAGCCTGAACATCATGTGATATTACAGTTGCTAGGGTAACTCCTTTTTTTTAAAAAAAAAAAAAAAAAAGAGAGAACAACAGAGTAAATAAGCATGTAAATCGACTTTGGCGCTATGTAAATTCTAGTGAATCTGTTATCGTTACCTTGACGATGAAAAAAACTGGCATTTATCTTCTCTGGCCCCCAGTATGATTTGGTTTGAACTTAAAATGTATAAGGTACTCGTGGGGAAGTGTCAAAGGCTCTGGAGATACACGGGAGGCAGAGATGTTAAGAAGATGGGTTTAACCGGAAAGGAAGCCTGGACAATGGTGACGGGTGCCATAAAGGCCAGGGGGAGAGTACGCGATCGTCTGCACGTCCATAAGCAGGTGTGCATGGCATAGAACGCCCCCTTGGTGGGGGTGGGGGTGGGGGTGGGGGTGGAACCTGAGCTTACAGGGAAGCCAGAAACCTCACCAACTGTTCAGACAGTGTCCCCCCTGATTTCTCACCTCCGACTTGCCCGGATTCTTTGGCAATCCCAGCACTGCAGACAAATCTGTAAAAACTGCTTGCGTCCTTTCTGTTAGGTACAAACGTCTGGGGGCAGCACACGGCACTCAGTAATGATGACTGCGGACAAAGCGGGGCGAATCTTTCCAACTATTTTCCGCATGTCCCATCTAGAGGTTTGAGGATTCCTCCGCCCCGCCTGCATGTTACAGTTGAGGTTGGCAGTGGACACGGGGACGGGAAGGGGCGTGGGCAAATTTGGAAGAAGTACGTGGAAGAGAGGATGAGGAAAGAGACACTCTGGTAATGAAAAGCACCAGCATTTCCATCAGTCAGGGCACAGCGATCAGAAAATACATCAAAGACAAAGCCTGAAGGTCGCGATGACGATACCCAACAGAAAACAGCCCAACCAACTGGCAGGGTTTTGACCTGTCTCCCCTTTTCTAAAAATCATACTAAAAGCTCAGCTCGCGCTTTTAATGAATGAATGCTCTGAAACAGCTGTGCACAGTGCCTAACAAAACTTGTGACCTGAAATGATTAGTTCAAAGAGGACGTATGCTGGGAATTCCCGGAGGAGGCAGTAACGAAAGGGGTGTACTTTGACAATCCAAATTTATAGCGAATTCCACACCTTTCATTTGGCACCTGGATGCTGTGGAATATTTTTGGATGTATCAAAAATATTACAAAGGAAAAATTACGTGCCACCTTGCTTTATCTTCTTATAAAGTGAGGCTGACGACCTAGGGAGCATAAACTAGGATTGCATCTCCTTCACTCTGAAACCGCCTTATTTTAATTTTCACACGAAATCCGGATGCAATTTGCAACCTGGTGTAGGCATTGAACATGCTGGGGGTTCTGCCCCACCTCTCGCCGCTCCCCCCCGCCCCCCAAACAAAGCTTCTGCTAAATCTCTGCACGCCTCACAATGGATGGAGTGTCAGAATTGAGGAACTAAAGACAACAGAAGTCAGGAGCTACAAGAAACAAAAGAACACGAAAACAGTGATGGCAAAGCCTTCCGCGGAGAGTCCTATGGTTCCTTCCGCATCTCTGAGTGACAGGCAGAGACATCGACAGCTAACTCAAGATCCATCAGGGGCCGTATTGCCTTTCTATCGAAATGATGAGTTTAGAGAGCAAGCTGCAAATGAATGCCTGAGCTTTGTCGGGAGGTTCCGAGTGTCACAGCCGAAGTTAGTGCGGCATTGCTGTCTGCTTCATCCAAGAGATGATGGGGCCCTTCTAGAAGGAGAACAGCAGGGTAGCACAGAAATGGAAGGTAAAAGAGGTTAATTTATGGAAATTATCCAGGTCATGTAACCAGTAGGACATATCATGCAGAGCTTTAAGAGAGGAGTGGTAATGTATGTAAAATCTGACTTTCAGTAGGTCATGAGACGATGACAGTTATCAGGAGTCAGACAACTTTTAGTAACAAAAGCTAACATTTTCGGTGGGTTTGCCAAGCACCAGGCACTCCGCAAAGACACAAAACAATAGGGCAGGCCCCATGATCCCCATCTTACAGATGAGGACATAGAGGCTCAGAGTGTCAACACATAATAAGGAAGGGACGGGGGGCTGATGTGTACGCTGGGCTGTAGGGACTGTGCCTGGGAAGCAGAGCGCTCGGGGGCCCATGAACTACTTTCATTTCTTTTAAAATCAGAAGGAAGAAAAAATGAACTTTGAGATAGAACATGTTTAAATATAGGATGCTAATGTATTTGTCTTTGCATCAACGTAGTCAAACAATACAATTTTTCATATTTTCTTTTTAAATGAAATTTTAATATTTTGTTATGGAGAAGACTCTGAGGGACAGGAATGAACTATCAGGTTTGAAATCCTGCTTCCCAAACTGTGGTCTGAGGACCAGAAGAATCTGCACCGGCGGAAGCCCAGACGTGTAGCATCTTCCGTCGCACCTGCTTGCTGAATTAGAATCTGCATTTTATTTTTTTTTTAATTTTTTTTAATGTTTATTTATTTTTGAGACAGGGAGAGGCAGAGCATGAACAGGGGAGGGTCAGAGAAAGAGGGAGACCCAGAACCCGAAGCAGGCTCCAGGCTCCGAGCTGTCAGCACAGAGCCCGACGCGGGGCCCGAACCCACGGACCGCGAGATCATGACCTGAGCCGAAGTCGGACGCTTAACCGACTGAGCCCCCCGGGCGCCCCTAGAATCTGCATTTTAGTGAGACCCAAGGGTGATTCCTGTGCACACTAACATTTGAGACGCACTTGACCAAACCCGTAACAGATAGTTCATACCAACTCCTCATTCTCACTTAAGCTGCAATAGTCTTAACCTACATCAAAACGCAAAGCCGTGCTAAGTGACAAGAGAGTTATGGCCAATAACTGCTTCCATACCCTCTTTCTCACTGTAAGGCAGGTAGGCTGCAAAAGTGCAAACAGTAATACACTCCTAGATAAAAATACAATTTCGAGATAACAATGTTAATCAAACTGTGAATAGTCTGCTAACCCGGGAAACCATTAGGAGTTTTGTGCCAATAATTGTCTCTAACGACAGCCAACCACACCCTACTTAAGAAAGGCCCTTGGGTTGGAAGGGGCCTCTCAATCAAGGGGAGTCATGTTTGTTTGTTTGTTTACCATAACACTGCTCCCCAGCAACCCCCCAGGAGGAGGGCTTTGAGGAGCCAGAAGCCATCTCCTCCCAAGAGGCTTCTGACACCTGTGGTTACAGGGGTGTTGAACTAATAGGTGTTCTGATAGGAGGTCTTTTAGGAAGAAGCTAAAGACTGGGGGGGGGGGGGGGAGGGGAGGGTGCGAAAGAAAGAGGGAGAATGGGAGAAAAATGGGAAAAGAGATGGACTGAGAAAAGCCTGCAAGTTGAGAAGATAAACCAACATGAGGGAGTCGTAAACATTGGTAGCAGATAACCCACCTGTGGTCAGGTACCTTGTGGGTGAAAGAACGCAAGAGCGAGGGGAGAATTTAACTCTGTCCAGGGGATGCCGGACGTTGGATCAAAGTGTGTGTGCGTGTCTGTGCGTGCACGCACGCGTGTGGGTCTCTGATAGCACCTGTGATCATCTGAGCTACCTTGTTTATTTATTTATTCCCTCTGGATTTCCCTCCCTAGAAATTAATCTCCGGAAGGCTAGGGCGCTGCCTTGTCCACTGCAGCAGCATTCTCCTCACTCGGACAAGCCGCCGGCCCATAATACACGTTCAGTTTGAGCGACACTTTCTAATCAGGACCACAGATCAGGAACCACAGGTGTGAATTTAAGGAATCCGGAAGAGCTGACCGACTCTCTCATTCTGGCACGAATTCCTGATTCACTGCATGGCCTGGAACGGCGGTTCCCCGCCCCCCGCTGCCCCCTGCCTCCATTGCTCGCATGTTGAACGGGGATGAGAAGGCTCACCTGCCTTCCATTGAGGGGGCTGGTGAGAAGCAGACAAGATCATGAGTGGGTGTGTGCTCAGGAAGTCAAAGACCACGCTTCGTCAAAGAAAGAGAGCAATACCGGGATATAGGTGACTTCTTGCTCATGGTCCTGGGTTACTTCTGACTGTTGAGTATCACACCAAAGCCACCAAGGGCCCAGGCAGAAGAAGCAAAAAGCCTAGGTCACAATTCCATAGATGAGAATCATCCACAAGGAGCTATCACCACATTTCAATTTGAAGGTCAGCAACAGGACGCTCGTGGGCGAAAAGACATTTGTAAAATAAAGAACAAACAAGACACAAAGGGGCATTTTCCATTCAGACCCTTAGGCATTCGATGCTTTGCAATTTCCTGTTCATCTTTCTCCCACTATTGCTCCATTTTGTTCCTTCTGGCTTCCTGCTGTCCTATCACTGTGCCGTTTTTGTTTGGGATCCACACAACAGCTGCTGTCTTACTCTGCGTTTGTCTAACTATTGCTCTGAGAATCCCCTCACTGGCCTTCAAACCACACCAAATTCCGTTTCAGGTTTCCTGAAGGAGAAACCTGAGAACGCCATGTCATGTCAAAGACACCTGCATGGTGAGAGCCTACCCTTCAGTGCCAGGCTCATGGAGAGCTTCACGACAACCCACTAAGGAAAGCCTTACATCGTGAAGAAGCCATGTGGGCACACACCTAGCAGGGGCAGAACTTGAAAACGAGCCTGGGCCACCAGCACCCCGCCCTCCTGGCTGCTTGCATTTAAAATGCTGGAGCTTTTATGACGTGACCTTGGAAGGGTTGTTTTTGAAAATGGCAAGTCTTATGGTTGAGTCCCCGGTTTCCACATGCTCGTGGGCTTTGCGAAGGTGGTTGCTTAGATTTGAAGGTCTAGGCAAGGAATCTCTTACTTTTTACTCTTATTATTTTTGAGATAATTTTATTCTTCATAGATTTAAGTAGTAGAAAGGGGCTGGCCTCTGCCTTATTCTCTATTGGCGTCTTTCCCCTTCGGTCCTTGGTCTGCACCTGGTGGCAACTTGACCTCAGCCCTGATGCTTTGCTCTAGCTCAGGTCCCGCAGATGTCTTGTTTCCTTTGCTCTAGAGCCATTATAGCAATTAAAACTCATGGGTAAAGCCATTCCTGGCTCCAGCATCCAGAGATCTCTCTCCTCCTTCTTCTTTCCTGAATTTGCCTATAGTCAGGACCCTATTTGCATATGTGTATATGTGTGTGTGTGTGTGTGTGTGTGTGTGTGTGTGTGTGTGTAATTTGAAATTTTACTTAAGATTAAAAGTACTGCATGGACTTTGGGGGAGAAAAAGCACATTATATAGAAAGGAATAAAGCAAAAAGCAAAAAAAATCCCGTCTACACCTTCCACACAACCTGTTTCTGACAATCCCAAACCTCAGTCACGGATTATAGTCTCTTGTGTATCCTTCCAGAACATGTTCATGTATTTACAATAACGATCTCTACCTATCTGCCCACCTACCCATCTATCCATCCCCTTCTCCAGTACACAAATGTTTAACATGTTGCTATTTGCACTTAATGAGCTTAAAAGCTCGATCCATATCAGAACATATGGATCTGTTTTATTACTGTTTTAAAATGTGCCCAGCATTCTATGATGTGGCTATGCCATAATTTATTTGGCCAACCCTCTATTGATAGACACTCAAGTGACTTTATTTTGCTTTGTTTTGTTCTATTTGATTTTGTTTAAGCTATTCATGTTTGCCCTTCATTATTTACTGATGTTTTGAACTAGACTGCAAGCTTCTTGAGGGCAGAGATCATACTTAATAGCAGTCAGGGCTGTCGCCTATATTTCCACACAGGAGGTGTTATGCTCCCTCCTCTGGATATGCTGACTCATTGATACACTGGCTCATTCTTTTAAAAAAATTTTTTTTAATGTTTATTTATTATTGAAAGTCAGAGCGAGTCAGAGGTTGAGCAGGGGAGGGGCAGAGAGAGAGGGAGACACAGAATCAGAAGCAGACTCCAGGCTCCAGGCTCTGAGCCGTCAGCACAGAGCCCGACACGGGGCTCGAACTCACAAACCACGAGATCATGCCCTGAGTCGAAGTCGGACGCTTAACCGACTGAGCCACCCAGGCGCCCCTAACACTGGCTCATTCTTCCCAGCATGTATGAGACAGGTTCTATGATCACCCCACTGCACAGAAGAGGAAGCTGAGGCTTACAGGGAGGCGTAATTCATCTGAGGTTACATATATATGCCAAGTGGATTCGAGACTGTGGAATTTGACTGCAGAGATGGTCCACACTGCTCCTCCCCCCTCCCTGCTGGGTGGGGTCCTCCCTTGTAAATCCCACAGGTCTGGAGTCTGTCTTCATGCTCTGATTAAGAGCATAAAATGGAATCTGAAGTCCAGAGTCCGCTTTCTGGAATACAGATCCTGGCTCTGTCTCTTTCTTGCTGTGAGCGAAGCCTTCGCGAGTTACCAGAATGTTCTGCGCCTCAGCCTTCCCCTCTGTTAAATAGAGACAATGATGATACTCATCTCCCAGATTGTTGTATGGATTTAACAACATAACATGGCCCAGAGGAGGCTCAAAGTGAATATTACAAATTATCCAAGCCTAGACTCTAGAATGAAGACCCCATAGAAATTTGCTGACCATACCAGGGCCTAAATTTCTTCTTTTTTTCTTTCATTGTTTTCTTAACTCTCCAGGAGCACCCATACTATAGTTTAGTGGGTACTGCATAAAAACTCTTAACTGACTAGAATTTTCCTAAAATGTCAATTGAATATTTTAAGCTTGAGGAAAAAAATAGCCAGAATTCAGACATAGCAGGCACTTTTAACATAAAAGAGTTAAAGAAAGTTTTGGCAAATTGGAAAAGAAAGCAAAAGCAAAAAAAAATCCTCAAAAGGGTTAGATTAACTGATTGCAGGTAGCATATACCTGGAATTGAACGGAGAGAAACATTTAAATCCTAGTCCTTTTGGGATTCACACTTTCATTCACTTAAACCAACCAAATCGATATGGTTCAGAGTTTAAAGTAGAGAGATATTACTTTATAATTCTTCATTTCTAAAGCTACTCTCTTGGGGACCAGCGTGGTCCAGTTGGTTGAGTGTCCAGGTGTTGATTTCAGCTCAGGTCAGGATCCCAGGGTCATGAGATCGAGCCCTGGGTTGGGCTCTGTGCTGGGCACGAAACCTGCTTGAGATTCTCTCTCTCTGCCCCTCCCCCATACTCTCTCTCTCTCTCTCTCACATTAAAATAGATAAAATAAAATAAAATAAAATAAAATAAAATAAAATAAAATGAAATGAAATGAAATGAAATAAAATAAAATAAAATGACCCTCTCATTCCAGGTAAAGTAAGATAGCAAGCTGATAGTCCTAGCCAGATAAACTGAGATGTGCAAACAACCATCTTTTTTCTTTTCTTTCTTTTCTTTTCTTTTCTTTTCTTTTCTTTTCTTTTCTTTTCTTCTTCTTCTTTTTTTTTTTTTTTTCCTGGAAGGTTACAATGATTTTTAAGACTTCATACCTTTGTGGTCCTTTTTAATCCCCCCTTAGTTATTCATATGAAGCAGGGTGACTTATTACTCTAACTATAAATTTCTACCTTAGATTGCAATTTTCATCTGGAGGGAAAACCTTTTTCCTATTAATGATCTGTATCATTTGTAGTAACAACACCTTTCTCCCTTTGTTTAAAAAAAATAATAACGATAGTAATAAAAAAAAGTACAGACTTTCCTCTCCATATCAAAGTCTTTCAGAAAATAAATGAGGAAAAAATATATTTGATGCCATATTTTAGCCTGAGAAAAATCAACAAAATTATTTTTATTATATATAGAACATATAGCTCACGCATATAGCTTGGAATCAATTAATTTAAGTAATAATTTGTACAAACACCCTCACAAAAATTTTAAAGGATATTAAACACCCTGTTTTATAAACATAACACTTAATTTAGGAAAAAAAACATTTAGAAGGTAATGCATTTAGGATAAGTGCACAACACATGAAAATAATAAATGAAATTTTCCCAGTTCAGAAAATGAATGTAATTAATTAACATTTAAATTACATTTTTAATTGCAATCATGCCCTCCCAGGGGACTCATAAGGGACCATAATTGCAATTAAAAGCATGTGGATTAGATAATAAAACAATGCACACTGTCTGAAATGTGCGATTTAAAATGGAAAACAGACATTGTTATCGGCACATCTAACTTAATTGTAGCCATAAAGCAAATGTGCTGTACAAAATAAAATTCACATACGGGAACATTTAATTCTGGAGTCTCTTAAAGGGGACACGCTTGAGAGCACATTTTATGACAGGTTCTGTTGGAAACAGCCCTTTAAGGCTTTCGGATCGAGGGCTGGTGCCTTAATGTTTTTGCATTAATAAAAGCAAAGCTGAATGTTCCTATTAAAACACACAGATACATTTAAGTAAGAGATGAAACTCGATGTCTAAATTTAAGCTGCAGCACATGATTCTATTAGCTGGACAGAATGTAAGACCGTGTAATTTTGAAACTACGTGGTTTTTAAACTTTTTCTTTTATTACTATTATCTTCTCCCCTGTTTGAGAGAATCATCATGAAAGGTGTAGGCATTGGAGACCAGAGAAAGGAAAGCCAGAGAGGCGTGTGTTTGGTCTGATGAGAGGACAGCCAAGACACGTCCCCCCCCACCAGCCCTGCCTGGATAGTCTCACGTCCTGTGCCATCCACCTCGAGTAAGCCAAACCGATGCTCTTTAATTATACAAAGGCCTTCTATTTCATTAGCCTGAATCTCACCATTATTTGATCAGAAACCTTTTCAAGACCATATACATCCGTGTTTTCAGTTGGCGGGACATTTGGCAACGTCTGATTGTTTCAACTGGGCGGAAGGGACGATATTTGCATCCAGTGGGTGCATAAGACAGCTCCCCATAATAGGGAATTATCTGACCCAATAACGTTCAGGTGGAGAAACCGTGATCCCTATAGAAAAGAGTGAGAGAGGAGGTGGAAGAGAGGTGGAGAGGGAGAGGGAGGGAACAACTGTGGCCAGAGGAGATGGTCAAAAATCTTTCCGATCTACTAACAAGTAGATCAAGGGCTGCAGTCTTCTGCTTTGAAGCCTAGATGCCAATTTCATTTGCTTATTTATGAGAAACAGTGACTTTGTTTACAGTATAAACGTTAGCATGAAATTAGAAACGGCACAGCTCTAGAGAGGCAGTAGGAAGACAAAGACTAGGAAGACAAAGGTCTCCACTTTGGGGCTGGATAGATCTCCATCCCCAACCCAGCTCTGCAGCTGCCAGCTGTGTGACCTGCTCAAGTCAATTCTCCCCTGCAAAGTCTCAGTGTTCACGTCTGCTTTACGATTAGTTATGGCGTTCTTGCCACCCATGGGGGCATGAAGGTTGACAAAAGGGCATCCATAGATAAAAATGCACATTTATACACACAGAATTCACTAAGTGTATTTAAGTATGTATATATATTGTGCAGTAGGTATATAACTATATACAAAGTACCTTTATGTAAGTGTAATATGTATAAACATGTATGTGGATATGTGCACGTGCAGAATTTATTAACATGCAAATTCCCACGAAAATAAAAACTATTCTTAAGATGTGAGTTCTTGAGGCACCTGGGTGGCTCACTCGGCTAAGTGTCCGACTCTGTTTCAGCTCAGGTCATGATCTCATGGTGCGTGAGTTCAAGCTCCACATCAGGCTCTGGGCTGGCAGAGCAGGGTCTGCCTGGGACTCTCGCGCTCCCGCTCTCTGTGTCCCTCCCCTGCTCACGCTCTCTCTCTCAAAATAAATAAACAAACATTCAAAGAAGAAGACAGAAGTTTTTGACATTGTAAAGAACTGAGCAAAACAGATAACAGTTTATTGGGGGGAGGTAATTCCTCTGACACGTTCACATTTGCACCCCTGTATTGCTGACTGCATCCTACAAATGCATTCACTCCACAGAGTTTTTGAAAGGCTGACTACGGGTCCGGGATTGTGCTGGCCTTGGGGACATAGTTGAAAAGCAACACAGACAAAGATGTTTGAGGTAGGTGACCAGACATTTGGATTTGATCTCACGACAACAGGAGACCAATGGTGAGTTTAGGCAAAGGATGAAAACTGACGGATTTGCATTTCACAAGCAGTTTCTGTGTGATGGGCCATGTTGGTCAAGGAAAGATGGAAGCTTGGTGATAGGGACCAGTGATGTCGAGAAGCCAGGGGCTGCTGGCTTAGAGCATGTAAAGTTTACCAGAAAATGAAGGAAGGTCTGAAACCAGCTCACATAACTACAGTTTCTCTTTAAGAATGCCCAGGAATATGACAACCGACCCACAAGTTGTTACCATAATGGAGGGCAGCAGAAATGTAGATATAAGACCGCTTAGGTTTGAGGCCAATGAGTCCAAGATGCCTATCCATCACACTTATCTGGGGCAAGTGAACTGAGAGATTCTTCACGTCCATTCATAGATCTTTAAAATCTGAATGGATGAATGGGGAGTGGGGAGTGAATGGCTATACTAATTGTAGGCATGTTTAGGGAAGAGTGGGCATTTAGACCACTTGAATCGACAAATAAGTAGGATTCGGATCACTGTTCAATAAGCTAAACATCTGTTATCCGGGATTGTGGCAGAGATGATGTTTTATGTTTGCCAAATCCTGTTTCCTTTTCCTCTTCCTTCAGAAAAACTACATTTCCCAGCTTCCCTTGTGCTTCGGTTGAGGCCATGTAGTCTGGATTCTAACCAGATTGGGCAAAAGTGATGTAAATCACCGCCAAGGCTCTTTCACCCGTTCGTCAGTGATTTTGGAAGCCAAAATCCAGATGTTCCAGATGGTATTGCTAGATTTCAGTTGGAGGAGACCAGCATCAGACATTCTATGCATAAAAAATGAATATGTATGTGTTGAGCCACTGAGATTTGGGGGGGGTGGTGTTTGTTAGAGTAGCTAGCCTTAATTATCCTCACTAATACAGGGAGACAGGAAAACAAAAACACGTTTCAGAGGATGGCATGGATTTCATACAAATTCAGTCAATTTTTCCCATGTCACCATGGTTTTCTTTAAGGCAAAACCTTTAAATAGCCACTCGATGCTATTTTTAGTTTCAGCATTGGTATATTTCAGCGTATTTTTAGTCCTTTGGAATTAAATCAAGAATAGATTCCATTTGCACTAAACCAGACTATTTGAATTAGCCAGCGTTTCTTAAAGTGAAGGAGGGCAGGCGTTGTCCCACAGGACATCTGGCAAGGTTTGGAAACATCTTGGGCTGTCAAGACTTGGGGGGATGGGGTGCTACTGGCATCCAGGGGGTAGAGGCTAAACATTCCCGCCATGCACAGAACAGTCCCCCATGGCAAAGAGTTATCTAGCCACAAATGTCCGTAGTTCCAAGGTTGGGAAACTCTTGACTAATCCCAGGTATGCTCGATCTGCCTTCTGGACATAAACACAAACCCATGGCGTCCAAAGAAACAGCGGCCAACTGGCATCCAAAAAGAGCCACGGTGAAACAAATGAGACTGCCCGTTCCTGCTAAGCACACTGCCCTGCCATTCTCTGCCAGACCGGGACAGTCTGTCAAGAGACAAACAGAAATGTTCCAGGGACTTTTTGTCACCTGGGTATAAAGAGACAGCTTGAAGGACCCCGTCATTTACACATTCAACTTTGTTTTCTCTGTTCAAAAGTCGGTGTTGCTGTCACCAGACCTGGCAAAAGTCACACTTGTCATGCCATAACTCTACACCCCCCTCTTCCTCTTTTTCTGGGACGCGTGACAGGGTCAGGTGAGTGCGTGCACTGATAGAATTTACCAAGCCTACCTCTCTGCCACCTTCTTGCCTCTTGTTCCTCTAAGACATACGTGCTCTCCTAGGAGAGCAATTTTTGGCTGCAGTATTTAAGGGGTTGTAAATTGAAATGCCACCCAGTTGATATGATGGGAGAAACACCACGTGTCCCCTTACTACGCACACATCCACATGAAAAGCATTCCTGCCTAGTGTTCTCGGCCGTGACGCAGAGTCTGATCTCAACGTCGAATGAGCAGTACTGCCTGGTGACTGAAAGCGAGCAGCTTTGGGGTCAAACATACGTTTGGAGCCTGATTTCCCCACTTCCTACCTGTGCGATTTTAGGCAAGTTATTAAATATGTCTGAGGGCCAGTGCTTCACCTTTGTGGAGACAACAACGCCCACTTCACACGGTGTGGATGGAGATCAGAAGAGAAATTGTATATAAAATTGATACAAAATTGCGCTCAGTGCAGTGCCCAGACACAGTAAGCGTGGGGGCCCTAAAATATTCACTGACATGTAATAAAAACTCTCCTCCACAGAGTGCAGAGTCATATGTGACTTGGCCTCTTCTGACCTCTGCCCATCTCGTGTGACATGTGACATCTTCCCACCTCATTCTATACTCGCTGTGCTCCAGCCACCATCTTCCTATTCCCCAAAGAACAATGCCAACTCATTCTCGCCTCAGGACCTTTGCACCTGCTGTTCCCCTGTTTGGATGTTCTTCTGTCTTCTTCCAGACTTTCTGTATCGCTGATTCCTTCTCGGCATTCTGGACTCAGACTAAATGTCACCTGTCTCTGGCCATTGTCACTGATGTTCCCTACCCCCTTCTTAGTCATTCACTACGGCATTACTGCTTTTTTTTTCTTTAGAATACTTTTTACCATCTGAAATTATCTTAGTCACATGTTTATTTACTTGTCTGTTGTTTTTATCCCACACCTGATGTAAGTTGTGCTGCAGGCAGGGAATTCATTTTATTCAATGGGAGCATAAACCACGTTTCGAGTGCTTGACGCACAGCTGGTTTTCAGCGAACATTTCTTGAATAAGGTAACCTAAACCTAACTTCTTTAACAGAAAGTTGTTGACACTTCCCCAACGCCTCTTTTAATAACAAAACTAAGGACAGGGACCACCGACATGGACTCTAGGCTCCTGGCAATGTCCTCAAAGGGCTGAGATTTGGGTTCGATTACACCCTATTTGGGACAAACCCTCACCTTGTATTGATTTCTGACTAATCACTGCAGGCAGAACGGATCCTTGGATTTGGGAACTGACCCCGAAACACACGCCATTGTCCGAAACTAGATGCTCACGATGCATTTCCATTTCCGGGTCGAAGTGCAGAATGATGGGAAAGTTGCGTGGACCCATCAGAGGGCGGCTCAGGGTCTGTGCGCCTCTGCACGTGTTTGCCCTCATGGATGGGTGTGAGCCTTCACGGGAACACACATGGGCGGTCAAGGGTGGGCTTGGGGCCACCTAATTAAGTTTCTAGTTGAACCAGCAGGCAACGCCACTCCGCCACTATGTCACCTGCCCCACGAAATGGATCGGAGATACAAACTGCGCCTTAACTAGGCAGCCTCCATTCTTGCTGATCCCATTAGTCGCCCAATTGGGCAAGACGAGGTTTTAATTGCATGCCGGAAGCTTTATTTTTCTGCCCCAGGCAAACAGTTAACCACATCAGTATACCACTGACACATCAGAAGTTGGTCAGCAACGCAAAGTGAAGGAGCCACTTCTGGAGAGAAGCGAAGTGCCTGTCAGTTTCTAGCGTTTCCCCCGCGAGCATCTGTAGCTACCTGAGGGAGAAAAAATTCAACCACCACCACCACAATGTGACAAGGTGTAACCAATGCATGGTGCTAACGTTTCACAGCTTCGTGATGTGATAGAGGATCATGGAGATAGATGGGGCTTGAAGGCAGACAGAATTCACATACAGGCTGGGCCACTTGCTAACCATTTCCTCAGTTTCCTTATCTGTCAAGAAGGCAAAATGAATGGCATTTTCTCCTTTGGGACATTATGAGGATATAAAGTGAATGAAATGTTACAGGTAAAGCCTTGGCTCGAATTCTGACACTCACTAGGCACACTGTGAGTATTATTATAACTTCTATCCATCTATCCATCATCCATACATCCATCCATCCATCCACCCATCCATCCATCTAGTCATTCATCCATCCCTCCATCCACACACCCACCCACTCACCCACCTATCCATCCACCTATCCATCAATTCATCCACCCATCCATCCACCATCCATCCACCCATCCACCTATCCATCCATCCATCCATCCACCCATCTATCCACCCATCCACCTATCCATCCATCCATCCATCCATCCAAATATCCATCCATCCATCCAACTATCCATCCATCCATCCATCCATCCATCCATCCATCCATCCAGTCATTCATCCATCCCTCCATCCACACACCCACCCACTCACCCACCTATCCATCCACCTATCCATCTATTCATCTACCCATCCATCCACCATCCATCCACCCGTCCACCTATCCATCCATCCATCCATCCATCCATCCATTCATCCATCCATCCATCCATTCACCCATCCACCCATCCATCATCCATCATCCATGCATGCATGTATGCATGCATCCATCCATTCAATCTTCCACAACAAGTCTCACTGTTTCGGAGACCACTGGGATAGAATATTAGAGGAGAGAAGCCAGGATTAAATAGAAGGAGTGATTACATAACCATCAATAAAGGACCCTTGCATCCCAAACATCAATAGTGGTAGGTCCCCTGAGACTTGTCCTCCCATGCAGGCAACATATGTTTATTTTGCTGAAGGCCATATGGAGATGATATTACTATGATTTAAAGGTCAGCCCCATAGGAAATTATATTTATGGCAATGAGGAGGAAAGTGGGGACATTATTGGGTAGGTAAAAACTCAAACTACAACTTCTTCCTTCTAACTGAGGGCTAGTCCTTCATTTGACCTTTCAGACTGTGCTGTCCAAGAAAGTACTCACTAAACCCATGTGACTATTTAAATTAAAAAAAAATCAATGTTCAGCTTGTTGGTCACATTAGCCCACTTCACGGAGCTCAATAGCCTCAGATGGCTAGTGGCCACTGCCAGAGACCGTGCAAATGAAGAATACTTCTCATGTCACAGAAAGTTCTCTTGGACAGCACTGCTTCAGGGGAACATTTAGTTGCTTAGCTCAGTATTTCAATCCTTCCATAAATTCTGCTTGCTTAAGAGGAGAGGTTGACTGTGGAAATGATCTCTTCCTTTTAATATCTGTAAAACAATGAAATACTTTGCTTATCATATTGTCAATAATCAAATAAAAGACAGAGATGAGATGAAATGGAGATTTTTCACATATTTCTGATGGTAGTGTGCTGATTTGTCCCAACTGAGAAGTCGTGCAATGGAAATCTAGTGGAATATAAATATTCTCTCCCTTTGATCCAGGAATCCAAGCTGATTCCTAACCCTAGAGCTAATCCCAATCTATTTTAAGATCATAGCGAAAAACACAGAAGAAGCTCCACATAAAAAGATGTTCACCACAGTGGTGCTTTAACGGTAGAAAAATTTGGAACAAAGTACCTGTTCTCTAATACAGGAGTGATTAAATAAACAATGGTACATATATTTGATGCTGCATAAACATGATTATTACAAATAGAATGCCACAACTTGGTAAGATACCTAAAACAGAATTAAATGGGAGAAAGCGGCAGAATACAACCTGTTGTTGGGTTTTGTTGGTTATCTGTTACTATGTAACCAATTACCCCAACACTCAGCAGCTAAGGACAACAAACCTTCACTCTCTCAGTTTCTGTGGTTCAGGAGTCTGGAAATGGCTTCGATGCATGCCCCTGGCTCAGGGTCTTTCAGAAATGTGCGGTCAAGCCATTGCCTTAGGGCTGTCATCCTCTTGAGACTGGGGCTGAAGAGTCCACTTCTAAGTTCACCTACGTGGGTTTTGGTACATGATTGTTGGTGAGTTAATCAGGGCCCCGCCCTCAGCTCCTCACCACATCCCATAGGCTTCTCCTCAGGATGGATCACAGCCTGGAAACTGGCTTTCCTCCAGTGTGAGTGAATCAGAGGGAGGGGTGGGGGGAGTGCGGGTGAGCATCTAAGGTGGAAGTCTTTCTACAGCCTAATCTTGGAAGTGATGTCCCGTGGACAGGACTTGCCGTGTCCCGTTAACTACAGGTGAATCAGAAAGCCCACCGACTCATCGGGCAGTCACAGAGGGGCAGTGATCCTGAGAGGTGGGGATCGTTGGGGCCACCCTAGAGGCTTTATCACAGAACCCCTCTATGCGATATAGCTACACCAATTGAAACAATAAAAAAGATTGGCTTTAAGATTTAAAAGAGGGAGAGAAGCAGGCAGACAGAAGACAGAATGGGTCTTTTCTGCAGCTTTCTCTAAAGAGTTGGACTGAGGAGTATTTTTTTATATATATATATTATTTTCCCTATTTTCCAATAATGAACTTTTTTTTTTTTCAATTACTATGATGGAAACACTCGGTAAATGTTATTTAATTGAAAAAAGAAACCCTGCTAAGAATACACAAGCATTATATTTGTAACTGATGAAGGTCATTTTAAATCCACTTCTAACTCTGAAATCAACTCATATATATATATATATATATATATATATATATATATATATATATATATATATATATATATCCCTTTCTCTATCTCACTCTATATATCTATATATCTATATCTATATCTATATCTATATCTATATCTATATCTATATCTATCTATCTATCTACCTATCTATCTATCTTTTCTTTTTTAATGAAAGTAATCAGCTGATGTCCCTGCAGTGAGTACTTAGAATGTGCTGGCTAAGATCATTAGAATCTAAATCTCCTTCTCCACACCCCCGCCTTCCCGGAGCTCAGCTCCTCCCCTCCCGCCTTCCTCCTGCCAATTTCCCAGAGCACCCTATATTTTAACGTCTGCAAGGGCGAGGGAGCCAGGATTGACGGCCATGCAGTGAAGTCCTGGGCTGACACTGGCAACAGAGGGTAACTCATGCTTAGCACTTGACGTAACTTTTTGATGACTGAAACCTGATTCCATCGACCGATCCCCCAGTGGCTGATCTCATCTCTTTACCATCAGAGAAATTGAAGCAGAGTTACCAGCAAAGATAAAAAGAGGAGGCGAGTGGGCCATGTCTCAACACAGAGAGGAATAAACTCGTCTTTGATCCTTTGTCCAAAGAACATTCCGGATTCTCATAAACGGGATGGCTGAGTGCAAAGTATTGCCGCAGCCATTCCCCCTCCCCCCCACCCCCACCCCCGTGCCCCAGTCAAATTTTTCTGAGCTGGGTGTTTATGTGATTCTTCAGAGAAAACTACAAGTTTATTATTATCTTTTTTTTCAGTTATGACTTCAAGGCAAATCTCTTTCATTTACAAAATTGAGCAGAGAATAACAATGCAGTCAACAAAACACACTTGAAAGCGTTAAAAAAAAAAGTAAGCGTCACAAACAACAGCAACAAAAATGAGCCTTTGTTGAGGGTTTTGAGCCGGGACCTGGAGGCAGCTGGCTTGGGTTGAAGTCTGGCCCTTCCGTGCACTCGCCATGTTGCTCTAGACAAGACATGTTACCTTCCAAGCCCCAGTCCTCTCCGCTGAAAACGATCATTGTTCCTATTTATTGATTTGTGGTCAGGATTAAAGGGCATGCCCCAAGGTGGGTATATATAGTGCCTGAGATATAATAACTGCTTATTAAAATGTGCTCTTTCTTTACTGTCCTTCAAATGGTATCGTTCAACTGTTTCAAATTCTACAATGGCTTCCTGTGACAGAGAATGAAACCAAAAGTCCTTACCACGAGCTACAAAGCCCTATTTGATCAGTCTCTGATTGCGTTTCCTCCTGCTCCCTGCCTTCCAGCCTCCTGGTCTTCTCTCCACCCCTGTGGTATGCCTTCTTGCTCCCCTCCTCAGGACCTTTGCACTTGCCGTGCTTCGGCCTAGCACACCCTTTCCACAGACATTTATCTGATTGGTTCTTTCCCAATATTGAGGTCTTGAGACAAATACCACGGCCTTAGCAAGCCTTCCATGACCTCTTTTTCCTGAAAATGACCAAAGTCAGTTTCTGTTGTTTGCCATTGGAGAAGTTGAATGAATTCAAGTAGCAATTTTCTTGAAAAATACATTTTGTCCTCTTTCTTTTTTTTTTTTTTTAACCTCTCTTCAACCACAAGCCTGATCGTATTTGTTAATGTTTTTATGGCTTTTTTCTTGAATCCTGTTGCTGACCTGCTTTTAGATTAGTGGAGGCTTTTGCCCGGGCTTGTTGGCACCTCCCAGAGAAGTAGACTAAAAGTCGGGACGAAATGGATGAAGAGGTGATGTTACAGAATACAGGAGCATGTGATTGTGATAAAAGCATTTCCAGAGAACCAGTTTGCAGGACAGTTAGTCTAGAAAGGGTAAACAGAAAATGCGTGTCTTAAATACTATCCTTATGCACGCTTTGGGTGGCTCCAGCAACACTGGGAGTGCCTGAATTTGAAAAAAGAAATGATCACAGGATCCAGAACAGGGATTTTTTGCATGACTGATGATTAGACCCAGCAGAACCATAATGGATTCCTTCCTGAGCCCTGAACCCATAAAGATAAAATATCATCTCCGAAGGAGGCCCCACTCTCTTAAACCCTTTCACATGGGCTTCTGTCGGATACATGCTTTTCCTGCTGACTATTCTGCAGACACACAAGCATCTTGCTTTGAAAACCCTAGCGCTGCCGTCTTCCCTCTTACCACTGGGCCTTTGCATATGCTGCCCTCCTGCTCCTGGGATAATGGTTTTTCTTCTCTTTTTTAAATATTTTTTTAATGTGTATTTATTTTTGAGAGAGAGAGAAAGAGAGACAGAGACAGAGTGTGAGTGGGGGAGGGGCAGAGAGAGGGAGACACAGAATCCAAAGCAGGTTCTAGGCTCTGAGCTGTCAGCACAGAGCCCGACGTGGGGCTTGAACTCATGAACTGCGAGATCATGACCTGAGCCGAAGTCGGATGCTTAACCTACTGAGCCACCCAGGCGCCCCTTCCTTCTCCTCTTTACCCACTGACCCTTCAGTTCTTACCTTACTACACATCATACACTCAGGAAAACCTCCTGTGACTTGCCTGCCTAGTCAAACCCCAATGAAGCATTCTTTTTTGTTTTCTTTTAGAGAAAGAGAACATGAGGTGGGGAGGGGGGCAGAGGGAGGGGGAGAGGGAGACATAGAGAGATACAGAGATAGAGAGAGAGACACTGAGAGAGACAGAAAGAATCTCAAGCAGGCTCCACACTAAGTGCAGAGCCCTACACGGGGCTTGATCCCACAACCCTGAGATTGTGACCTGAGTCAAAATCAAGAGTCGGACCCTCAACCAACTGAGCCACCCAGGTGCTCCTCACCCCATGAAGTATTCTTATGAACATGACGTGATGTCCTCTGCTCCCTACAGGCTTAATTTTATAATTATTTGATTAACGGCTGTCTCTGTCACCAGGGTGTGAGCTCTGTTCTAGCACCAAGCGTGTCCGATTTTGTCGAGCATGGAATTTGCTAGAGCTATTACAGATAGGGGCTTGGTATGGTGTAGACACTCCATAAATACTTAAGTGAAAAAAATGAACAGAAGCATTTATTTCCAGTATTGACTGTAAGACTAAAGCCATAATAGCAATTCCCACTTTGAATAGGCAACTTATTGACTTTAGTCACTTCAGTGTTTTTTAACTTCTGATTTTTCGTATCATTCCTTCAGAAGCATTTATTGGCCTTAACATTTTGTTGCTGCCACAAGACGGGTAAATGTCATGTGTGTTCCATGAACTATAACTGATTCATTTTGACTTATTGCATTTTTGTGTATTTTTTTACTTTTTTAAAATATTTATTTTTCATGTTTATTTTTGAGAGAGTGCAAGCAGGGGAGGGGCAGAGAGAGAGGGAGACCCAGAATCCGCAGCAGGCTCCAGGCTCTGAGCTGTCAGCACAGAGCCCGACGTGGGACTAAAACCCACAGACCATGAGATCATGACCTGAGCCGAAGCCGGACGTTCAACCGACTGAGCCACCCGGGCGCCCCTAAAATATTTTTTTAATGGTTATTTACTTTTGAGAGACACAGAGACAGAGCACGAGTGGGGGCGGGGCAGAGAGAGTGGGAGACCCAGAATCCGAAGCAGGCTCCAGGCCCTGAGCTGTCAGCACAGAGCCCGACGCGGGGCTCGAACTCACAGACCGTGAGATCATGACCTGAGCTGAAGTCGGCCGCTCAACCGACTGAGCCACTCAGGCACCACTACACCATTTTTTTCGTACCTAAAACACAGGTTGGCCAACTTCTTCTGTCAGGGGCCAGATAATAAATATTTAAGGCTTTGAAGACCGTATGGTCTCTACAGCAACTACTCAGTTCTGCTGTCGCAACACAAGAGTTCCCACACGTGACGTGTAAACACATGAGTGTGGCTGTGTGCCAATAAAACTTTATTTATAAAAAGAGGCATTGGACAGGACTTGGTCTATGGGCTCTGCTTTGCTGGTTCCTGTCACTGAAGAGGAGAAAAAAACAAGTTCGACATATGGGCTCAGCCCGGCATGTAAGCTCGAAGAGCTCCGTAAGAGGCCCTGGCTTCTCCCAGGCGCTCTGGCACATCAATTCATCTGCCTGGGCCTCAGTGTCCTGAGGTACGCATGGGGACCGCTGCTCAACCGAGCATGGTTGCGAAGATAAGAGGTGACAACGAAACAAGCTGGCATTCAGTAACCTTGGATTAGCCACACTCGCTTTCTGTCTACTTCCCACCTCCAGTCACGCACACTGATTTGCTCTTCGTGGCTCCCCCATATTGTTTCTTTCAAAGTAGAAACGCATCGAAGAAAAAAAAGGGTGTGTCAACATAGAGGATGTTTTGCGGTTAAAAGAAAGATCGTTCTGGTTCTTGTGTGGAGGGTGGGCTGGAGGAGCCCAGGGTCCAGGACACCGTGGAAGACACCACCTGCAGGCAACCCAGGAATGCGGCAACGGTGGCCATCGGACGCGGTGTTGCCAGCGGAGGGAGGGGACTTGTTTTCTCGGTGGCGGGAGACCCTCGAGGGCAGGGATGCTGTCATACCTGGAGCTTCCCACGGCCTAACACACGGCCGGGCACGCAGAAGATTCTTGGGGAATGGGTGTTGATAGAGTGAACACAGTCACCACATTCTGGAAACATCCAGAATGGCTCGTTTACAAGACACGCGGTTACTGACGTCCTCCTTAGCATCCCGTTCTCTTATCTGTGGACGCGAGCTTCAGAGATGTGCCCACAAGCCAACCGTCTCTCACAGCCTCAACCACAATCAGCCTCGACCACAACCAAGCCACTGCCATTTGTCACCTGGACGGTAGCAATACCCCCTCCCACCTGCTGCTTCCCTCCCGGGCCCTACCCTTGGCGACAGTCCGTTCAGTGGCACTGTCGGTCTTCTCACACGTTAGTCAGACAGCCTTACTCTCCTGTCCCCGACCGGCTAAAAGCATCCGTTACCCTAGAATGAAATCTAAGGGCCCATAGACTCGGCACATCCTGGCCTCTCGTGACCTCATCTGCTTTCTCCTCCTTGACTCTGCTCCAGGCACCCCGGCCTGCTCTGTCCGTGAGATACCCGAAGTTCATAGTGGCCGCAGGGCCTTGGCTCTTGCTGTCTTCTCTGTCTGGGACCTTAGATAGTCCTCAAACATCCACATAGCTCAGGCTGTGGACCACCACTTGGTCCAGGCTGTGTTACAATATCACTTGCCCGACTCCTACCTTCCCTGACTGCCCCATCCAAAAGCAGCAGTTCATAACTTTTACTTGAGTTCCTGTTTCACTTGTCTACAACCTGGTGCTCATTTATTTCTGGCCTGACCTCCCTCCCCCACAATTCCCATTGGACTATAAGCTCCTTGAGGGCAGGAATCTTTTTATTCTTCCCTGCTACAAGTCAAATGCTGGTAGGCACGTACTAGATGTTCCAAACTTGTGTGTTGATTACCTAAGTGAATGTAGGACACCCGGGAATCATCCATTCATCTCTCCCTCTTTCTAAAAGCTGAAGCAAATCAGACTCATTATCAAAGATAGAATAAATATGTTGACAAGTATTATTATGCATAATACTATTTTCACTTGGTAGAAACCAATCAACATTTAACCAGTGCTCCTTATAGCACAGGTGAAATGTTCACGATAAGGATAATTTCTTTAAAAATCCCAACAGTCTGCAGTCTGCAGACTGCCGAGCAGTCTTGTTCAACAGAGCCTTAGTGAAATGAATCTATAGAGGCTTCTAGAAAATGCACAAGAAAGGAATTCTTTTCAAACGCACTGGAGACACTGATGAAAGGCAGAAACCTTAAACACAATCAAAATGTTTTACACCCACAAGGATCGAAGCTCTAAAAAAAAAATTTTTTTTTTTTGCTCCTCAAATTACTGAATTTTGAGCATCAATCAGGAAATTAGCTTCATAGGTCATAGAGGGTGGGATTCTAGCTGTACAGAAAATTAAGTAAAGGCAGATTTGGGGAAGGGGCTAAAAGGACGTGTGCTGAATGCATGCTCGAAGTTGTAAGTCATACAGAAATAAAGGGACTCAAGGGGTTACCGGTAACCAGTACAGCGTATCTGAAACATCTAATATTTCCCTGCCTCACAAAGGTTTGGGGTGCCCGACCTCTCTAGACAGATAGAAGTTAGTAGAGGCATTTGTCCCTGAAGGTAGAGAACACTCAGATCGTTTCAACTGCTCTGATTTTCCCCCTACCTCTGGGAACATTATCATCTAAGCTCTGACCATGTTTAGAACATAACCTATTGGGGAAATGGAATAGGCCAATACATATATATATATATATATACATATATATATATATATGTATATATATGTATACATATATATATATGTATATATATATATATACATATATCAGGAAATAAGTATTAATTCAGCATAATGTGAAATCACTGCATTTGCTCTTTCATCCTGAAATGTAGGACAAACTAGCAATTCCTTCTTTCCCGGGCTACGCCAGCCTCGGGCGTCCCTCTGAACCGTGAGATTTTGCAATTGATGCCACGAGACCTGGGTTTTCGTCTTGACATTTGCTTGCTGGGTAACCTTGGGAGAATCACTGAACGCGTCTGAGCTTCTCCATCAACGAAAGGAGGGCAGTAAGCCCAGTTCCGCCTGCATCAGAAGGTTGCTGCGAGGTTGAAGTGAATTGATGCATAAAAGCGCTTTGCATCTGGAAAGTGTGTTCAGATGTGAAGGGGTAGGGTCCCGAGATGGGAACTTCAAGCCCAAGTGCTTGCGTGAGCCAAGCCAGTAAGAGCGACGGGAGGCCTGCCGGGGTACAGCCTTTCCACGCAGGCATTATCGATCGTTTTGCTCACATTAAGTGTGGGAAGATTCTTTGCGTCCACCGGGACCTATGTTTTCATCAGTTTTGCTTAGAACACATGGCCCTCTTGAACGAGCTTTTGTTGGTTCGCTGTTGATGGGGACGTGGGTGGACAGACACATGACATAAACTTTCGAGTGCAAGAACGATAGCAATGACAAAGGATACGTGGATCTGCCGAGGAGATAACAGGACTGGCAAATAGAACGTCCCCACCTCCAGCTGTGGACGCAGCTCATGGGGCCAGATTCCCTAACTTGAAGAGAAGCCAGGCATTTAGAGCCAAAGGGAAAGCCTTCTAATACTTCATTAGAAGCCGATTCGTTAATTAAAGTTCTAAGAAACACTAGAAACACATCTGGGGTCAGTACCATCTTGAGGACTATGGTTTGTGACCATGTCTTAAATTGTCTCCCGGGGTCAACATAGCATCTAACTGGACCTTCACTTCCTACCTGCTAGCTCATTTCACGAAGGGAAATGTGTGAACTTCCCGGGTAATTGGGGTCTTAATGCCCCTTGCAGTTTTTCTCGGGCCCAGTTCGTTTTCAGGGTGCGAGCTTTCCGTGATGGGAGGACAGTATGAACAGGTTTTGCTCGATATTCAGTTATTTGTCCTGGGCGTCTTCTGCTTGTCCTGCACACTGGAGCTCATCCTTCTTCTCAGGCCTGTGCCCCGGGGAGGCTGACCTGAGATCAGGGATTGTATGTCGTCTCCACACTTTGTCCTCTGGCTTTGCCTCTGGGTCTGCCCGAAGGCGATGGGCGAGTGGGAAGAGAGGGTCGTGGTGCATATGTTGCCCTGGCTCCTTTTGGCCAGGTGGCCGTGAATCCTGTGCCCCTGTACCAAGGGATGTAGCTCCTAAGAAGAGGCCCTATCCTTATGGCCACACCTTCACCAGGTTGTGGAAACTGCTTTGTCCTCATTCTCCTTCAGTGAAGGCTCCCTTCTGTCACTAGTCTCGGGGCCCTGCAATGTCCCTTGTTGGTTCTTAACGATCACTCCTACCTTCTCATTGTCCTCCAGTCCATTTTCCCTCCATCAGCCGGTGGAGTATGTCAGGGGTCTCCTGCCTGGTCCCCAACTGACACAATCATATTTCACATCACTGGTTATCCCGGTGGACCATTGTGAGTGAGACAGCGAGGGTCCAATTCCAAATCAGAACCACAGGTGAACTCACCAAGCAGTTCTCGTGCGAGCACTCAGTAAATATTTGCCAGAAAAAGAGATTAACCTTCATTTAGTTACTGACCAACCTCAGAAAAATCAATACATGTTCAAACACCTGTCTTCGAAGAAACAAAAGTCTGACACACATTAAACAAAAATTGTTTCCAACTTGCGGCTAGGTGGTAGGCATTTTTTACACAGAAGGTAAGGTTTGGATGCCACAGCAGAGGGGTAGAGGAGACAAATCAGTGTCAACGATGAGAGTTAAAGCAAAGCGTAGCTGTTGAATGCTTGTTGTTGGCTGGGTTCTATGCCGTGTTCTTTGTATATACTGTCTCATTTACCGCTCACAGCATTGTGAAGTACTTCTGTTCCTATACGCACTTTGCAGATAGAAAATTGAGGTTTAGAGATGTTAAGTGATTTCATACATGAAGCAAGGGACCGTGCCAGACCCAACCCCAGATCTCGTAATTATCTCTGGATTCCAGTGAATTCAGAGTTTCAAAGAAAGGAGTGGTCAATGAGGAATGGAGTAGTCTAGAAAAATAAATGCTGATGAACTGATATCGAGAAGTCAGATAGTTCAGAAACTGATATTTGAATCAAGAATCCCTGGCTCAGACTCTGGATCCCTGGGCACAAGATAGCATCAGTGGCCGTACATGGAAGGTGGCTATTTCTGACACCCCACGGGGAGCAAGGGAAACTATGAAGCCTACTTTTATTATTTGTTATCTTTATTTTACTACTATAACAGAAATTTTGCTCAGAGAGAAGACCAGATCACACATAGGAGCAATTCTTTAAAAACAAATTTACTTTTCTTTGGGTTAAGTAGACCCACAGAACTGAAATTTCCTTTCCTCACTAAACATAGTCTGGTAAGGCTCTTGTTCAAGTCCTCTACCCTCCAGCTTGGGGACATGACCGGGATGCAAACTGGCATGGCCCGATTGATGGTGAATTGGCCCCATCTGTATACACATCCTTTGCCACGTGATCTGGAAGCACCTTTCATCAAGAGATGGCATTTACGTGCCCACTGCTTGAGTCTGGGCTGGCCTTTTGACTTATTTCGTCCAACAGAAGTGACCATAGTGTAGTTCGGAGACTAGGCTGTAAAAAAGCCTTTTGGGTTTTTGCTCTCTGAACTCTGTCACCACCATGGGCCAAGCCTGGGCTGGCCTCCTGGGCAGTGAGAGAGACCACATGGGGCAGTGCTGAGTCATGCCATCTGAGGTGTCGTAGGAGCAGCCTGGCCTCAGTGAGTCTAGCCTAAATTGCCAGCCTATGGGATCATGAGCTACCTGAGTGGTCCGTGTTTTAAGCTGCTAAATTGTGGGCTGGGACTGGCGAGGGAACAGCTATCTGCCCCAACTGAGCACACTGGACTCTGTCCATGGTATCTGAACCTTGAGTAGAGAAGCCAAGAGCATGAAGACCTGTTTGGACGGTGAGTGCAGTCGTGGCACCTGGACAGACTGGTCTACGATCCTTGCTTTCCGGACTCACGGTGTCTTGGCATCGGCCCGTTTCCAGCTTTGGTTCGCCAGCCTTCCCGTTATTCTGTGAACTGTTGGTAGACTTTCCATCGAGTCCTTTCTGCTTCAGGTATGGAGGGTCACTTTCTCTTGCTTGTGGTCTAAGAATAGCCTCCTGCACAATTTGATGTGGTCATCGAAGACCACAACCAAGCAGGAGAGGGGGAAGGTGCCACACGCTAGCGGTTAGAGGAGATACTCAGGCATGGGGACCCCTTGCCCAGGGCTGCACGGCCACTGCCTCCTTTGGTGAGGCTGCTGGGCTGCTCTCGCTCGTACAGCTCGGACAAAACCCCAGCCTGGAGACATCTGATGCCCGCCTCACTGCACTGCTATGGATTGTGTCAGGAGTTACGGTCACAGCAGCTATTCCTTTTCTTGTCAACTTCCCAATAAGTTAACTGAATTAGTTTGGGTCTTATCAGGCTGCACAATGTGTCCTGATTGTATTATGGGGAATCCTATTTCAAAAAAAAGATGGGGTGCATGGGCAACTGTCAGTTAAGTGTCCGACTCTTGATTTCAGCTCAGGTCATGATCCAGGGTCGTGAGATCGAGTCCCCCGTTGGACTCTGTGCTAAGCATGGAGACTGCTTAAGATTCTCTCCCTCTCCCTCTCTCTCTCTGCCCCTCCCTTGCTTGCACACACACACACACACACACACACACACACACACACACACTCAAAATAAATAAGTAAACATTAATAAAAAGGCATTCCGACAAAGATGCTGTTAACATGAACTGTTCTTGCCCTTTGCACACGCTGTTCCCTGTACCTGGAACACCCCTGTCTACTGCTCCCTGCATCACCCCTCCACCTGTTTTCCTCTTAGCACTGGCATGCCTTCCTTGAGAAGCCTTTCCTGCCTGTCCAGGACTGGGTTTGGACGTTCATTTCTGGGTCCCCACAGCCAGAGGAGCATTACACCGTGTCCTAAACATCCATATGCACGTTATTACACTATGTTGTAAACAAAACATCTGGTTTGAATGTCCCCCCTCTATGTCATGAGCTTCCTGAGTTTTGGGGGTTGTATTTTTCTAATCATTCCACCCCCCTATGCCAAATAATCAGACAAAAATGGAAACCATGGGAGTCAGATATACTGGATTCAGATAGTAATCGTATCCTATACCAGCAGGGTGATCTTGGCCAATCAACTCACGAAAACTTGCAGGGGTTGGGTAGGCCATGGGGCAGATCTAGCCTGGAGACCTGTCTTGTTTGGCCTGTAGAAGGTTAATAAATGATAGTTTAATTGCCAACCCCTAACTATTGTGAGACTGTGCATCTGGATTTCTAGTTCTTTCAAAAGGTCAGAAGATTGGCTACCCTGGGTCTGTGTTACTGTGTGGCAATGACCAGTGGACAACCATTGCCTTATGGTTATGGTTATGGTTATGGTTAAGGTTACGGTTAGGGTTAGGGTTAGGGTTAGGGTTAGGATTAGGGTTAGGGTTAGGATTAGGGTTAGGGTTAGGGTTAAGGTTAGGGTTAGGGTTAGGGTTAGATTTAGGGTTTCGGGTTCAGGGTTAGGGACAACGAGTCTCTTACAGTTGGGTGTGAGCTCCCTCCTAAGGTCACCATGTGTCTTTTGATCACCTTGTTACTGTTTTAAGGTGACTTTGTTATCTTTTTTATGGTATGGTTATCACCATTCATAAAGTGGAATAAAAATTTTCCAGTGAAATAATGTCTCAGCAATGTCTGGAGTATGCTTTCCAGTTTCATTCATGTTCTTTTGTGGTACAAGCAATATCTCAGGGTCATGTTCCTCGGTATCTTTATGGTCCCACCAGAAAGTGTAGTTTTTCAACATTAGAGCACTGATGTTTCACTTCTTTTGCAGAATCCCTGTCCTTTATGTTCATTGTTAACAAAAATTGTTTTGTGAAACATTGGTGGGTCAGTTATTTACTTGCATATCTCTTCGTTTCTGCTTAGGTCATGATCTTACTGTGTATGTGCTCGAGGCAGATATTCACCTCTTTACTGAGAGTCTGTTGCTTGCTTGAGATTCTCTCTCTCTCTCGCTCTCTCTCTCTCTCTGTCTCTGCTCCTTGCTCGTTATTCTCTCTCTCTCCCTCCTTAAATATATAATTAAATACTTGAGAATAAAATCACTTTTGTGTAGTTCCTTCTTTATGTTGTTGAATCATATTTTATGACATGTTCTTATATATCTTTATATACAGCATGATACATACAATACACATCATGATATACTTTTTGATATATGTTGTGTCTGTATATACATATGTATGTGTATCTCATGCCTTATCTTACTCTGAGAGATAATCATCAACTGATTCCATATGTATAACTGTAACAAATAGTAAGGTTATAAAATAACTAGAAGTTTCCAGTTGGTAGAAAAGCCGTAAGATTATTAAAATAGTTGTACTTGCCCACAATCCTTTACCTACAAATGAAAAATTCTAAAAGCTCTGGAACACAAAAGTTTTATTTTTCTTTTCATAATTCAGTTGGCATAGAAATCACACCTGAATCAATTCAAGACATTTTTAATCTTAAAAGAAAAATCTCTCACTTAGTAATATTAGTGTTTCGTCACAGAATTATTTATGTTTTTAAGCATAGATGCTATTCCCAGCCCCATGGGAGTGCTATCTCCTATACAGTATATGTACCATGTTCTCTTTCTAAAACCAAAAAAAAAATTTTTTTTTAATGTTTATTTATTTTTGAGCAAGCGACAGAGAGAGACAGACAGACTGAGTATGAGCATGGGAGGGGTTGAAAGAGAGGGAGACTCAGAATCTGAATCAGGCTCCGGGCTCTGAGCTGTCAGCACAGGGCCTTTCGCAGGGCTCGAACCCACAAATGGTGAGATCATGACCTGGGCCACAGTCAGACGCTTGACCAACTGAGCCACCAGGCACCCCCTCTTTCTCAAATTTCAAAATTCATCTCTCCAAAGAGTCTGAGGCACAGATTTGTGGATGTGTATAAATAAAGACGCGGGCCTTCCCAGCTATGAAAGGCTACAGTCAAGAGTCAAGTTGAGTTTGCCCTCAGCTTTTTGTTCCACCCATTAGGCGAGTCTTGATAACACGCATTATTTCTTTATTTTGTCCATTCTTGATCCATTCGAGTGATCACGTGCTAGCCTAATTGGACATCGTGGCTGAGTAGGGATGGGCTCCTCATTCTCTCTTTTGACTCTAACCACAGAGGGAGAGAAATAACGATAGAAAAAGCACACCCCATGCTCCCTCTGTTTTAATGGGAATGTGCTGTCAGGAGAGAGTGATATGATAAGGCCTTACATAAATGGATGCTCTGACAATGTGTTGAGAATAGGAAAGGTAACATTTAATAAGCATGTTAGGGTAATTAGTTAAGTCACTTGTCAATTAACTAGATTACCTAATAGCTAATTTGTCTCTCCAAGCAGCAGGCTTTGTGAAAAAGCAGTCAAGGGAAACTTAGTTTGAAAGGATGGCCTTCGCACATGGGTATATGTCAGCCGGTCTGAGGGTAGTGGGGCTGGTGGCCTCAGAAAGCCACTGCTGCGAATCCTAGTTTTCTTATTGTTTTAAAAGATGCCCTTTCCTTCCTTTTCCTCCCTGCCTCCCTTTCCTTCCTTCCTTCCTTCTTTCCTTCCTTCCTTCCTTCCTTCCTTCTCTTCTCTTCTTCTCCTTCTCCTCCTCCTCCTCCTCCTCCTCCTCCTTCTCCTTTTTCCCTTCTGTAGATGATTTTACCTAGCTCAGAGGGCAGCAAGATTTTCCTGCAAAGGGCCAACCAGGAAGTATTTTAGCGTTTGTACAAGAGGCAACAGGGGCGATGTCACGAAGGTGATTTTTTAACAAGCAAAAAAACGAAATTTCACGATTTTCTTTGACCATTTAAACTGTGTAAAGCTTCTTAGTTCGCTGGCTGCATCCCCGGCCACTGGTTGAATTTGACCTATTGGTGTGGTTTGCTAAGTCTTGCTTTGGGGCATCCTTAAGTCACTAATTTCCTAAGGCAACCGGGCTTTAAGAATCATCTGGGGCCCCCGGAGTGGCGCAGTCAGTCGAGTGTTGGACAGGTCATGATATCACAGTTCGTGGGACTGAGCCCCGCATCAGGCTCTGGGCTCTGCATTGGGCTCTGTGCTGGTGGAGGCTGCTTGGGATCCTCTCTCTCTCTCTCTCTCCCTCCCCAGCTCATGCTCTCTCTAAACAAACAAACAAACAAACAAACATTAAAACAAACATTAAAACAAAAAGAATCATCTTGTCTTCTCCGTAGGTGCATCCTTCACCCTCCCAATCAGGGGCTCAGAGTGTAGACTCTGGAACCAAAATACCCAGATCAGAATAGAATCTCAGCTTTGCCAAGAAATAAGCAAGCCTTGGCAAGTTCTTCCACCTCTCTGTGCTTCAGGGCCACCACACGAAAATAGAAGCACCCTTCTCATAGGCTCACTCTGAGAATTAAAGCAAGTCCCTAAGGAAGCCCTTAGAACAGTGCCTGGCATCCAGGCAGCCCAACGTTAAGTGTCCCCTTACTTCTAACTACTTTTTTTTTTTTTTTAACGTGTATTCCTTTTTCAGAGATGGAGAGAGGCAGAGCATGAGCGGGGCAGGGGCAGAGAGAGAGGGAGACACAGAATCCGAAGCAGGCTCCAGGCTCCGAGCTGTCGGCACCGAGCCCGACGCGGGGCTCGAACTCACGGACCGTGAGATCGTGACCTGAGCTGAAGTCAGACGCCTAACCGACTGAGCCGCCCAGGCGCCCCTCGGCTTACTTCTATCGCTTTGACAGTGCGGGGAGAAGAAGGAAGGACGCCTCCCACTGCAAAGAAATGATACGCAGCGTCTCCTCCCCGATCCCTGGAGGTGGATTCGGCGGCGGACTTGATGCCCCGAGCGGGGGGGCTGTGAGAGGATATTCTCGGGCATTTCCTGAGTGTGCTGGAGCAAACAGGAAGCTGGACAAGTCTCCTTGGAGAAGGGGCCCGCCAGTAGGTCTCAGTGATTTATTGGGATCCTCTGCGTTTGGGGGGATACGTTTTCCTGCCTTAGCTCTTCAACGATTGCGCTGCGAGTCATGGCCCGTACAGTACAAAGTCTGTCCCCGCGCCCCACATAATATGTGATGTGAGGAAGTGATGTTAAAGAGGCTTCCTGTTTTGGTTTCCTCACTGGCACCACGAGCGCCGTGCAAATCTCTAAAGGACTTACTTAGCATGCACAAACTGAAACCAAACTACAGCAGATCCGTGCATCTGCAGCTCAAGAACTTTCAATGCCCCTGGCAGAAACTTCTCTCCTTCCTCTGCCTCTTTCTCTCGCTCCCTTTTGATGTTCCCCTTTCTTTCAGCCTATCCCTGACAGTTCGTGCAATCACATCACACACAGCTTTCTTTGGAAAGCCCCCTTTTTTTTTTTAATGATCTGGCAGCCAGTAGACACGGAGGCCTTCCAGAAAAAATTTCAATCCCTCTTCCCCCAGCTTCCGCAAGCCCCAGTGATAAATGACACCTCTCATTCTGTCACAGACAAGCAGCACAGACGGGGGACGTCAGTGATGGATGGCTCACCAGAACAGGAAATCAACTTTAAAAAAAAAAAAAAACCTAAAAGAGCTGACCAGGACATTGTCAGGGTCCTGCTCCAAAGGCCTTGCCCGAGAGACGGTCTGAAAGGGACTGAGAAAGTTTCAGCTAAGGGGTGGGGGTGGGGGGGAAAGTATGAGATCAAAACAAGGAGAAGAAATATGTATCCATGGAGAAGCTGGCATACAATAAGCCACAGATTGCTTTGGCATTGTTTATTTCTTTGTGGTGCCCTGGATATTAGCCAAATTTTCACCTACTCCCGTGATTTATGGAGGAAATGGTTGATCCCTGCTCTGTGAGAATTCTATTTTCCTTCTGGAGCCTCAGAAAAAAGTGAGTCAAGATTTGTTTGTCAAGCCTAAATTACCCCATTTTACACTGCCCCCAACGAAAGGCAATAAAATTCCCAATGCCCCCCAAGGGATTCCCTCCAGACAAAGATTGCCCCCTGAAGATTAACAACCTTGCCTTTTTATGTTGATGGCAATCACAGGAAAGAGGAGGGGCTGGTTTTTTTCCTTTATGCTTCTTTTTTCCTATTTTGTATCGCACTGCCTTCTCCCTCCCACCGCCAAGGATTTTCATACGCTGCATTCAAAAACTCTCCTGCCCCTTCTGTTGGAAACCTCTGCACTTAGATCCACCGGGGGTCACTTGACCGCCCTGATTTAAAAGCAAACACAACCTCATCATCGGACTGAATCGGAGTACCCGCGGGGTATCAGGTCTGTACTAAACCCAAACCAGGAAAACTAGGGAACAGGCGGCTATGGGGCACCTGGGTGGCTCTGTCAGTTGAGTGCCTGACTTTGGCTCAGGTCATCATCTCGCTGTTCGTGGGTTCGAGCCCCGCGTCGGGCTCTGTGCTGACAGCTCAGAGCCTGGAGCCGCTTCAGATTCTGTGTCTCCCTCTCTCTACCCCTGCCTCCCCTTGTGCTCTCTCTCTCAAAAATAAATAAGCATTAAAAAAATTAAAATAAAAAGGAATAGATGGCTGGATTCTTTCTAGGCTTTGCAGAACGTCTCAGCCTCAGCACTACTGACATCTGGGTCAGATCATTTCTGTTGTGGGCGCTGTGCGTGTATCCCTGGCCTCTACCCACGAAATACCATTAGCACACGCATCCCCATCGCTTAGTCGTGACAATAAAAAAATGTCCCCAAACAATGCCAAATGTTTCCTGGGAAACAAAATCCACCTCCCCCTCCAGTTGAGAGCCACTGCTGTAGGAGTTTGAAATCAAGCCTCCAAAGAAAAAAGAACACTCATGGGATTCATGGGGGACAAGTGAAGTTGGTAGATAATTAAATGCTAGCCAATATGGCATAGAAAATATAAGCTATAGGAATTTAGGGACTTTCCAAAAGACACATTTGCATTTCCCAGGTTTGTGCAGGTGCCTCTATTTAAGCTGCAGAACAAAACCAAAATCTTGTAAGAGGCAGACCCACCATTTATTCATGTAATCTTGTGCTTAGGTATGACCGAAGCGAATATGGAGAGGCGGGTTTAAAAAAAAAAAAACAAGAAAAGAAACCTTAGTTTCAGACAAATCACATTAAAACTAGTGGGATGTAACCAAGAGTCACAAAACCTCTCCTCTTTTCCAAGGATATTAGCAAATGACGTCATTAAAGTCTTGAAAATTAATTAGTTATCATCTATTAAACAACATTATTAAACCTTTGTGATCATTTAAGGTTCTAAATTGGATTGAAGAAGGTAGGACTAAACTTCCAGTCTTGTGTCTTATGCCTTCCTTGTAGATGATAAACACAAAATTGTTAACATGCAAATCTTCTCAATTCTAATAGAGCTTATACAGTGATATTAAAAACATCCTTTGATCTATCCAATAAAACATGGAATGAAAAGAAAGCCGAGCCCAGTTCCTAGACACCATATATAGTATCTTAGGCTTTCACCCACCCATTGTTGCCAACAGAGATCAAAGGTAATTTGGGAGACACAGACAGATTTATCCGTGTATAAAGCCAATAATGGGAATCACCATAGAAGACAACACACACACACACACACACACACACACACACATCCGCATCCACACACACGCATGCATGTTTAGTTGAACTGTGATCACAAAGAATCAAAATCTAAAAAAGAGAGATGTAATTAGTATATTGGGCTCAAACACCAACATTAGCACAAAAATGGAAAAAAAGATCTTCATAAATTTAGAAGAAAGATCGCCACTTCCATCAATTAGAAAGAGAGCTGCAAAGACCTTATAAATACTGTTTAAGCTGCAGAATTACAAGATAAACAATTTAGGCTCTTGTTACTGTCATCCATACGGGCGCCGAAACTACTTTCATAAGGACGTTAAAAGTGAGAGTATCAACCCTTTTTTTGGCCCCTCCCGGCCTCCCTACAAACCAGCGGGTGAAATTTGTTCTCCACTGCATTGGATTCTATCTTGGTCAACTGAAGACAGACCACTCTTTGTTCACACAACACTGCCTTGCCTATCAATGGGGATCCTAATCAAATTTTATGCTGGTATAGGACTTTCCTGTCTCACCCTCATCTCCTGGCCTTGCATCATGTTGAGGGCAATTACACATTTATTTATTACACATCCCCAAATATAAAACCGCAAAAACTATACCAAAGACAGCAGCTTTTCAATCATCCATCAAGATATACCAGTTTCAAAAGACAATCCCTGCACCACATCCTGAAGGTCATTACTCACTCTCGAAAGCTCATTTCAAAGGCCTCCTTCATCTCTTGATATCGTTAGATAGTGTGTGCGCCAAAGTGCTGCTTGGGGATCTCAATAACTCCACATTCTCCCTCTCAGAGCATGATTAGTGGGAGGTGCGGGCACCAATTTAGGCTGTGTCTACACAATGCCAAAACAGCCCGTGGAGAAATGAAACCGTCCATCACGCAACTGGCGGATTTAGCTACATGATGCCAAAGTGCGTTGACTCATTTCCCACCCCCCCCTCCGCCGCATTGACTGATTATTTGAGTTCATTTTCAGTATCTGAGAATAGATCTGCTTAGCACGCGAGATTTGAAAGGGACCACAGCGACGGCACGGTCTTCGCCATCTGGACATCTCTGCACAGGCTCTTCTCCCCTGTTCATCAGGCTTTTCCCGACCCAATCCATCTGAGCACCTGAATCCGCCTTTTTTGAAAGCTTCAGGATCTTCTCCTGGCCTTTTGAATTCTGTGGGCCAGCATACTATTCCCCAACTGTGAAGTTTGTGTTGACGCTAGACGGTATTCCAAATGCTCTATCCGTATGACCTCGTTCGGTCATTATGACAGCTTTAGGAGGCTGTCATAGACGCCGACGGTCCCCTGTCCACATCTCCTAGGCAAGTACCTCTCCTTACCAAGGAGAACTGCTGATACCTGTGTTTCTGTGGCTGAGGACCGCTGTCCAGTCACGGGAGCATGTCTGGCTCACGCACAGGGGCGAGCTAGAAATGTTGGATGGGAATGTCCCAGGAAGGAGCCCTCAAGCCATGGCAGATGGAGCTCTGGTGGAAAACTATCCCAGTACCTTTAACCCTCTTTTGGGACGACTCTGAGGTACATGTTCTATACTAGCCCCAGGAACAACAAGCTCCAATTGTCCACAGTGGTTACTGGCTGGATCACTCACTCTATTAATGTCCTTCCCTCCCCTTCCCTGTCTTCCTTCGCTACTGTCCTAGTGGTGTCTCCCAGGACCAACAACCAAAGGAAGTATGGGTGCTCAAATGCTTGTTCCCAGGTGTCAATCTGGGGGAACACAAACAAGGATAGCGTATTTATACAGAGAAGAAAATAAATACATAGGCATTAAATATCTTGCTCAAGAATATAGAACTGCTCTGTTTTGTTTTTTAATTAACACAAGGGTTTTGTTTTGGGCTCTTCTTCCCCTGACTCCTGTCCTTTGAAAGAAAGTGAAGCTTTTCACAGTCCTCTGCTTCCAACATGTCCTGGTCTGAGAACCATGGGAAAAATCCCTCTCGCTCCTGTCTTGAGAATCGGGCACCAGCCTGCTAGAGCCTTGGGACGTTGCAAACATCATGACTCCTCACCCATCCCCCCTGGGCTTTGTCTATAGGGAGGTCCAGACGTGAATGTGTGTCGCCAACATTCCTGTAAAGCGGCATGTCTCCCAACTCCATTTTGTTGTCCTAACAAAATTTAATTTTGCTCTGGTGTTTTCTCTCATCTTTTTTAAGCCACTATGACCTGAGTGTTATTGTATCTTGACTTCCTTCTTTGAGGACAAAGTTATATATTTATACATACGTATATACATACATACACAATATGTGGTATATAACATTTATATCATATATATGATGGTAGGTAATATAGATACAGCATTTCACCCCTCTTTGATACACCTTGGTACCACACATCTTGAGTCAATGTGTTTACCCATATAACCCTCAAGATGGGCAACACAGCACATTTGGGTCACAGCTCAAGCGTCAGACGGCGTTGAGTGCGCATCCCAACTCCATGAATTGTGGGTCCCTGGGTCACTTACTCAATGTCTCTGTGCCTCAGTTTCCCCCCTGGTATGACAGGAAATAACAATATCCATACAATTAAGGAATCAGAACACATACCGTGGTTACAACAGTAACCGGCAGGCAGGGACCTTACGCGGCATTAGCTGTTCACATTACAAGGCAAGTCTGCATCCAAATTATTATAGTTATTTCTGTGAAGAATGTGTTTCTCAGGGGCTTGGGCAGTAGATCTCACAGACAATCAAGGGCAAGCTTACTGTCCAGCTCTCAGCCATGAAAGGTGCCCTCACTGTTTCAGAAGTTCCCACACACAAAACCGTGAATATCAGATTTCAGTAAATGTGGAAGATTCTGGGCTAAAGAGCCCGGCCCCGCGTCGAGGCCTGTCAGGGACTGTGAGTAAATGTTTCATGTGCCTTCCTTCCCATAGGCCCCTTAATAAATTCTGGCTCGAACGGTAGCTGTGTTTTCAATTCTAATAGTATTCGCATATGCCTCATCTGGTAAACAGCATTTGTGCCAAAAAATTGGATTGGGGAGGAAAGCCCCCCAAATGCTTAAGTGTTGCAAAGCAGCGGGTCATGTCAGCGCCGGATGGAGCCAACGTTACCCAATGCGACATGACACAATTGAAGCAATGCGATGTGACAAGACACTAGCAAGTAAGCAAAAAACACGCTATTTTTGGCCCAAATGCTCATTATCATCTTACATGCAAACCGCTGATTTGTGGTAGCAGTAAGTAGAGCAATTCCCTTTTTCATCTTATTACTGCTACTGGCTTGTGGATGGTTGAGAGGACTTCTCAATGAACCGGCCTCTCCAGGCTTTTCTGAAATTTTAACCTTTTGAACGCATTCCCCACCAGGGTAGGTCACGACGCTGGTTCAGCACGGAGGCCGCCAACGCAGAACAACCCTTCAGAGTGAAACGAAAGCATCAGACAAGGCAGGATGTTATTTTGAACTTGATCCGGGACATCTGAAAATTGGTCTTAAGGCCGCTTGGCTCTAGCTCTTCCCTCCTTCAGTAACAGGACCCCACTTGAACCCCGGAACACCCTCCGCCTTAGTCTTAGAGCTTGCGCAGTAGGAAAAGCTCGGCACGTGACTCAGACCTGGCCAATCCGAACGCAGCCTACCGTTGACCACAGTGATTGGCTAAAGAGTGGTCATGTGACCTAATCAGGCCCACTGAGAAGTCATGAGCCCTTCCCCCCCGCGCATTTGGAAGAGAAGCAGGTGGTTGTCGTTCCTGGGTCCGAAGCTGGAAGCCCAAAGGAGATTCCGGGCCCCCGCAGGAATGCTGAGGGTAAAGCTAATAGAGAGGAAAGCAAACTCTAGGGAGAGTGAAACAGAGTTATTTTAGCCCTTGGATCTAGCCAGCCCTGAGGCTGTATAGTTCAATCACAGGAGTCCACTAACTATATTTCCACTCATTTTTTTTTTCCTTAAGCCATTTAGGGGTGAGTTTTCTGCCACTGGCAACGGAAAGGGGAAAAAAATCTTGATTTAGAGATAGCATTGAAAAGGCCACAGCAAGATGAGTGTGGTCTTAAGACTTGGAAGCAGCGCCCCCCTTCCCGCTACGTCCGCTGCTCGCTGCCCAGAGATGGAGCTGAAACGCACAGGTTTCCAGCAGGTGCCCGGCGGCTGCCGTGGGCAGCGCCGCCCCAGCGCTGGGCTCCCATCGACACCCCTTCCCGGTGACGGAGGGGCCGTGGCTTCCCCAGCCCCTCGCTCCTATCAGCCCAGGCATTCCACCACGGGGACCCGCCGATTCGCTAAATGAGTAAGTGCGAAGCACGGCAAGGTCACCGAGAAGTTAACGGAAGGGATTCTAGGGGACGGTAGACACACTTGGCCACGGAGGGCCCGGCGAGGGGCAGAAGCCGCGGTAAATGGCGCTCAGGCCCGGTGCCCCTCGGCCGCACACCCCATTACGGCCCCGACGGTTGAGTTCTAAACAGTTAAATATGAAACTGTCAACAAGGTCCTGTCTTAATAACCAAACTTGAGGCCTTTTATCCTGGAAGATTTATGAAGTAATTTTAAAGAGATCCAAGCGAACATCTGTCAATAAATTGAATGCCGGCTACAGGATTTACAAGCAAGACAAGAATTTCTCATTAAGTGCACATTAACACGGTGGGGATCATAAATAGAAGGAGGCCAGGATGCAGAGCCTCTCAAGCTGTCATTAAAACACTATCTAAGAACTAATGAGGAAGTGATGGAAGGCTACTAATGATGCCTTGGGCTCCCAACCTTTGCCAGTCTGAGAAGGGCCGTGCAGAATCAGAGGACTCCAGGGAGCCCGGATGCTGGCCTAGAGGGGCTCCTCGCAGCTCATTCCACTGTCTGCTCGGACCTGCAGGTCTCCTGTGTCCACCCTGGGGACAGTGGAGGTACCCACGTGACTCCCTGCACTCTCACCCCCGATGGAATTCAGGTCCCCCGCGATGGCCTTCTTCACATGGTCCCAAATACACACGTTCAACAAAGGTTTCCATCCCAACTACTGCACGTAGGATGCTGTGCTAACTAATGTTTCCACGGTGCGAGGGGAAACCTCTGGAAACTTCTTTTTGGCCGAAGCATACCTTTAACACGCAGAGAGGTAGGCCTTCATCACCGACACATGTGGCAAAAGAGGGGGTTTGGGAAAGGTCCTGAAGAGCCAGGTGTCCCACACCCCCCCCAACTCACCCCCTCCCCTGAGATGAGTCTTCCCAGCATGCTGTACCCCCCAAGGCTCTCTCTGCACCCAGAGTGGTGCATAGATTAGAGCCATCAACAGTGGAAGGTAAGGGGAGTTGATTAGATTGGAAAGGTGCAAAGGTCAGTGGGAAGCTAGTTTGGGTGGTGAGGCAAGACAGGTCGGGGCTGGTTCGTGGCAGAACCAGGGAATATAGCTGGGGTGGCTAGTACAAGGAGTTAAGCAGGCATCCACTGACTTTGTGACTTGGGTCAAAGCCACTATTTATGTTATTATCATATTACATTATATTATATTATATTATATTATATTATATTATATTATATTATATTATATTTATTTAAGTATTGTTCCTTTTTTCTTTTGTCCATTTTTTTTTGTCTTCCCACTTGAATGAACTCTTTACGAGGGCAAGAGCTGTTGTCTTGTTCAACACTGTGTCCCTAGAGCCTAGAGCAGTACCCGGTGTAGACTAGGTACTCATTGGATTTTATTATTGAATGAGTGAATGAATGAACGAATGAATGACTAAAACCCCTGAGATCCAGCTAGGTCAAAACGTGGCCAAATAAAAACTACATGCTTCAGTGAAAATGAAGAGGGTGATTTTTGAAGCAACGGTCCTAAAATGGTTACATGCTGAGAAACAGGCAAAAATCTTCCGAGGGAAGCAGAGCTAATAGGTGAGGTTTAGTGTGATTCCCCCAAAAATCATCAAAGCGCTTAAGGACTGGATGTAAAATCATCAAAGGAACCAGACAAAGAGGACCAAGTTTTGCACATGACATTTATTACCACAGGAGGGTAAAAGATGGTTATAAATCATCATAAATTACAATCGCACTTTTGAGGCCTGGCCGTGCCGGTCACTCTGCTAATTCCTTCATCTGATTGCACTCTTGCTCACTAGGCACTTGTGTGTGCAAATGAAAGCAAAATGCTGGCCAGGTGTACAGACTTGATTGTTGGATGTTGCGTAGACAGTGGGAATTCAGGGAACGGAAGAAAATACTCCGTTCTGGCAAATGGCGCCACTGTAGGGCCAAGCAAACAGAGTGGGAAAATGGCCAAAGAAAGACACCTGCTTGGAAGGGGCCTGCCCTGCAAGTAGAAAACATGGTTTTCTGCTGCCACCTTGCACAGTCTCTATGTGGAAGGAAACACTGAGAGTCTGTCGGCCAATTCGATGGAGTATTCAGATGCCACTTATTCAAGAAACACCAAGGACCTCTCACGTGCCAGGCCCTGTCCTTGGACACAGGTAGTGCACTGAACAAAACAGACTCGGTCTCTGCTCTAGTGAAGTCACTAGAGATGGGAGGGAGGTGGAGAGCAAGCAATCGCAGTAAGTTTTATAAGCGTGACGAGAAGGCATCTGTGCTGCTGTATCACCTCTTAGTAAGGGTAAATGTTTCAGAGTAATTGAAAGAAGAAAAGATAGCTGCAGCTAAGTAGCTTGAGAAACACTGTCAGAACAACTTTCTGAGACCCATTTAGCAGGGAGGATGGTACACGGTGATGACTTTCTTTGGCAAATGAGTCGTGTACGAGACCTCACTTTTCTACAGACACCCTCCCCTTGAAGAAAGAATCTGGCTTGATTTACTCAGCTATTCACCCCTTCATTTGTTCAGCAAATGGCTCAGCCCTTTTGCCATGCCCATCGATGGCCAACAGAGACAAAGAAATTTAGGTACAGCCCTGTGGGGTTCATTAGTTCTGGGGGTGGGAGTGGATACTGATTCAGATAGCCATGATAGCGAGTGTTGAAAGCCATACAGCAGAGAGCAGGAGCACAGAGGCCTGGTGAATTCTCCGTAAGGAATGTCGAGGAGAGACTGGCACATGTGAACTGGGTTTTGAAGGATGTATAGAGGTCTACCAGGTGGAAAACCACACTCCAGACAATGGGGACGATATTTTGGCGAGTGGGAAGAGGAAATGCACAAATATGAGAGCCTCGAGATGTTTGGAAAACGGCACAATGTTTGATGTGACTGAAAGCGGAAGGGAAGTTCGTGTTGAACTTGAGGAGGGAGGGCAGGCATGAAAGCTGCTCTTGGCTACTTTGGGGGAACCAATTGTGAAAGACCGTTAATGATAGGCTACAGAGTTTGGACTTTGTGTCCCTGCTGGTGTTTTCCAAGGTTCAGTCCTCTGCAGACCATCTTCACAATTTTTGCCACACCAGCCACTGATTTAGGGATTTTGTAAGCAGCCCACGTTATTCAACTTATTTTTAAAAGGAGGTTAAAGTGCACATCATGGATAGAAAGTCAGGATCTCCAGAAAGAAGATATAACTCTAAAAGTAAATATATGACTCTCCAAATAAAGTGTATTCATTTGTATATTTCCCTCCAAGTCATACACCGTATTTCTGGAAACACTGTTTGGAACTCTGGGTTCCATTATATTCTAAGAAACGCAGGATCAGATCGGAGCCTTGCTTTACAAAGATGCTTCTGTTGCCAATAAGAATGGATTGCAGGGACTGGATGCACAGCGACCAGTTAGGAGATGATGATATTAATGCATCAGAAAGGTGACAAAGGTCTGGATGGAGCGGTGGAGGTGGGGGTAGAGGAGGACCCATTTGAGAGCTATTTCAAAAGTAGACCAAACAGGATTTAGTGGCAGATCGGACGGGGGAGAGAGGGATGATGGCAGGTGTGATGGGCCAGACGTGGCTCCTTAATGGAGGGGCAGTTCCTGACAGCCATTTACAAAGTCATTCCATTTATATCCGAGTCATTCACAGAAGCTAGAATCTCGCGCTTTCCAATGCATGAGACGCAGTTATGTAAGCTCCAGGAGCTGAATTCTTGGTGACAGAGCCTGCAAGATTTTTCCTAGGGAAAACTATTTACTCGATATACAGTGTTTAGGATAAAAAGGAAGAAAGAAAGAAACAGGACTATGTGTCCATCTGTCTGCCCAGCTGTCGACGCGACACGGCTAATGAAAGCAAACTTTCTGCTAGCAGATCTCCCTGTACTTTGTAAATTGAACGCTTTAACTTTTAGCTACGAAAGTGTCATTGTCAATAACGAAGGCAAACAAACGATCACCAGAACATAACTACGGCAGGAAATTGAAGTAGATAATTGGCTCACTTCACGTATTTTAAGTTTTCGGAACCCCAAGCCCCATCCCGACACACATGGTAGTGTCTGGAGGAGGCATATGAGGGGAGAAGTGTCCCCCCACCACCCCCACCTCCATGAACAATCTCGACTCTATTTATCAGTTTCATCAGATAATTTGATCATCTCCTCCCTTCGTTTTGCTTCTGTACATAAGACCCGAATATCGTCACTTAACAAGAGGAAAGGGGGCTGGAAGGATCCCAGCAGTCATTTAAACCAGTCAGAAAGAAAAATGAGGGGCGAAAAATACAAACATCTTTTTCTTCCTCTTTCTTCGTCGGTAGATTTTTTCACGTAATGGTGTAATGTGATGCCTTTCTTTGGGTAAAGCAATTTGCATCACTTAAAGAAATGAAAGGGAAATGATCGTATCAAGCGTATCTAGACTACTGAGTGGAAAGAACCTTGAAACTCTAAAGTCAAGAGAAGCATAAGCTGATAGAAAGTTCCAGTGTCGGGGATGGAGGCTGGGTAGACAATGACTTAGGAAACCACAGTAGGACCACGTGCTTTGGGTGTGACCTAAAAAGGAGTTTTAGGTTCCTCTTCTGTAAGACAGGGTAACAGTGCCTACTGCAGAGGGTTCTAGGAAAGTTGATGGGATATAGGACGTCAGTGTCCACCTCCATGCCTGGCGTAGGGGAAGCAGTCAATAAAGTGGGGAAGGAGTCGTTTTTATCAGTCCTGGTAGTTCATCTGCCATGTAAGCTCGAATGAATTTTAAACTCCCCTAGTGACTACTTCTCTGATCCCTTGATTTTCTCGAGATTTTAATTTGGTAAGTGCACACACAAACATGAACTCTACCTAAGCCTGAAGCTCTAGAAATGGAGTCATAAAACAAACATACTTAATTAGCACCGTTATCAACTCTTCACTCTCGGGAGAATGGGTCACCCAGTCGAAGTACATCCGTACAATGGAACACTCCTCAGCACTAAAAAGGGACAATGGACAGATATCCTCGAAAAGTATCATGGAAGTGTCGAATCACGGTGCGGTCCACTTGCCTAATACAACACTGTATGTTAACTACTGGAATTAAAATTAAATTAAATTAATAAAAAAAGAAAGGCATTATGCTGGATGAAAGAAGCCAGTCACTGAAGGTTAATTACTATAGAATTCGATCAATATACTTCATCCAAAAACCAGAACTATAGTGAAGGAGAACAGATCAGTGGGTGACAGGGAAGAAGGTGGAGGGGGAATGTAATTACAGAGGAAAGGAGAAGGAAGGCTTCTGGAGCGAGGGAACCGTCCCCATGCTCACTGTTAGAGTCAGAATGCAGATCCATATCAGAATTAAAACTCATAGAATTGTACACCACCAGAGAAATTCAATTTTGCCATAGGATGACTTAAAAAGTAAACTAGGGGGCTCCTGGGTGGCTCAGTCTGTTAAGCATCTGACTTCAACTCAGGTCATGATCTCATGGTCCATGGGTTCGAGCCCCGCGTCGGGCTCTGAGATGACAGCTGGGAGCCTGGAGCCTGCTTCGGATTCTGTGTCTCCCTCTCTCTCTGCCCCTCCCCCGCTCGCACTGTGTCTCTCAAAATAATAAATAAACATTAAAAAAATAAAAAATAAATAAAAAGTAAAATAAAAGCATCCAAACACAGATGAAAGTCTCCATTCTTGGAAGACACGTTCCATTTTATGAATAGAGACAAGCAAACTGACAAACAAGCAAAACCCAAAACCACACAAAAGGCAGTGCCCCAACTCCTCTCTGAGTTTTTGTGTGTGTGAGCATGAGAGAGAGAGAAAAAAAGTGCAAATACCATGTATGGCTTATATGATGATGGGGTAAAGAGTGAAGAGATTCTGCCGAGGTTGATGATTTGGAGTATGGGATGGGGTGGAGGAAGGAGGGTGCAGGAAGCATGGGGTAGGGGCCAGGGTGGGAGAGTCAGGCCTGACAAGCGGTAAAAGGTGACCAGTTAAAATATAACAGGAGCAAACTATAATATGGCCCTATTTGTGGAAGCTCATGCACATACCCACCCGCATAACGACAGAGTTGCACATATGGCTGTGTGATTACAGACCGGAAGCGTGGCCGCGCTGTCCCCTTCGGTAGGGAAAGCGAGTTTGGGAATAATTTGAGAAGATACAGACAGCTGAGTTAACAAACTCTGGGATACATAAACTCTTCCCTTTCGAAATGCCCAGCTCTCCTTATCTCAGTTTGTAAGCAGGGAGAAGAAAAAGCGTCCAATCGCCGGATAATCTTTATTGAGGCATGCGATGCTCCGGGTAAAACGAACCCTGGATATTATGCGGTGTCAGAAAAAAAGAAAAAAGTCGTACAAAACCTGTCCTTTTAGAGCTCAACATGGTTTGCTAACATTAATTGGCTAATCCGCCCAGACACTCGTTGTGGACAGTTTCAAAGGAAATCTAAGAATTTGGTCCGTTTTCCACACAGATACGAGGATAGCAATACAGTGCGCTCACTGTCAGGGGTTCTGGCATTTGCAGAGCACTTCTTTATAAGTTATCTCAAAGTGTCCCCACGCTGGCCTGGCCACGTGGGCCACACCCACCTCCTAGGCAAGGAAATGGACACTCCTAGGAGGCAATGATGGACCTTTGGTATGAGTAGAATGCCTTTAAAATTTTCAAAGTATTTTCATGGATGTCTGTGCCTCCAGAGAGTATCAAGAACCTGCCCAGGAAACGTGTGACCTAATTTTTTAAAGAAAAAAAATGGAAGCAAATCTGTCAAAGCATGAAGGACAACCTTCTGACAAAAGATCCTAAGAGGACAGACTGTTCAAATCGATTTGTTCTAGTAGTAAAAGATTAGGCTAAACAGACCCTTTGGTCCTGAATACGGCCCCACAGTCGGTGTCAGGAATGTTGATAAGGATAAATCAAGAACACAAAGTATTACTGGCTTTGAAACCGACAGAGTCTACAAAGTTAGGAAAATTTTCCCAGTACCATATTTGGCGATGTGATAGGATTTATTGGAATGGCTAGATGTTCAGTTGATTTTCATTGGTTTTCCTCAGAACACTGAATATACATAGAACTCACTATAAATAAGAATGTAAAAATATACATTCTTTTAAATAGAGCTACCCATCGAAGCTCTGTGCTCGCAATAGAAGTACCTGTTTGCCGATGTCACCTGGCTCTTCGGCAGCCCGATTTTCCTTGAACGGAAGTCAGTGTTGTATTTTCTGCATGGCGTGTCTACATTCTGCCCTTGGGCAAGACCGTGTCTACTGAAGTGGCCCTCCTTGAGGCACAGATACAGGTTAGGGAGGGACTGCAGCTAGCTCAACCTGGGTATATTACCCTTGTGGCTGACCACGGAGCCGCTGAACTATAGGGAAAATGAGATTAATTACAGGAAATGGAGACACATCAAAGGCAAGGAAATAGCAGATCAGAAGCTTCTGGTTAAAGGGACCGAGTTGAGAACAAATGGGGGTCATGTCGAAGTCCACAAAGACAGAGGTCAAAACAGAAAGGAGTGAAGCCAGGTTGGAAGAAGGTGAGCAATGTGGAATCTAAGGACTCAAGGGGTGGGCAATCGTAGAGGAATTCTGGGGCTGGACTCACGCCTGGGAGGCAAGAGGCAGGCCAGGAAAGCAATATAATGCATAATAAAACATCACAGATTATCGGGTTTGCAATGCAGTCAAATGCTAGCAGGGGCAGGGAGAGGAAGAAGGAGAGAGGGCCCTAGACAGGTGCACACACGATGATGGCAAAAAAGAAATGAGGGTGGGAAGGGAAGAAGGGAGGAAGCATGGACCGGGGCGGGGGTGGGGTCGGGGGAATGAGGGAAGCAATGAGTCAAAAAATAAAATTAACACAGATTTACACGGTACACTGGTGTGAACAGAAGATCCTGATAAATAAGCTTGTGTCAGAACAAGCTAACTAAACACGGGGTTCTGTCCACAAGTAATTTACTATTTAGTGAACTTGCTAAGACCACATTGGGCTGGGCACACGATGATAAAGTGTCCTCATACATATACCTCAAGCTAGGTGACTGCAGGTGCGGTGGTACGGGTGTGGCTCTAGGAGAACAGAGAGAAACGGGGTCACGGGGAAAGACTCTGGTTTTCTAAGGTTAGAGTCTGGGGAGAATTCCTTTCCTCGAGGATAGCAGAAACCACCCAGGGTGAAAAGAATGACAGGAGCCTTCCAGTTTGGGAGGGCGGACTGAAGGCATTTCAGGCACATGCACACCCACCCTTGCCTTCTGTCCCAGGCTAGTGCCGCTCTCAAAGTTTGGAACCTGCTGTCAGGACCCAAGACGATGACAGCAGGAGAGCAAGACATTCAAGGGAAGACTGGGCCACCAACATTCAATCAGAGGAGTGCAGAACGATGGCCCCACAGGGCGAAACTGTCATTCGGTTCTCAGAGAGAAGACCTCAGCCAGGAGCTCGTCAAGGGCTCCCCCCATGGCACCCAGGCTGCTCCCCACTACCACGTGCACGGGATTCTCCGTCTCCCTCTCTCTTGCCTCCTGCTTCCCTCTAACTCTCTGCCCATCATTCCCGATCTCAACCTCCCTTGTCCCGTCTCCGTTTCTCTCTCTTATGAAACACACTCCCCTCTGCTTCCACAGTGCGAAGTTCTGCTTGGCCCCTGGAAGTCTGCTCGCCAGTGTGGTTCCTCCCCCCCCCCCCCCTTTTTCAGGGTCATTCAAGTGCAAACAGAGAAGAGTAACAGATTATAATGCAGCCCAATTAAAGTACTCTGACGTCACAAGGTACTAATGTCAACATATCGTTTCAGCAGCTGCGCACGACCAGGAAAAAGAAAGTTGATTTTTGTTTTCTGTTTTCTTTTCCAAAATCTGAAAGCCTAAAGAGGCTTCCTAGAAACCTGCCGCAGAAAGACGAGACAGAGCGACAAGACAGAGTGCGGGAAAGCACGAACTATGCAGATGCGGAGCTCCTGGGAAGCCATCTCTAAGGACGGGATGGATTTGATGAGAGACTCATCAGAGGACCCGGATGCTCGGCTTTTAACTTATTTTTGCAAAGCAGGTATTTTTGCAAACAAGAATTAGAGAACGGCCTCCAGCTAAATTGCAGGGAGTCCCTGAAGAGCAAACCCTCAGAGGGGAGAATCAGTGAAGAAGAAAATGAAGATGACAAGGCTGTTGCTTCTTAATAAACATGATCACATTTTCGGCATGCATTATTTATTACTTTTCTTTCACTGATTTATTGTCCTAAAACATGTAATCTAATATGGAGGGGAGCACACACATGCCTTCACAGATGTCACCGTGACTTTCTTGTGTTTCACAAAAAGCAAAACACATGACAACAACCTTAAACGGTCAGGAGGTCGCAGGTCGAACTGACCACTATCCCCAACTTAATCTGGTTTTTCTTCGCCTCTCCTCTATCAACTTGTTCTTTTCCTTCTTTGCAAGATCCATAAGTAGCACGAAATCATTATCATTGAAAGTGACGGTATCAGCCACCGTTTAGTAAGCACTGTTTATGTGTGTCAGGGGCTTAGTTAATGACATCACTGATCCTGCAGAAGAAAAGAGCGTCTGCCCTATTTTCCACGCACAGAAGCAAAGGCTCAGAGAGTTTAAGTGACTTGAAGGGAAATCACACAGCTCGAAATTGCTGAGCTGGGATTAGAGCTCTAATGTCTGGTTGCTGTCCTAATTGGTAAATCACCCCGTCTCTGTCCAAAGTAACAAAGCCAATGAATGCAAGGGCCTGGGTTTGAACCAGCTTATTCTGAAGTCCAGAACTTGAGATCTTTTCCACTAACCACCCTGCCCTTCAACATAGCAATTCCTCTGAAATCAGTCAACCCTGTGACTTACAAAAGGAAACAAACAAACACAAAGTAATCTTTGGCTCTGGTTCTACTTTGTCCCCATAGTGTTTTTCTTTCCACTTTGTTCAGATATAGTTTGAAACAATACATGAAACCACTCCTTGAGCCTTATGTGGATTCAAACTCCCAGCATCTAGTATTAAAAAATTAATAACTGTCATTAATAAGGAAACATGCTGAGCCACGATCAACCATCAATGCTAACCTCTTCTTTTTTTTTTTTCTTTTTGTTACTGCCCCCCTTACCCCGATGGGAATTAACAAGGACCTTTAACACTGACCTTCATGTGTGTTTTTTCCTGATTATAATAAAAAATCATGTTCCATGCAGAAAATGTAGAAAAATGCAAAGAAATATCCCACTTAGGATAAATTACATCATAATATAATAACAAGATTACATAATAATATAATATCACCTTTAACATTATATCAATCTATAGTTACATCTATCTATAGATATACTGTAGCTATAAATAAATATACTAGTATTTTATAGTGTCATAATGTACCTATGTGTATTACTGTGCTTTTTGTTCACTCTAATTAATATATTAGGGACTTCAATCTTTATGATCATGGATTTTTAATGGTGGGTGATACGCCATGATATAGTTACCATTTTAAAAACTAACCATGAGGCACCTGGGTGGCTCAGTCGGTTAAGCATCCGACTCTTGATTTCAGCTCAAATCGTGATCTTGGAGTCGTGAGATCAAGCCCAGTGTTGGGCTCTGTGGGGACCGTGGAGCCTGCTTGGGATTCTTTCTCTCTCTGCCTCTCCCCTACTCACATGCTCTCTCTCTCTCTCTCAAAATAAACATTAAAAAAATCAATGCCTTATTATTGGACATGGCAGTTGTTTCTAGTTTTCCCCTCGAAAAAACTGTTATAAATATTTCACTGGATATAATTTACATATATCTTAATGTGGATATAACTTCTGCTAAATTCCCAGAAACAGAATTATTGTGTCGTGGGCCACGTTCACATCAGAGGCATTTGATAAATTGCCAAAATGTTCTCCAGCGGCTGTGACCCATTTGAGCTTCATCATGTAGTAGGCGAAAGTGCTCTTCCTCTCCTGGACTTCCCAATACTAGATACTGACATAAGAAATCTACTAATTACTGGAGAGCCTAAATAATAATAGTAACTCTAATAATAATGATACTTGGTGGTTCAGACTGCATTTATTTGGTAACCAATTAAGCTATATTAACATACACATGCCAACATTTTTGTAGCAATCTGTCCTAAAGTCTCAACAAAAATAAAGAAACAATAATAACAACAAATACGACCTCCAAGAACTTGTACATAGCAAGTTCTGAACAAGAAAACAAACAAGAAAACCAGTACTCCAATGCAGAAGAGGGGTGGAGGGGTGGCCAGTCGATGCTACAATTATACTGCCTTTCTAACAGTTGACATGGCTTAGCCCATAAGAGCTTAGCTATGAGAAAATGTGCCCTAAATGGGGTTGAAACCATTTCTTCAAGAGAAGAGCTGGTTTTCCTTAAGATCTTTATCTCTTTTCCCCTACCCTATCTAATTTAGGAAGATGACTCAGTTTTTTTTTTCCCCCATATGGGAAAGACGTACATTTTCTTCAGGCATTTATGAATCAGACTCAAGATGCAATACACCATCTGGGTTACTGACAAGGCTCAGGGCCAGGTGACCAGGTAGAAAATAGCCAGCATCAGGGCATAAAAATAACAACTCATTTGCAAATCAAAGAACAGTGACCTCACTGGAGAGGTTTCTTCCCTAATTTGCATGGTCTTGAACAGGAAGCAACAGGGTGCCTGTTCCATCTCCGAGGCGTGGGATCAGGGAAGGCAGGGTACTTACATCTTGCCTCTGTTCTCTTACCAGCTCTGTGACTGCAGACAAGTCACTTGGCCTTTTTGAGCCTTGCTTTCTTCCTTGTCATTTGTGAAATTGTTATAAATACTCTCTCCTTCACAGTGTAGATGTGAGGATTAAAGGAAATAATGGATGCAAAGAACTCAGCGCATGCCTGGCACGTAGGAAGCCCTCAGTGAAAGGTTAGCCTCTGCTCATCTTCTCAGCTCCAACATCCACATCATACCCAAAGGACCCCCTTCTTTCGAGTTACCCTTTACCTCATTACAGTGCTTTTGGTTTCTGGGTGGTTTTGTTGTTTGTTGTTGTTGTTGTTTAACACATAGCATTACCTTAAAATAAGTTTATTTGATTTTGTGGTTATTCTCTGACTCCCTCCCTTGAATGCCAATCATTTGGGAGCTAGGATCTTTTCCATCTTAGTAAACATACATTAAAAAAAGTTTTTTTGACATTTTTATTTATTTTGAGAGAGAGAAAGAGCACAAGTGGCGGAGGGGCCGAGAGAGAGAAGGAGAGAGAGAATCCCAAGCAGGCTCCACACTAACGATACAGAGCCCCACGCGGGGCTCGAACTCATGAACCACGAGACCATGACCTGGGCTGAAATCAAGAGGCAGACGCTCAACCGACTGAGCCACACATAGTACCTAGTACATGGTACAGGGGCTGACACTTAGTAGGCACGCAATACATATTTGTTGAAAAATAAAACATGCATAAATAGGTGTTCATGCACATAGGGATACATACATGCTTCCATACCACCAGTGGTTCGCTTGGCTAATTAATATTCTCTCTCCCTCTCTCTCTCTCTCTGCCTCCCCCTCTGATGCTCTCCCCTCTTCCTTTTTTCTCCCCCAGCAAATAATTATTGAGCCAACCTCTCTGCTAAACACTGGGGATACATTCACGAACAAGACAGAGCATCCTTGAAAGAGCCCACGGTTCAGATTTCTCTCTTCATTTCACTCCTTCACTGTTCCTTCTTGATGGATCGCTCAGATTTCAGCTTCGACTACATATACAGCGGGGACTCAGAGAGCCTCGTTCGATTCTCCGGGTTCTTGTCAAGTAGTTGCAAATGACTACCCCAGACTCTATTGTCTGTGGACTTCCTGCTTTGGCTGTATTTTACTTTTCTATAAAATACGCTATTTTGTTTCGAGATCTGCTGCTGTCCACCAAAAATACAACTCTGTTACTAACCCTGCCAGCTCCTGAATGATACCTTTGTGGACACTAAAAACAATTTAATGGCATGTCACAATAGCAATTCACTCTGTTAATAGCCCCGCTCAATAATACTATATTGCATAAACCTCCTCCAGTCGTCTGACAAATAATTCACCTTTACTCACCCCACAGTAAGCTCCATTTCACTAACAAATATATTTCTCCCCAAACCTACAAATATTCAGCATCTCTGTCCTGTGACAATAGCTATTTTTTTTTTTTTTTTTTTTTTTGGATGAGGTCAGTGGTATCATGTTTCCATTACCTCTCACTGGCTTAGTCTCAATGACAATCTTTTTCCACACGGGGCATCAAATTAGGGGACAACACAGTTTCTGATTTCTCGCTCACCTACCGGTGAATGAACGCTTCACGATTGCACAGGCACGGGAAGCATTTGCTCTCTCTGTGGACGTCCCTTCTGCCGAACACCACCTCTGTGCACGGGCAGGGACCACTCGCCTCCGTAAGAAGTAGTGTCCGTTAGATTTATTATTTCTTTAAAATGGCTTCTTGAGGGGCAGCAGACACGGGGTTCTTGACCTGGGGGCCTGTGCACCCCAGCGATCCAGGAGTTCAGACATTTTGTGAGAGTGAATTTTTTAAAAGATTATTTTCATCAACCTTTACGTGAAATGTAGCATTTCTTCGATTATAAATGCAGGCATCAAATCACTGGTGACTGTAGCACCAGTACAAATCGCAGATATCTTCATATCACATCGCAGTTGTACTGAAATATCACAGACATTTATTACTATTTCAACATTATAGGAGTTATCAGGCCCCCCGACGGATCGTATTGTTTAATGCGTTATACAGAAGTACATACGTGGCTACATCAAAATCCGTTGTTGCGTAAAACACTTCGATAACTGAATTTCTGTACCCTTGTTTCTTTGTAATTTTTTTATATTTTTATCTAATTCACTGAAAACCAGGATTCTGGTAAGGGGCCCATAGACTTCAGCAGGTCACCAAGGGGGTCATCGATAGTGTAAAACAGTGAGCAGGCCCTTCAGGAGCATTTGGTGGCAAAGAACCCGCGGTTGGAAGCCAAGAGTGCTTGGGCTCAAACCTTGAGTTTTCAGTAATAATAATAATAATAATAATAATAATAATAATAATAATAAAGCCCCTCTAAAGTGCTTGCCACGTGCAAGGCCTTTGCACGCATTCAATTCATTTAATCCAACTATCCTGTGACATTTATCCTGTGACAACTATCCTGTGACATTTATCCTGTGACAACTATCCTGTGACATTTAATCCAACTATCCTGTGACTTGAAGGATATCTCAAGTATCCTTCACCTAATGAGAAGAGTCTGGGACTCAGAGGTTAGTAACACGCCCAAGATCACTCAGCTGGCGGTTAAGTTGGGAAGCGGGCCTTAAGCCCGGAAGGGCTCCTCTCCTCCCCTTCCCCGTCTCCCACATCAACAATAACAGAAATAGGTGTTTTGTAGGCAACAGCCAGTTAGTTACTCCTCAAAATAACCCTACAAACTAGGTATTATGAGCATCAACATCCTCAATTTTTGTTTTATTTTATTTATTTTTCTTATTTTTTTAGATGAAAAAAACTGAGAGAAGTTGAGTTAGCCACCGCCCCACCCCCCCCCCCCCAAAAAAAATACAGCTTGGAAGTGATGCCAGACAAATGCCAAACCCAGCTCGCCGCCCGTTTTTGTAAATAAAGCTTTATTGGCACACGGCCACACCCACCTAGAAACGCAGTGGCCGTGGCCGCTTTTGTGTTACGACAACAGGGCTCGGTAGTTGCTGCAGAGGCCAAATAGCCTGCAAATGTCTAAAATATGTGCTGTCTGGCTCTTTACAGGCAAAGCTTACTGATCCTGCTCTTAACCGTCATCTGCTAGGCCACCTCCTGTCTCTGCCTGTCACTTACCGGCGGGCAACGTGGCCCTGGGAAAGAAAGTCACCTACACCCAAGTATCTTAAGCTGCAAGATGGGTGCATAGTGCTATCAATCACTTAGGAGGGTTGGGAACATGGAATGAATGCAAAGAGGTGAGCACGGCTCCTGGCATATGATAAAGGTTCAGGAAATTTGCATTGCTGTTATTATTACTATTATTTCCACTTGAATCGGTTAAAGGACCTCACGTCATCTTCTAAAAAAGCTTAACAGTCCATAAAGTCCGGCTGGCAATTTCTGGTCACGTCAACCACGGAAGAAGCTGGATTTGCTGGGTTTGAAATGTAATCTGCCTCTCAGATTAGGACAACTCTGTCCTCTGAAGCAAACCAGTTACTGATCAATGAGCCGGTCCTTCCAGAGACATCAGCACTGCTCAACCAGCTCTTTCATTATGTATGAAATTCAGCCCCCAAATGGACTCAAGTGATGGGAACTAGACCAGGGTCACAAATCACCCAAGACGTGGGAGCCTGATGGTAAACGAGCACGAGGGTTCAAAGCCACGGGGCAAAGCACAACGTCAAGCAAAAGAGGTCCCTGGCGGGGCAAGGGGCCAGCCCAGGGAAGACAGTAAAAGTACGTAAAATGGATTTTTGTTTTTTCGAAGGAAAGAATGCCAACCCCATTTCTTGCATGCTGCTTCCCAGGGAGACACTGGCTGATGCTAAAAAGGAGTTGTCTCCCCTAAGCTCTGTCAACAGAGGCAAAAAGGAAATTAAGATGATTACATATGTTTAGGGGAAATTAAAGTGTTTTGGCTTGAAGTTTGTGTTCTCTATCAACCATATTCAGCAGGCAATTACTCAACACTCCATTTGGCCTGGGAGATGCTTCCTTAACATGGAGAATCCTTTTTACAAGCTCCTTTTAAAAATTAAGACTGCAGAGCAATGTGGCCAGGAGCACAGCTGTGGGGCCAGACATGCATGGGTTTGAAGCCCAGCCTCATTACTGCCAGGATTATTTCTCCCAGGCTCAGTTTTGTGACTCAGAGAATGGGATACTGCTTGTATTATGGGCCTGAATGCATCAACCCTCCCTCCGTCGGCGCCCTTAGCCAGCCAATGGATTTCGTGTCCCCCTCACCCCCTTTCTGACCCTTGGTTGGCACGTGACCTGTGTGGTCTATTGGGATGTTTGCAAATGTAACACAAAACAGAAAACTGAAAAATATTTACCCGACCTGGCCCGCTTGCTTTTTCCCTCTGCAACGGCTACAAGAAGAAAACGCATAGGCTATCTTGCTGGATGAGGAGATGCCTGCTATGTGGGGCCAGGGTGTCTCAGCCACGACAGCCCAGGCTGTTCTACATCAGCCCACAGCTCGCCAGTTCCCAACCGTGTGAGCGCACCCCAGCCAAGATTAGCCGAGCCCCTAAGCCAGCCTGGAAGCTGACCTCAGATTTATGAGCAGGGCCACCTGAGATCAGGCTAGCCCAGCCCAGAGCAGCTGGACCCCTCTGACTGGTGAGCGAAATGAATGTTGATTGTTTTTCGTCACCAGGTTTAGGGGCATTTGTTACACAGCACGGCCCTGTCAATAGATAACTGATACAGATGATGTTTCCTTCACAGGGTTGTCTTGAGAAATAAAATAAGATGATACCTAGTAAGCCCAGAACACAGAACTGGTATCCGATAAGTAGAGGAGGTTGGAGATGCTGGAATTGTGACAGCCCTGGGATCCTCGTGGAGATGCCAGCCTGGGCTTTGTCTCTCACCCTTCTACATAGTCCTCACTTGCGCTCATTGCCTTGGGGAAGGGATATGGCAGAGGAGAAAGCAGAAATGCCTTCTGCCTGTCCTCGGCTTTTATCTCCAAAAGCCTAAAAACCCCTTGAGAAAACTTAGGATTTGTAGCAGAAGTTCAAGAAGAATTTGGCCAGAATTGAGGGTTGAAAGCGGGTCTTCGTCTCCCCCACGTTCCGCACCCCACCCCCATCCAAGATAGAAAAGGGGTTCCACTTGGCCAGAAGGAGGGGAGGCTGCCCAGCTAATGGAATCCAACACCTCAGGGACTAAATGGCTCTGGCGCATCTAAACAGCCAGACCCCAGAGACAGCCATGCAGGAAGACGTGTGTGCTCCACGCATGGCCCAGAGGCCACAGGGGGCTCCCTCACCGGCATGATAAATGTGTCACTGTAGCCCAGGGGCTGTCCGTTTTCCCAAAGAGCTGCCCCTCTTTTCCTGGCAAACATGTTAGGCGGGCACTATATCTGAATTTCTAGTTCAACTTTAAAGGAAGGGGAACCCATAACAGATTAGAGTTAAAAAAATTATGTTTGCTTTGCCAAAAATGGGAATTAACTTGAAATCTAGCAAATGAAAGTGATCCTCCCTGACATATCCTTAGTTTGTTGCCCTGAGGCTCATACTCACTAGGTGACAATGATGTGACGATGGTTTCGGTTGAGAGGGGACACAACTATCTTCAAGGTCCAACTCTCACCTATATTGGTAAGAAAAGTAGAGGAGATTTTACAGCTAACATAGGTGACATCTGACACAATAGCGATCAGTCGATACATCAATCTATCAATGACCTCGTCTCCAATAGATCATGTCCTAGGAGGGAGAGTAGAGAGGTAGAGATTCAGGACAGACTCTGTGACCCTTCCGTGATAACCCTGGCTGCCCCAGACCCTTGAGAAGAGCCTTCTGCAGAAGTCATACCCTGCCAGTCTCCAGGCTGTATCTGGCTAGGAAATGTAATTTTTTTTTTTTTTTTTGGCTTGCTCCAAGTTTATACACTTAAAATAGGCTATCAACCTTTAAAAATCAAGAACTATCTTTCTAAACACACATGAACATGTGAGAGAGACAGAGAGAGAGAGAGGGAGGGAGAGAGGGAGGGAGAGAGGGAGGGAGAGAGGGAGGGAGAGAGGGAGGGAGAGAGGGAGGGAGAGAGGGAGGGAGGGAAATCCAGGTTTCTGGCTTCTTTTGAAAAGAAGTGAAGAAAAACATGGCGCTGCCCATGGAGCAAGAAACGAGTTGGGAGCGGCTGCTACCCTTGCAGGCCGAGAGTGTTCTCCGTTCACCACAGCCCCCACTACTCCCTATAGTTTTGCCACTTAAAGGGACGGTGGCCAACTGCCTGTTCTTGAATCTCTTAGAGCCGATGGAAACTTCTCCGTACCCGTGATGTTTTCCAAAGCGGAAAAACAAAAGCTAGACAGAGGGGCCTATGCATTTCTTGCCCACCACCTCCTTTAATTTCGCTGCTTAGATTTTGGGCATTTGATGCGCGTCTCTATATTTCATCCTTAAATGATTCGGTGACGGGATGTGCATGATTTCAAAAGGGAGATAACCTGAGCTGGAATGCATTGTGCTCATGAACACTTTTACACGGTACACACACACCCGCACACATCTGGGGAGTTCCAGTTAAAGGACTACTTGTAAACAATACTGCTTTTGTTTACGGGGGGGCAGTTTTAATTTTTCCCTACGTAGAAATACTTGTTTTCCGAGGAGCCCTACACATTTGCCGGGGGAGGGGGGGGGTGGCGGAAAAAAAAAAGTCTATCACTGGAACTTTAGTAAGATTCTAAAAAGACAGCGAAAATGTTGTGGCAAATAGGGCAAAAAAAAAAGCCATTTGTAAAGAAGTACTATTTGTATCGAACATCATGAGGAAATAAGTGCATCATGACAATTTTGTACATCTTCTATGATTTGATTGTCAGTAATGAAGCCCATCGGAGAGTGATAAATGAGCAGAGAAAAAGTATCTATTTCACTTATACTGCAAATTATGCAGCTCAGAGCTTGATAGCACTTGGCAAAATACAAATGTATTTGAATGGAATTCAAATTGTTGCTCTTTGCCTAAGACACAGGTAATATCACCAGGGGTCCTGTCTTTGGATTTTTCTAAGAGGTAAGAGTTTAAGTAACAGCAGTATTACAAAATTACCTTTAAACACTGAAAACATTTTTACTTTGTTACAGGGTGTAATTTCCACTTTTCCCCTCTAATGGCTCATATACGGAAAATGGTACACTAATGCAATTTTTCAAATTTAGTTCCCTTTTTTTCGTGTGTCCTAAAATTATACGTTCTCGTCATCTGCCCTGTTTGTCAGTCTCCAGGACCCATTTATTTCCCTGTTCTTATGGTTCCGTAATTTATCTTCTTGTCACAGAACTTTCATAAACTTTTTTTTTTTTAAGATACAAAATACTTGCAATAAACTCTGACAAAAACGCTTCCAGTTCAACTTTTGAAATCTTTCAATTACGCGTCGAACGATGATCATACTTTCGGGTCTTTCCGTGCTGTGAAACCTCTCTTGGAGTGACATCTTACTAGGGGAGGGGAAAAATTACTTGAAAAGAGACTCACTTCCAACCATTTGTATTTCTTTGCCTCTTCACTTTTGCCTCTATAGATTTATATTCAGAATCGTGCCGCGTAGAGAAGAGAAAAGGGGACTGATAAAACGGGAATTGTTATCTTCGGTAGATGGAAATCCTGTTCAAACTCCAATTATCTAAAGTGGGGTGTGGGAGGAAAGAAAACTGGTTTTGTGAGCTTTTGGATACCAGAGGGAGCCATAAAGAGAAGTCCGTGATGAAAGGGGCTTGTTAAAAACAAACCAAACCAGGGGTGCCTGGGTGGCTCAGTTAGGTTGAGCGCCCGACTTGGGCTCAGGTCATGATCTCACAGTTCAGGAGTTCGAGCCCCACGCTTGGCTCTGTGCTGACAGTTCAGAACCTGGAACCTGCTTCCGATTCTGCGTCTCCCTCGCTCTCTGCCCCTCCCCCACTTGTGCTCTGTCTCTGTCTCTCTCAGAAATAAATAAATGTCAAACCAAACAGAAAACGAACAAAACGTAGTGGTCTCGAGTGATGGGCAGTGCCCAATATTAAATTTGGAGTAACGTGGCTATATCTTCATTACCACGAGGAGATACTCGGTGAACATCCAGGTTAACTGGACCAGGGATTGTTACTGGGTTGTTCAGCAAGCTTATCTGTGGTGTTGAAGACACGAAGAAAGCTTCCAGAAGCCCCTAGACCCGAGCCACTCAATGCAAATATAAAGCGAGCCACATAGGTAATTTAAAATTTTCTAGCAGCCACGTTAAACAAGTTAGATAATAACAAGTACCATTAATTTTGATCATCTATTTTATTTAACCCGATGTAGTCAAAATGTTATAGTCATCTTAACGTGTAATTAATATCACAAATCATTAATGAGACCTTTAGCATTTTTCCCTCAGACTAAGTCTTTGAAATGCCAGGTGTATTTTATACCTTCAGAGCGTCTCACTTGAGATTAACCACATTTCAAGGGCTCGATAACCATATGTAGCTGAAGGCTACTGTGAAGGGCAAAGCCGTTTTAGACTGTCTCCCCTAGATTCAGGGGTCCTAATAAGAGCTCCTATAGAACGTGGCTTCTCTTACTGTAGAACTTACCATTTTTTTAAAGTGTATTTATTTTGAGAGAAAGAGAGAGAGAGAGAGAGAGAGAGAGAGAGAGAGAGAATCCAGAGCAGGCTCCACGCTGTGAGAGCAGTGCCCAATGCAGGGCTTGAGCCCAGGAACCATGAGATCATGACCTGAGCCGGAACCAAGAGTGGGACACTTCACCCACTGAGCCACCCGGCAGCCCCGACCTTATCATTTCTTTGTTTCATTGTGTCTTCCACATTTGCTTAAGTGTGGTGATAACTGGCAACAGACAGATCCATTTGGTTCACTGTTGTAATGCTAATTTCTGAAATACAGTAGGTGCTCGAGAAACATTTATTGAAGAAATACGTTAATCAAATGAATGGATGGATGTTTATATTTTGTCGAAAGACAGACCTATTTGAAGGAGAATCTAGGGGCAGGAGACTCTTGAGTTCTCCACCGAGGTCCCCTTCTGGCACGGCCACCCACAGCTGTTGTGAGTGGTGGCTCCTGGCTGCCCAGCTGCCCCTCTGGAGAATTGTCCACAGAGGCTGACAGGTGCCACCTAGTCTGAAAGACGAAGACCCCTTCCTGCTGCCCATGACCAACGGCTGACTGACACTGGGATACAAACGTCCATCTTCCTTGCCTCCAAATAGGAGAACTCTGATGGGGGTTAAGTTCCAGAGCCCTGTGTCTGTGCTTCAGACCAAGGTCACACTGTACCTGGGACCACATCCTTCCGCAGCACAATCTTGCTTCCCTCGCTCCCTCACAGGTTTTACTGAGATCACTCAAAAAGTCACCTGTATCCAAATCCTTGCCTCAGGCTCTGCTTCTAGGGAACCCGACATAAGACACTATAATTTTCTTTTGTCATGTTTTGACTCTTCTTCCTCCTTCTTCCAACCCTTTAAAATGTAAATCCATTTGTTTCCTACCGAATCTTTCCCAAGTGGCTTTCCTTATTAACCCTCAAACTATCAATTTTCTGCCCTATAAGGACCATTTACCAGTGCAGCAGAAGCCTTGAAAGGCATTTGGCTTTTTTATCGGGATGTTTATTTCACCCCACGAAGGCACTGTAAATTCCCCAAGTGTGCCGATCAAACATTTGTGGTCAACAGCAAAGCCCACAACTACACAATTTTACAATTCTCCTGAGCGACGAAGGGGAGGGATAATTCTGTCGCTCCTCTCCATGGCCCCGCTGTCATGTGAGTGTGACAAGACTTCCCGAAAATACATACTTCTCATACTATCTGGCCGCCATTTAAGCTATTCAGGAATAGAGAGACGGGTGGATTGAGGGAAATCTTGGAACGATATGAGATTAAACAGAGAGAACTACACTGAATTTGCTCCCTCCTTAGTGAAAACGTGAGCACAAAGAACAACTTAGAATCCAAGTGGTGCCCTTAATATATTTTCTTTTTGTCATGGTTGTGGATTTTTAAAGTGGGCGTATCAGTTTGTACCCCCAGATGACTGATCAGTGCCATTAACTGAGTTTTAGGACCTTTGTGCTTGCTGCCCTTTCCCCCCCTTCTGGGAACACTGCTCTCCTAAGTATCTGCACGGCTGGACCCCATGTATCACTTGGTTCTCATCTCAGCCTAAAATTGTTTCCTCCACCTTGCGTCATTCTCGAACACATAGCCACGTTTGATATGCCCAGCAGCACTTAGCGCCAGCCGATTACCTTCTATACTCACCTACTGCCTCTACCACTAAGTGAGCTCCCTGGGGACCGGGACTTTTGTCTTTTCCACTACTACGTCCCCAGTGCCTAGACCAGGACCTGACAAAGTGTGTGGGTGGCTCAGGTCACGAGTTCGTGAGTTCGAGCCCCGCGTCGGGCTCTGCGCTGACAGCTCAGAGCCTGGAGCCTGCTTCGGATTCTGTGTCTCCCTCCCTCCCTCCCTCTCTCTCTCTGCCCCTTCCCCTCCCTCTCTCTCTGTCTCAAAAATAATAAAACATTAAAAAAAATAATTACTTGTTGAATGGCCACCTGAGCCAGATTACTTTGTATAACTCCAAGTCTTTCTTGGTAAGGAAGAGACGTCTCATGTTGCCTCTTATGGATGACATCGGCCAGAAATCTCAACGTGGCGCTTCCTAGGTGTTATGGACTATGTGTCTGTGTCCCCTTGAAATTCATATGTTGAAACCCTAACCTTCGAGGGGATGGTCTTAGGAGGCAGGGCTTTGGGGAAGTGTTCGGGTCATAAGGATGGAGCCCCTACGATGAGATTAGTGCCCTTATAGGAAGAGCTTATAGGAGACCTTGCTCTCTTCTCCTCACCTCTGTGTCTCTGTGTCATGTGAGGAAACCAGAAACGTGTCGCTGGAACCCAGCCATGTGCTATCCGTCTCGGGATTCCAGCCTCCAGGACAGCGAGAAAGGAATTACTGTTGTTTCAGCCCCCCAGTCGGCGGTACCCTTTTCAGAGCAGGTCCAAACGAATTAGACACTAGTCTGCATCCTCAGCTTCTGACGGGGGGTCTTGGGAAATGCACGTAAGACAGTATGCTAGAGCCTCAATCTAAGGGTGTGACCAGGGGCCTTGGCTGTGGTGCTGGAAGTTCTCCAGTTAAGAGCCTGGTCTCAAGTCACGGCCCCACTTGCCTGGCTTCCCAGCCTCAGCCAGAGACGTTGGCCGTTCATCCTTTGCTGACAGTGGGAAGGTGAGACGAACGAACAACGTCTCTGCCCTCTAGCCTGGTGAACATAAACAAGCTTGGCTTTCTTGGGAAAGGGCTGGGTTTCCTCTCAGGGGGACGTCTGGTACTGATTCTTTGCCTTTTTCCTGCTGGGCTTTGGAGTAACAAAACTCTGCGTGTTAAGGGATCCATAAAAGACACAGATGCCTCCCAGAAGGTTAGCGATTCATTCGACAAACATTTCCGGCATGACTGCCCATAGCCAGAAACCGCTTGCACAGGAATGACGATGGGGGGGAAACGCCAAATAAACGGCCATGGCTTCCAGGCTGATGGGAGCGTCCATCCTAGCGGGGCCGACTGGCTTCGGTGACATCGTCGTATGAAGAAAGGTAACATTGCAGCTATGATTAAGTACTACCAAGAGGTTTATGGGCAAGGGGGGTACGTCGTGCGGGGCTAGGGCCATTCCGGAGGCCAAAGGAGGTTCCTGGAGACAGGAGATCTGAGCTGTGGTCTTACGTAAGCAGAGAAGTCAGCCAGGAGAAATTCGGGGGTGGGCTTCCAGCTACGGTGAGCGGCTTGCGAGAGCTCTGGCGCTCTACCTGCTGGGGATGCCAGTCACGCGGTGTTCTACGTGGTCAGTTCTCCTAACACTGTACAATGATGTCGCACGGCCAGCTGGGCAAGCCGCACGGGCACCGGCCATGGGTGGGGGGTGAGGGTACAAGGCTGGGGCGCTGACTGAGCTGAGAGATGATGGTGGGCCTGGAGGAGGCTGGGGCCTTCCGAGGAGGGGGACTGTGGGAACCCACTGGCATTTTTATTTAAAAAGTTTTTTTTAACATTTATTTATTTTTGAGAGACAGAGAGTGAGCAGGGGAGGGGCAGAGAGGGAGGGAGGGAGGCACAGAATCTGGGGCAGGTTCCAGGCTGCCAGCACAGAGCCCGACACAGGGTTCGAACTCACAGACCGCGAGATCATGACCTGAGCCGAAGTCGGACGCCCAACCGACGGAGCCACCCAGGTGCCCCTGGCATTTTTATCTTAAAGAGGCGTACATTGGGGGCGCCTGGGTGGCTCGGTCGGTTGAGCGTCCGACTTCGGCTCAGGTCATGATCTCACGGTCCGTGAGCTCGAGCCCCGTGTCGGGCTCTGTGCTGACAGCTCAGAGCCTGGAGCCTGCTTCGGATTCTGTGTTTCCCTCTCTCTCTGCCCCTCCCCTGCTCACGCTCTCTCTCTCTCTCTCTCTCTCAAGAATAAATAAACATTAAAAAAAATTTTTTTTAAAGAGGCTTACACTGAAGAAAGAAACCTCCAGGTTACACGAGGCCAGGTTTTGGCCAGAATGGTTTGCCGATGAACTAATCACCAGGTGGGCACGCCCCTCCAGCCCCAGCAGCAGGCCTTCGCTGTTGCACAAAGCAACACCCGGCCCTTCGTCTCATGCGACCCATCCCCTCACTGCTCTGATGACCTAACGAAAGTACTTGTATGGCCCCCCTCCCTAAAGCTAGGGCATATCTTTACGGCCTCCCTCTAGTCTCGAAGGTAAACTCCGCAAGGGCAAAACCTTGCACGTAGCCCAAGGATTGACAAAGAGCAGAGCTCTCAAATGCGCTTGTTGAACAAATAAATCAGTGAATGGAGAAGGAAGCCTAACATGGTAAAGGCAGGGGGTGGGGGGGCACGGAAACGCATGAGATTTGGCCCCTGCAAAGACGCTTCATCCTGGGCCAAACCGCCGAGAATTAATGTTTCCCGCATGCAAGGAAGACATCTTAATGTATGAAACCCAACCCAGGCCTCTTCCTGCCTCTCAGATCCAGACTCAGAAATCGCTGGGCACAATTTGAAAACATCGGTAACTCTTAGTGAACACGAGCATTGTTCGTGCTTCTGAATTCGCTGCAGGCAAATAAATACATACCCCGGGCACAAAATAATTTAAGCAGAAGGCCCGAATAATCACCTCTCTCCCGGCCCACCTCCACTCTGGGGGGACTTTAGTGAGAGCAGGCTTGTGGCAGGTCTGGGGACTGTCTCTTCCCCGGACACAGGCGGCCATCTGGAGAAGACGCCACATTGCACAGAGAAAGGAGTTTACAGAGTCAACCCGCCAAGAAGCATTCACTGAGATGTCTACTCTGCACCCAGATTTTCCCAACGTGCTGATGCAGGGGTCTGACGAACGCGAGCCCACCAGGCGGCAGAGGGAACAGCAGCCGCGGCTATTTATTGAGCGCCTGCTGTCTACACCACAGTTTGCATCGCCCGTGAGGGCGGTGCTCAGACTATTTCCCCTTGATCGATGAAGGCCTGGAATTTAGAGGCTGCGTGACGCATCCCCGCTAGTAATGCTCGAGGCCAGGTACAAGTACTCGCTGTGTCTGGCTCAAGGCTCGGTTCCGGAGTACTTGTCTGAGAGTGTCCCTTCACGGAATGCTTTGGGCATCGGCAGACCACATCGAGGTCCATCTGAATAATCCCAGACATAAATTTATAAGGGGTTAGGGAAGTGAGGGTCCTGGTTCAAACGAGGCCAAGGATTCATCATCCACTCAAGTCATGTGTATGGACCCCTTGCTGTCTACCAGGCACCGGGTCAGGTGTCCAAGAACTGATGTTGACTGAGAACCAGATAATCTGTACTCTCCTGGACCAGTCACAGAATGCAGACACATGGGGCAGGCAGCCTTACACACACACCAACGCCCATCAACTTGTGATAAGAGGACCCTCAGGATATTGAAAGCATGTAAGACAGGGGATGAGCCCACACTGAAAGACTGACGGTCACTGTTCCAAAATACACTCGATGTCAACGTGAAACACATTTTTTTTCCTGGGTGTTAGGGCACTTTCTGGGTATAGCAGGAATGTTTTACTTGCCTCTTAGGTACTCTAAAAAATTTTTTTAACGTTTACTTATTTTTGAGAGGAGAGAGACAGAGCATGAGCAGGGGAGGAGAGAGAAAGAGGGAGACACAGAATCTGAAACAGGCTCCAGGCTCCAAGCTGTCAGCACAGAGCCCGACGCTGAGCTCAGACTCACGGAGCGCGAGATCATGACCTGAGCCAAAGCCGGATGCTTAACCGACTGAGCCACTGAGCGCCCTGCCTCTTAGGTATTCTAAACCTTTCTTTAGGACTTCTAGTAGTTATATTTACGGAAAGACGTGTAATATCTGAGTGTAGCAAATCCATGCACAGCCCGGTAGGACACATGCCAGAAAACAGAATAGACAGGCAACAATCAGGTACATTTTAGATACATGAGTGGTTTATAAATAAACATCCGGTACACCAAACGGAGATAAAGGAACAATAAGTAAGTGGGTTTAATATGGTTAGATACGCAAAGCTATTTCAGAGAAATAAGCAGCAACGGGATAAAGGGTAGCCAAGTAAATAGGGGAACAGATAAACTCTGGAAAGAGAGAAAAGGGGAAAAATAAGAAAGCTCTCTTCCAGGAATTGCTGATAACGTCAACAGCATTCACTCTTACCAAGGCCTCAGTATATGTTGAGTCCGCTAATCTGTTGTAAGCTATATTGTCTACAGACAGATATCATACCAAGGAGAACATTAAGACCACCTATATCTACCTCCCTGGCACCTGACTTCTGCAAGCCCCCTCCTGGCTAAGAGGGAAGCTGAGAGGTTATCGAATCGAATATGCAATCTCCCCGCGAGCTGGCTGCCTCTCTTAGACTTTGCATAAATCGCAAACTTGCAAATTATTGGCCTTGCAAAGTTGACTCATCCATTCCACACCCTTGCCCTCGTCCGTTCTGAGGCCCAAGTATGGGGTGGGGGTGGGGGCAGTTACAAAGAGCCCAATATCTTGGAAGAAGTCTTAAAAAAGAGTAGGCTACAGTCAAGCTGGTTCGCGTAGGTGGGGGTTTATGCTTTAGCAAAAATGAATTTTCTATTAGGATGACTCCTAATCTGAATGTGATTTCAAGGGCAACTGGAACACAGAAGAGGAAAGGAAGAAAAGGCAAATGCTGGGGTTAAAGGGAGGACTGTCCTTCCAGCAAAAACGAGGGCCTGAGATTAAGGAGGCACTTGCTGTGATGAGCGTGGGGTGTTGTATATAAGTGATGAATCACTGAATTCTGCTCCCAAAACCAGCATTGCGCTCTATGTCTACTAGTTAGAATGTATTTACTTTTATTTTTTAAGTTTATTTATTTTGAGAGAGAGAAAGAGAGAGGGTGCAGATGCACACATGAACGGGGGGAGGGGCAGAGAGAGAGAACCCCGGGCAGGCTCCGTGCTGTCAGTGCAGAGCCCAGCGTGGGGCTTGAACTCACAAACCCATGAGATCACGACCTGAGCCGAAGTCAAGAGTCAGGCGCCCCTCACTCACTAGAATTTAAATACAATTTTGAAAAAGACAAAACAATGAAGGCATTAACGTGGGTTTGGGGGCAGTCAAGGCACAGGGCCCCATGCTCCAAAGGAGCCCTGTGGTCACCGTCTTCAAGAACTGTTCATTAATTTCATCTTTGAATTCGTGTTTTGCAAGTGAAGTCTAATGGGGCCATGGGACACATGCTCGGGGCTTGGAGCCTCAGCTCAGAAGGGGTTCTGTCCCCTCCAGGTCCCTGGGAAGGGGTCTCAGCTGCCTGCTGCCTGCCCTCTGGCTCCCTCCCCCTGGTCTTAGCCCTCTTACTGCTGTCACTCTAGGCCCGGGGTGGTGGCTGGGTCACAGTGGTGGGGGGGCAGGGGTAGGCACATTTTCTACCACTGCTCTCAGCTCCCTGTGGGAGTCTAGATATTACGGGTCAGGGGAGGGTCAGGATTAGACTCATGCTGTGTAGTATGTGGGGTGGGGCTGGGTGGTGCCATCTCCGAATAGGCATCACCAAGCTGTGGCTGGCAGGGACCTCTTGCCTGCCCCTGATCCAGGTAACAAGTTCATCAGGTGCAGAGGTTATAATCTTTTTATTTATTTTGGGGGGGCATAGAGAGAGGGAGACAGAGAATCCCCAAAGGCTCTGTGCTAACAGCGCAGTCCCAATGCAGGACTCGAACCCATAAACTGTGAGATCATGACCTGATCTGAAATCAAGGGTCAGATACTTAACCAACTGAGCCACCCAGATGCCCCATAGAGGTTACGATTTTTTGGGGGGGGGGGGTCATCTGTCCACCATGAGGTGAGGTGGTGGGCCTGAGGGAGAGGGGTGATTGACTTCCCGGCCTCTGGCCTGGGCCCTGCACGTTGGGTGGTAAGCCTTGGTTTAAGGAAATAAAAGGCAAATACTTAGATCTGGACTTCATCTCGCCTTCCTTACTATCGTCTCTGGGGTACTCACAGGGGCTATGCACGAACATTCCAGTTTGCTTCCCCGCGGACACGCGCTAGAAATGCACTTTGCTGCCCCTTGAAGTCAGATGCGGCCGCCCCACTTGCTTCCGTGTTCCAGAAGAAGTTTTAATTGCCGATGCACGTTTTCTTTCTCTGTGTCACGGCCATCGCCATGATTCAAAGGGTGGCTGCCTTATCGGTCTGGGGCCAGAACAAGAGTGACAGGGATCAGAGCCCCCCGCGTGAGTGTGAAGTTATTTTAAGCCTTAGAGATTTGGGAGTTCGTGCTGTAGCAAGACCTAGGCCGCAGTGATTGATATGGTCTCCAGGGCGAATGGTCCTTCCTAGCACACTCTGGAAAATAATAATAGATGCTTAGTATGTGTTTACTGAACGAACGAATGACCTTCTTCTGACCAAGGCCAGTAGATTCGTGCAGGTACATTACGCAGACGTAGGCTCTCGTGCTCAGTGGATGCTGCTAGACCATTTCCTTTCATATCAAACTATCATCTTGATTTCTTCACTCCTTTGCTTGATCTCCTACCTCTCTCTGGACCCTTTACCTCCTGGCGTGGTCCTCTTTTTTCCGTCTTTCCTCTATTCCTTTCTCTCTTTTTTCCCCCTCTCAGAGAGAGCTTTGTGAAAACCACACCCATGTGGGCACCTTGTAAAACCGCAGCTCTGATCCACCTTCTGCCCTCCACGCCACGTCTTCCCTCCAACTGCACCCAATCTATTCCGACGTCTGCTGGCATCTGACTCAGTATGCCAAAAATGGGACTCAGCATCGTCTTCCAGAACCGTCAACATCCCCCCCCGCCGGAGTCTCTGCCTCCACCGATGTATCAGTGGCACCACCAACCTTCAAGCTCTTTCTGTAGCTTTATTTTAGGTTTTGCATCTGCTTTTTAACATTTTATTTTAGTTTTATCTGTCCCCAAACTTTCCTCTGCAGTGTCTTCTGGGCTGACTACGGCCTCAATGCCCACACCTCGCCACCTTGCTTCCATCCAGCACCCTCTAGCTCATGTCCCAACTGTTCTAACAGATATCGACCTCCCTTCCTTGCTTACAACATCAGTTTTTATATATATCTTTTTATTGTGTAACTAGATCCTTCTTATAGAACGATGACTCTCGACTAGCATGCCACCAAGTATTGATTAATGCATAACGTGTTTTTGTTTTTTTTTTCTTTTAGAATTCTGGATTCAAACTCGTTCTCAGAAGGATCATTACATTCTGAAGGTCAGGCCATAAGGTGTAGGGAAGGGCAGAACTGCAGCGAGTGAGAAGAGTGAGCTCTCTGACCAGAGCACGTCGGGGATGTACTGGAACACATGTGGAAATCTGGCTGCGGGGGTGACGGCCAGGCCGGAGTGAGAATATAAATTTGGCCGCTCTCGTTTTATAGGGTTGTAACAAATGTAGGGCTCATACCACAGGGGCGGCAGCCTGAACTTCCTGGAGGAGGCTGGAAGTGAACACGGTTAAGTGAAGGTGGTTGTAAGTGATGATGAACCTGGGGGTGCCCCGATTAGGGAAACAACACACTCAGCCCCAGCCGGCTGTGGTCACGTGGACACATAGGTCTGTGATGGCGAGATGCTCCTGTTTTCCAAAAGAAGCCACACATAGGGATGGTAAGTGAAAAAACAGAAATGTGAAAGCTATTTTTTTTTTTTTTAATATAGTGAGTCTAGGGGAGAACGTTTCTGTGGGCCAGGTCCTGCTTGCAGGCTGTTACTTGAGATCGCCAGGTCTAAGCGGACAGAGGAGAGGAGATGGGGACCCAGGACAGACAGAGATGTAGGGAGCCAGGATATTTATGGGGTCATCTGAGAAGAGCAGAGGGCACAGAGGAGGGAAGAAGCATGTCACCAAGCGTCACCATGTAGGTCGGGAACACATTTGACGACGTCGAGCTTCTGTTTCTATCACAAGCAGAAAAGCGGCAGCAACAATAGCCACATCAACAACCAAAGAGCAAGTCTTCTAAGAGGGGAGACACCAATAAAATGCCATTATAAATCTCGAAATAAAGGACAGCAAGAGCCAAAAGGGTAGGGACAACATTGCAGGACCTTCAGGTGGGATGAGTACAGAAGGGGCAGCGGGTGGGGGGGGGGGGGTCACTGGAAAGCTGATGTAGTTCCAGAATCATCGGCGGCCGGCTGGGGTTGGCCAAAGGCCAGCTGAAGGTTAGGGCAAGCGAGTAGGAGGTGAGGTACTCCAGGGAGAAAGTGAAGGCTCCTTCAGCGAGATTGGTAATGAAGGACGGAAGAGGCGAGGGTGTCCGGGAAGGAAGTGTGTGTGCACAGAAAAACATAGAGACGGACAAGCCATGTGTCATTTAGGCAGACACATTCCCCATGAAATTCTGAGTCGGTAGCAGATGAGCACTTCCTTTGGGCCAACGATCTTCTACGAGCTTTAACTCTAGCTCTGGAAACCCTAAGAGGTAGGTATTATATTTACACCCATTTTAAGATGAGAAAACTGAGGCACAGAAGTGCATCTACATATTTTAATTATTGATCTATTTATTTATTAAGAAGAGAGATTTGAGATTTAAGAGAGGGGAGAAGTCCAGAAAAGAAAGGGTGAGAATTCGGAGGTCCATTTGAAGCTTCCTGTTAGGAAGAGGTAAGGCAGAAACCCAAATAAACGTCCTGAGTCCACTGGGAAAGGATGTCAAAAGGGAGAGTTGTATTTTCTACAGAGACTGCAGGGAAGAAAGGGAAAGAAATCAATGGTATGAAATTATTGGCAAGCAAAGAAGTCAAAGGAAGAGACCTAACAGCCTCTTTGCTTTTGTTTCTTAAATAAATCACAATGGACATGGGGCTCTGTTACTCTTGAGGATGTGACACAGATTTTTGGTTGTGGGAGAACTTAAATTAATCATAAGACAGCTCTTGGATATCGAGGAGAGATTAATCATCTAGAAATAAACCAAGGATGGATTATTTCATATCTTTGGGTTATACTCAAATATGCATCCAAACCCACCAGACTATCGGAGCCATATGGAATCCTTTCTGGTGCACCTGGTAATAACAAAACCCTCCCCAAAGGGATGCTCTGAAGTCATTGCTCTGGTCTTGATGCTCTGAGATAATTCTCAGAACTTGTCACTGTCTGTACCGCCCTTGCTTAGTGGAGAGCGCTTGTCTTCTTCCAGATTGCAAACACCTAGTCCTCCCCCTGAGGGTGTTTTTAAGAGCGGTGGAACATAGAATAAGAACACAACCCTTTCATTTCAAAAAGAAAACCCCTCCACGTGCGTCATGCACATGACAGAAAACGTGGCAGAAAGCATGGAGGAAAACCATTCTTTCTCCCTTCATAAAAATGGCGGCAACTCCAGGCCCAGGCACTTGACTGTGGAGTACCAGAAAGCCTCTATCCTTTTTTTTTCCGGTTTATTCTAACGTTCTGGCTCTCCACACGAGCGAGCATACATATGAGTTGGGATGCTTTTAAAAATTCAGATTTGCAGGCCCTACCACCCGAATTTCTGACGGAGTGAGTCTGAGCCCAGGTCTAGAAATCAACATTTTAATCAAGCTACCCGACTAGACCTTACAGTATCTTTCTAAAAGCACTCTTCCACAAGTCCTGAAGAATAAGAATTCTATCCCGAATTGTACTGGCTGCAGATGAAGGGCCTGACTTTGAGAAATGAGCATTTATAAAAGCCACACTTTCCTTAAACAAAGGACATTAGGGACTCCGGGAATCAGAAGGAGACAGGAGTTTCTGGAAGAGATTGACCTCTTCTGAAGTTAGAAGAATTCACATCAACAAATATGACCCAGGGCTCCCCGTGCACCAGAGATGAAGAGAATGTGGTTTCCCATCTGGGATCTGATGGGAGGTTATGCATGGCCCACACATCTGAGTGTGCTTACACACACACACACACACACACACACACGCACACAGGCACACGCACAAACCATAATGGCAGCTATTTGCCCTGGCTTTTTCAGGCGGCTTGCATTTTAGAACTCCGGTCCATCCTTCCAGATCTGTCACACGACAGGTCCTGAGCTGGATTCAGAAAATGTCATCAAGGAAAGCATGCTACAAGGGAAACTGAGGCGGAGGAACAAACCAAGTCTGCATAGAAAGAAGAGACCTTCAGACTATGAGACATTAATAACAGCTGATGGGGTGGGGGGGATGCTGCATTTATTACATGTGCATGTTTTTCCCATGAATCTTCACACTGTAACCCTACAAAGCAGGTTCCACGATCACACCCATTTTATAGATGAGGGAATGGAGGCACAGAGAGGTCAAAGTAACTTGCCTGCTGGTAGGTGGAGGAGAAGGACCCAAGCCTAGCTCCCAGGCCCCCGTTTACCACGATGATACGCTGAAGGCTTCTGGAAACAAGCTCACTGGGTCTGGGTCTTAAGGGGAGAGTGATTTTCGGGCAGATGGAAACCACTCCAGGGTCTAGAGTGCTACTGCCATTAGAGGCACTGGGGACGTCACAGCGAACAGGGCCACAAGGAAGAAGCAGTGGGCAGACCACAGGGAGACAAGTGCTCCTGTGACCTGTCAGAAAGTCTGAGGGCAGCAGGTGGCGTGTCGATGGATGGTGAGTGGGTGGTCAGAGGAGACTAGATCAAACCTTTGGTCTTTTGGGGGAGACTGGACTTTTCCGTAGGTACAACGGTATCGTTAAAGCCCTCCTTCTCAACAGGGGGAGATTTTGCCCCTCGGGGGACATTTGACAATATCCGGGGACATTTTTGGTTGTCAAAATGTGGGGAGGTGGGTTCTACTGGCAACTAATGGGTAGAGGCCAGGCACGCTGCCAGTGAACATCCCCTGGTGCACAGGATGGCCACCACAGCAGAGAATGATCCAGTCCCCCATGTCAATAGTGTCAAGGTGGTGAGATTTCAAAGCCAGTTAATGAAGTACAGCCTGAGACTCTCTGACTAGTTCTTCCCAGAGTGACTCTACTTTGAATACTGCATCTTACAGTGCAGAAATCTTTAACCAAATGTGACTTTGTCCTTTGGCATTAGGATATTATTCTTCTCCTGGTGCCAATAATTAACCTTTGTTTAACAGGAACCCTTCCCTAGAGAAGAGCCAGGTCTTGCTTCTCCTGGAAGAAGCCTCTGCTGGGAAGGGTGGGATTCCTCTTCTCCCCGAACAGGCCCCGAAACGCTAACAGGACTAGGCAATTGTAATGGCTCTGATGCTGTGCATATTTATGTTTGAGACCTTCGCATGAACTGTTACTTTAAAAAAGAAGGATCAGTTCATCTTTAAAAGAAGGTGATTGATCGCTGCCAGTCGGGCATTCCTTCATTCTTGGCTTCCTCTTAGCCTCCGTAATAAGTTCTTCACGAACACCCGTCTGCTATTAAAGAATGGTATTCATCATAAGCCAAGCAGAGAGGAGGCAGAACTTGATGGGCACAATACCATATTTCAATCCACAGTGTCCTTTTTGTTCAACTCAATCTGCCGTGTCGTTAATATTTGAGAAAAAACACACAAAGACTTTGGTAAATATTAATCAGAAATATACAGCCCCTTTCCCGACTCAATTACCCATTACTGGGCACTCCAGGTGATAATGTCCTGCTAAACCTTCTATTTGCTTAAAATGCAAGTGAAAAGTACTTTCTGTGGATTGAATGTAGTGCTCTTAGCAGCCTAAGTAGTCTGTAACAGCAGGGAAATTCTCTTCCTCATCCGCTATTTTATTCAGTGAGATTCCAGGTCCCCCAGCACCTGAGTATGAGTCTAGCCCCCTGGCTTGGCTGCTTTTTCTGATGGGTTCTCACTTTTGCAGACGCGTTCAGACGACTCGAGACGCACAGAATTAACAGCAAGTGTGCCCAATGGTCAACATACCCAACGGCCGGCCCGCAGATCATGGCACCCCTGTAGGGTGCAAACTCTTTGAACTCGGAAGTCCATTTCCTTCTACTTCAGATCTCATCAGACCATGCAAATTGCCATCAACCTTTCCACACTGGCTGAAGCAGGTCTAAGTCATGATGTCCCTTATTATCAGTGAAGTCATTAAAAGTCCATCAGATCAATTGGGCTCTGACATAACATTAAAAATGTTCTTGGGTGAAATCTATTTCTCCACTCCTCTAACTGGTGTAAGTTCAAAGAGGTTCATAATGAAATCTTGTCCCATCCGTGTCAGCTCCTCAAGTTAACAATGAATATTAAAATCTAGGGGGCAGGAGCTGGATTCATCATGGAACATCAAAATCTGAACCCAAAAGGCCATGCCGCCGAGAGCCGCTAGCTTCCTATAAACAGCAAATATTCAATCTGACTGTGAAAAGGTAAGGGGCAAGTCTCATCACACGCTTCCTGGAGGCCAGGTCAGTCCATCCAGGAGCCTGAAATTATGGGCAACAGAATGAAGAAACGAGGTGATTTGTCACTAACTTATTAGGTGTGCTGGAAATTTCAGTTATTCGACACTCCCATTCCTGCTTCAAAATCAGGCCGTGTCTTGGCTTTTCCTAGAAATGGAGCGAAATCGTTCCCCACGACAATGTCTTCTTGGCTTTTCTGTAGGACATTTTGTCTTTCCCCAATAAAAGCGGTCAATACACGGAGAGGTATCAGGCATTTGACATATTCTAACATTATGAAAGAGTCACCTATGAACTCTTCTTTAAATACACCATCAGGGATTTTTGTTTTGGTTCTTGTTTTTCTGAGAAACCCTGGGTGCCATTTGCCCAGCATTTGAGAAATAAAGAAAGAGGCAAAGGCCAAAGATACCCTGTTTTGCTTAGATACAGGCAAGTCAAACCAACAAAAGAATTATGTTTGTAAATATACTCAGGAGGTATAATTCTTGCATAAGAGTTTCTCGTTAGGTTACTAGTTTCTACTGTCACATGTGGGAAGGTGGACCTTCCATATCAGGGCTTCCAAATGTCTTTTGTACTTAACCACCATAAAGAGGAAACAAACAAAAAACAAAAAGATTTGAAATGGTGAACCCCTAAGTATGTTTATATGTAGAAACAACTGTTTCAAAACTATTACTTCCCTTGGTACATGCAAGTTACTTAGATATATACAATTCTATTCTATTTTTTCTTTTTAATGCTGGTCAAAACCCACAGAATTGATGACACTAATGGGTCTTCCACGATTTGAAAACAGTGGTCTGTCCTAATAGACATGAGCCACTCAACTCAAAACCCAAGAGGTATTCTCTGTTCCAACATACTCAATTTTTTTTTAACAGATTGATTAATATTAAGAGGGTCACTTATGGAGTATTTGTGTCATGCCAGGAATTGGAATCACTAGTGTAGACCCCAAAACCTGTTTCAGTTACAGAAGTGTTGGACATCCTCCAAGTTTTATATGGGTTGTTTCTATTGTCTATAAATTGTACCCGTCACCGTGCATGGTTTTACGATAGGGGTTTGTGTCCTTCTTTCCTTCCTTCCTTCTTTCTTTTCTAACTGAACCTGGGTCTACATAACAAAAAATGAAAAGAGTTAATTGTCTGAACGTGTCCAAACACGCAGATGCTTTGGTCTCACATAGTAGACACCATGATTCTTCCCGCCCCCTGTCTTGGGCTGCCTCTCATGCAGATGTTTTGGCTGTGCAGACAGAGTCTCAGGTAGGGGGATTCTGATGATATGTCTTGAGCTAAAGCTGCACACGTATTGTCCATTATTTACCAAATATAGGAAATCAGTTAGCATTAAAATGCAACTCTAAAGGGAAATTTCTCATTGCCTGGAAAGTTAGGTTCTGGAAACTTGCCCTAAAACCATTAAGTATTCAGTAGAATTTGGGATAAAGTAGGTTCCTCTTGGAAATCAGCCAAAAAAACTTTATTTACTTATTACTGCAAACATATGGCTTCATGGGGATATTCCAGAAACGAGGGCAGCTTTCTAATGAGGTTCCCAAAGAGATTATTTTAAAACTGAACATAAAATGTAATAATTTCAAAATAGTAACCAATATTCACATATCTGTCTGATGCATTTGACTTTAACATCTTTTTTTCATGTACGACGAGGCGCTCGAACCTCATGGCGGATATGACCTCTACAGGAAATTCAGTGGGAAAACTATCTGAAACTCCACATTGCCAAAACAAATTGATGATGAATTTTTCAGCTCAGTTCTTGTATTGAATTACAAAGTCTATTAGCAAAAGAAACTAAAGGGCGGATTACGATATGATTCAACAGAAGAGTATAAAAAATAGGAAGAAAGTCCCTTTGAACCTTGCCATTGAGCCTCTGAGAGGGTGGAAGCTATGGTTTCTACAAATTCTCAGAAAGTTTTAACATCAAGACTTGATAGAGGGTTGGGTTAAATGAGAGCCCCCTAAATGTATTCACTGAACATAAAGAATCCAGATCTCTTAAAATGCAGAACATCTTCCAGGTTTCTACCAAGAAGAGTGATGGGATATTAAAAGTCCTTAAGATTATTGGCTCTCCTCAAGATTTGCAAGGCAATAAGGAACAAATTGATGTAAGTGATAAGAAAAATCATCCCCCCTCCTTTTTCATTATTAATGACCAAATATTATTAAATCAATAATTTTGGTGATGATCTGAACAGCTTATTAAATATCATGAATTATTCACCTTAAAAGTTGATCAGAGCCATGAAAATAATTCAAGTTAATGGGAATCTTTGGATCTCTCACGAAATATCCAGTCATTGACAAAACATCTCTGTTAGGATTTTTGGAACGTGAAAACGCAGAGACCACAGATGTCCTCAAGGAAGAGAACAACATTCCTTGCTGGATTACAGGAAATTAAAAAACCAGATATCCATCATCAAAATAATGGGCGATTAAAGAGACCGAGAAATAGGTGCCAATGGTTATAGGGAATTCGTTTCTTCCCACTCCTGCCCCCGTCCCCCCCCCACCCCCTTCAATTAATACTGCACCAATAGTTTCAGAAACCTCGCAAAATCGGGACGCCAGCCATGGATTTGTCAATGCTGGGTGTGCCTCCAGCACTGGGGAGTTGGGCATAAAGCAATTAGTGGGTGGCTCTCGGCCAGGAGTACTATCTATTCCAATTACTCTGCCTTAAGCAAGGTGCGTGTGCAAGCGTATTTTGTCCAGAGGTTACACAACACGAGGCAGTGGAATGTGCTTTAATTTAGAAGGGACAGGGAAACAGGAGAGAAGGGTTGGGGGTGGGGTCCAGGGCAGGCAAAGAAGGTTTGATGGCTTTGACCCCTTGTGAAATCTTCGTTACCATCCTTGGGAACACTGACACAAACAGACCACGGATCCCAGCTGTCATTGAAACTGAAGGCAAACAGATACCCCACTGCCTCCCTCTTCGCATACCTTCTCCACTGCAGGCTTCCTGCTAAACCAGGATCATGCCAAAAAGCATTATCCTGTGGTAGAATTTCCCAATATGAAAGTGACTCCATTACTGAAGCGTTTGATGACACGCACTTTTTTTTTTTCTTTTTAACCATTTAATGCAAGGTGAGCCCTGAATACTCATGGAGAAAAAGAAGCCACAGCCAACAAGGGATTTAGGCTTTCTTTTTTTTTGTTTTGCAAAACCAGACAGGTGGGTCAGGACCCGGGCAGAACCTGGAAAACAGGAATGGAAAGGAGCTTCCATGTTTAGAAACGAGGGGTAGAGGTTTGAGGCAGTCTGCAGAGGGGTGAAGAGGGCCAGCACCGGGATCGGGGTTCAGATCAGGGCTCTATCTTTCACTAACTGTGGGATCTTGAGCAGTTTACCTAATTTCACTCAGTCTCCAGGTTAATAACAAAATATACCTCCAACAGCGGTGGTGGGCTGGATCTTAACGGCTGAATTTCCACAAGCCAGCACTCAGCAGCTCCTTAGCTGGGAGCCAGGCACTGAGCGTTCATTCCCTCGGCACGTGCTGAGTGAGTCCCTCCTAGGTCTCCTTCGCTGTTCTTGCACACGGGTCCAGCGATCATGACCTTTACAGACTAGTCACGGGAAATGATAATAAATAAGCCAAAAAAAAAAATACTCATGATAACTTTCAGGTCAAAATAGCCACTATAAAGAAAATAAAACAGGAAGTGTGAGAGCAAGTAATCAGAAGGGGGACAATTTTCACTTCAGACATGAAAGGTTAGGGGAAGCTTCCTGCTGGGGGGGGGGGGGGGGGGGGGGGGGGAGGGTGGGTCAAGCCTAAGCTGGAGCTTGGGAAGTACATGGGTGTTAGAACAGGAAAGTGGGTTCGAGACCCTTCTAAGATGAGAGAATTGCAAAAGCAAAGGCCCTCCATAAATGCTGAGGATAATAGTAATGATTATGATTTTTTATTCAGTTCGAGTTGGGACATTTAAGATCAGCCCCGGTGGAAACTTGTCTTTTTAAAAAAAAAATTTTTTTTTAACGTTTATTTATTTTTGAGACAGAGAGAGACAGAGCATGAATGGGGGAGGGTCACAGAGAGAGGGAGACACAGAATCAGAAACAGGCTCCAGGCTCCGAGCTGTCTGCATAGAGCCCGACGCGGGGCTCAAACCCACGGACCGTGAGATCATGACCTGAGCCGAAGTCGGACGCTTAACCGACCGAGCCACCCAGGCGCCCCATGGAAACTTGTCTTTTGAGGGAAGCAGATGCATCGGGCACAACATGTTCCCCCCACCCCCACCCCAGAGAGGCCGTTTCTGAGCACCCCTTCCCCCAGCTGGGGCTGAGGCAAAAGGCTTCATTTCATTACTTCTCAGACTCATTGGGAAGGGGGCTGCCATCCATTTACCCCCCAGACTAGAATTATTTGTACAACCACAAGATGGCATTGGAGGTGGTCCAAGCACATAGGCAAAGACTCATTGGCAGTTAAATCATGCGAAGACATAACAGTAAGTAAATATGCCCAGAGAGGGAATTTTAGCCATCCAAGGACACAGAAAAACCATAGCCCTGGCCTCAATACTGCATTCCTCATATATCTAACCCATGTTCTTATGCTATAGGATAAACGACATAAATCAAGAGACTCTTGGGATAGATCAGGAATAAGCCTGCGATAAATTCTGTTAAACTGACTTGTCAGTGCCTTGCCTGGAAACTTCAATTCTTTTTGGAAATTAAAAAATATTATTGAATGATGTGGCAATGTGGCAGGAACTGAGAAGGAAATTCTCCCCGGAATTTCTACCTAACTTTCGAGGAGGTTAAATAATCGGAGACAAGTCAGTGTTGCGGAGCTCCGTCGCGTGTTGGATTCAAATGGGATAAAAAGAACTTTCTTTTCTACGTGCCCCACCCCCCCGCCGCCCATTTACAATTTTGCTAACTTACAGACAGTATGCAGCTGCCCACCTCCGTCTTCTTTAGTCGTTGAATTACTAATTGCTGGCACAGGGCACAAAGAAACCACTAAGTAAATATTAGCTGAGCGAACGAAGACTACATGAAATCTCATAAATTTGTTACATATGGTAACTATATATATATTTTTTAGTGTTTTCTATGTGCTAAATGTTTTATACAGATGACCTGACTTACTATCTCACAGGTAGGCTTTACTGTATTTTGCAGATGAACGAGCTAAGCCTGAGCAATGTTTGATAGTCAACCAACACTGATGAAGCACCGACTATGTGCCAGGCACTCATAGCTAGTAAGTAGCTATTTAGGGCTGGCTTTAAATTCTACCCTCTTAACCACAATGCTCTGCTGGTTCTGAACGGAGGGTTCTGGAAGTTGAGCTTACCAGTATCTACATCTGACTTAGCTTCCAAACGATTCCCGGGAACATCAGCATCAGGCAGACACAGGAAAATAGAGGATTCTTGCTGTATACATTCACATCATCAGCAATAGCATATTTCTGCACAGCCACGCGTGTGCATCTAAAAAGCAACACTGTTCATGGTCTGGCCTATGTTTTTCATTAAACCTAACAAGCATTTTCATTACAACAGGCAGGCCAAGCTTTAGAGCAACGATTTTCCATCTGGTAGCCAGACATTAGGACACATTTTAAGCAACTAACTGGACACACTGCATGGATCCCTTGGGCCAGATTGAAACTGGAAATAGAACAAATGCGATCTGGGAGTCTGGAGGCAGCATTTCTAGGTTGAGAGATAAAGGCCAAAGGAGTTGGGGCTCTTCCCTGCGCTCTGCCTGCTCGGGAAACCAGAGTTGCTGTTAACAGTCACGAGGGTATTATACTGTCCTTGGTTAGGCACCTCAAACTTTTCCCCTGACAGGGTGGGCAGTCGCACCCCCTTATTTTCTTTGGGAAAAGAATTGGACCAGCCTTGGGAATGAACTATAGCAAGAGAATTATTACTGTCTGTCCCCAGGTGGTCATTTGAGTGGGTTTAAATCGGTGGTTCTCAACCATGGGCAATTTTGCCTCCCAAGGGATATTTGACAATGTCTGGAAACATATTTGATTGACTAAGGTGGGGCTAGAATCTAGTGTTTTGAGGCTAGGAATACTACCACACATCCACACCTCACAGGACAGCCTTCCACAACAGAGAATCACACGGCCCCAGGTGTCAGCGTCATGGTGGGGAAAACCTGGCTCGAATGATAACGATGTTCCTGATAACGACGCCGACGGTCAGATCTCCTATGTGTTCAGCGGTCAACTCAGAGTTACCTCTTTGCCGATCAGTTGTCATGCGCCATCATTTACATCTCACATGAACTCCCAAACTACCTTTATTTTACGGGGGGAGAAAATCCAGACTCTGAGCTGCCAAGGAAGTCCTACAAGGTCACCCACCAAGGATATAGCAAAACAGGGATCTGAACCCAGCTCACCGTGACCCCAGGACTCTTAAGCACTAGACCGTGTGCTGCCTGCTTTTGCTCCTGCTCACAGGTGTGGCTGGGCCACTCCGGTTCCAAAGACCTTCCCCAGGCTCACAACGAAATGAAGACTTCAAGTCCTTGCCGAACGGTTGTCGACCACCGCCCTGGAAACAGCCCTTTCTCCCCTTCATATCTTTTCCCGGTGGATGATGAGGTAACAACCCTCGGCTCACCACTCTTATGTTGTAACGAGTGCACGGTCGTTCTCAACCCGGGGTGATTTGCGCTCTTAGGGGACATCTTTGGTTGTCACGACTTGGGGTGGAGGGAAGGAAGACACTGCAGGTGTCTACTGAGTGGAAGCCAGGGACATCGCTGAAGATGTCACACTGCATGAGAAGACCCTCCCACACACAGCAAAAAGATTACCTGGCCCCCAAATATCCTGAGGTTGAGAAACCCTACAGTAGAAGCAAGGTTCCAACTCAGGACTTGGGGAGCGAACCAGATTTTATGCAGCGGGAATTTGTTGTTGATGTTGTTTCTTTTCTTTTCCTTAAAAGAAATTTTTTCTAATGTCTATTTATTTTGCGGGGGGGAGGGGAGGGACAGAGAGAGAGAAAGAGAGAGAGAGAGAGAGAGAGAGAGAGAGAGAGAGAGAGAGAGAGAATCTGAAGCAAGCTCCAGGCTCTGAGCTGTCAGCACAGAGCTCGACGCAGGGCTTGAACTCACAAACTTCGAGATCATGACCGGAGCTGAAGTCTGACACTTAACTGACTGAGCCACCCAGGTGTCCCTGTTGATGTTTCTTTGCCTCTTATCCATTCACTCGGCTTCTGGCAATAGCTTCTGCTCTTGTTCTGGGCTTCCCACTCAGAGCCCACACAATTTTGTGGGGAGCTGGCTAACTCCCTCTCAGCTCCAGGGACGGTATGTCCTAGACTTGCCTCATCAGCTCATCTCATTTCTCTGGAGAATGTGGTTGGTTGAGCCCAATATCAGCACAGCCAGATATCACGAGATGGCACCTGAAAGTCCTGAGAGAGAAGCCAGCTCCTTGAGTCTGGACTTACTCCTGAGAAGACATAAAGCTGTGTCTGCCAGAGGCCACCTGGTCACCGTGAGGGAAGGGACTGCTCAGGAAGGAGCCAACGCAGTAGAAGTGGACCAGAAAAATACACAGAGAGGAACGAAGCCTTTGCGATACAATCTGAGGTCTTGAAATAGCAACATCTGAAGCCACTTTATCCTGGACCTTTGCTTTACATGAACCAGTAAATTGCCTCATTGGTTAAACCATTTGGGGCTTCATTTCCTGCCTCCTACAACTGGAAGGGGCCCAACTGATACGCCTCACTTTGAGGTAATAAAGCAAGTGACTTTCCCTGGAAAACAAAAATAAAAAGGTATCTGCAAATCCCTTTGCATTCACTACCAGAGATTTCACAATGCAATATGCAAATCTGGGGAAAATTCTGGAAGGCAGAATTTCCCTGACAAAGGGATATCTAACAGAACAGCCACTGGCTATTCATAACACGAGCAAAAGCTGGCAGTCCTGATTTCTGGAAGTCAGGTACAGAGAGCTATAGGTTTCATCTATCTTGTCAAGAGTCTAGGTGTTCTGGGAGAGCTGTAGCATTTTTGACGCCTGTTATAATGACATCCATGATGCAGATGTATATGTCAGGGTCTCAGCTGACTCGAGAAAAAAGTGAGCACAGCGCTGTGGGAAGAAAGGCCCACGAATCGACTCTCGGGTCAATTTGGAAACTGCGCTGGGCATCACTTAAAGGGAGAAACATTCTAACTTGCCCCAAGCCTGGTACCCACGCGTTAGACTTTGTCGTAGGTGCAGAATCTAGCAGGCGTTGCTCAAGGGCTATCATGACAATGATTCCACGGTGTGGCCCACGTTCCAGAAGGGGCAAGCGAGATGTTTTTTTTTTTTTTTTTTGGGGGGGGGGTCCCTGAGCAAATAGTTTACAAGTTGTAATAGGACATGGTTTTGAATGAGAAGAGAAATTAAAATCCAGCATGTGAAACCCGGGATTTAGTGAGTTTTATTACTGAGTACTGGGGTCAGGAAATGTTTTCTGCAAAGGGGTAGACAGCAAATATTTTTAGAATGTGGATTAGACAGTGTCGACTAAACTACGCAACTCTGCCATTGTTGCATGGAAGCATCCAGAGACAATACAGTAACAGATGGGCGTGGCTGCGTCCCAACAAAATTTATGTACGAGAACAAGCGAAGGGCCAAATGCGGTTGGAGGGCTACACATCTGTCAATCCCTGGCTTCATAGGAAACTAAGGTAAAAAGAAAAGGAGTTTAACATTTTTTAATAGAATACAAGTGGTACAGTAAAAATACGAGGCTGAAAATATACAATATCTGGCTCTCCGTGGCAAAAGTTTGCCAAGCCTTGGTCAAGCCCTATTCACACACGAAGTTTTTTTCTTGCCAGTAGAATGTCTAAAATGAACACAATATAATTAAGACAGTTTATCATCAGTTGCACCGTCCTAGGATGTCATTTTTACCACTGTTTCTCAGATCCTTTTCCCATTCTGTCCTCATGCAGTATTTTATCTCTACCTAGGGCTTAAAAATAAGTTTTTAAAAAATACAGCAATCTACAAATTATAGCTGGGAGAGAAATGTTCCCAAGAAGTGTTTCAAAAGGAACTAATGACATAGCATGTGATAGTCAAACATCATGCAAGGGAATAGAATCTCCTTTTTCCCAGGGCTAACATTTATCCCCCAGGTAATACCTTGTTTGTTAGGCTGTCTCGAGGGAGAAATAGACTAGCAACCCACACACGTTCTTTGTCAAACAGATCAGAATCAACAACACAAGACTGAAGGTGACTCGTGTAATGCCCTCTGGTAAGCAGGGCTATGGTAGACAGTAAATCTTGGCTTTGAATTCTGGTGGAAGCTTCAGCTGACGCTGGACTCAGTTTACATATCAACAAAATGGATGTGACAATATGGAACGGTAACAAGGTTGCTTCCAATTCTACTAAGGTCTTTCTGTATCGAATTAGAATTGACGTCAAGAGGCCCGCCCCTGGTGAACCAACAGACACACTGTTTTTTTTTAACATAGTCTCTGAATATCAGAGCTGTACTATAATGAATTGCTGTATCCACATGAGGTAGAAATGTTGTGTTTGTCTCAACCGTGTCTCATTTCCTCCTGGGTATTTGTGGTTTTTCAAAAATCCAACTTAAGGGCACCGAAGGATCTTCCAACGAGTGTGATTGCTTTGCACCTAAAGTATAATCATATCGCAAAATTTAATAAGAAAAAGCAGCATATAAATGGATGATTGAAGTAGCAGGTAAATTTCAAATATGACCTAAACCACCAGTGAGCAAAGCGACTTGAATCTATGGCTCCGTTCTCGGCTTGACAGGCATTCCACATGAGATGAAAAACTGGGAGGGAATACAAACTGGAGAGAAATGCCCGGTGACCACAGAATTCCTTCCAGGGGACCATGTCCCGCAGACCTCAGGACTCCCAGTGTTGCCATCATATGAGTACCTCCCAGACTGGTGTTTTTCCTTTAAATAAACTCACTTCTTAAATAAATGTATTCGAACGGCAGATTTTATGTCAGAAGTGCCAGTGACAATCTAGTGATAATAGCTGCACAATTGCTGGTTTGATCTGGCCCTCGTTTTACATGAATATTACACATTAAATACATGACAATGAAATTGTTAACGAAGTTTACCTGTGTACCATTAGAAAAAAAAAAAGTGCCACCGTGTACTATCAGGGATTCGCATGTCTTCCGAAAAACTCTACAGGAATATAAAAATTCACGCGTGTAAACATTTTATTTGCTATGGTAAGCAATTTATTTGAATTAAATATTAAATGGCGTCGAGGGTGTATGTGTGTTTTGTTATATGAAAACATGACATGCTTCAGACAAACCAGCAAACAAAAAAGTGGAGTTAAGCTACAGAAGGGGCCCACACCGCGTGGCGCTTGAGGAGCGTGCAAACACAGCATTAGTGACTTATTTCCTCAAACTACAGGCTCGACAAAGCCTTTGTTTATTCTGCAAATCCCAGGCAAAATTATTGCCGCAAGTTATCTTAAGGTGCTGAGGAAGCCACCCAAAGTGCACCTGTGTTTGTGGGCCCGGGGTCCCCGGAGAACACCGATTCGAGTAATCCTGTCAGGTAGACTAGTGGTGTTCCTCAGCCTTAAAGAGGTGTTCTCCGGGGCACCTGGGTGGCTCAGTCGGTTAAGCGTCCAACTTCGGCTCAGGTCAGGATCTCGTGGGTCATGAGTTCGAGCCCCGCGTCGGGCTCTGTGCTGACGGCTCAGAGCCTGGAGCCTGCTTCGGATTCTGTGTCTCCCTCTCTCTCTGCCCCTCCCCTACTTGGGCTCTGTCTCTCTCTCTCTCACTCTAAACAATGAACATTAAGAAAAAAAAGAGGGGTTCTCCATGCCAACCCAGGGCAAGGCTCACAACTGCACCCTACTACTTAAAATCCTTAAATTGGAAGGGACTTTTTATTCTGTATCTTGGCCTTCAAATACCTGAGCACCTGTCCCTCCTCCCTCTTCCCCACCTCCATCTACCCCATTCACTAACCCCAGACAAAGTGGCCTACTCCACACCGCTACACCTTCCTCAGCAGCACCTGGACACTTGCTGTTTCCACTGACCAGAAGGTTCCTTCCTTGTCTTCATCTGGACAGCTCCCTCTCACTCTTTGGGACTCGTCTAGAATATCACCTCATCAGAGACTTCTCAGATGGCCCTCCATCCTATGATCTGGCTATATCTTTATAGCTGTCATCACTGCTGAAAATCATATTTATTTGCTTACATGGGTAATGTCAGTTTCCCCAACTGGGCCGTGGGTCCCTCAAGGGCAAAGTTTTCCTAGTCAGTTAACACAGGCACATTCCACTCCCACGTGCTTCAAGGACATTTTTCTTTTTAATATATACATATATATATATTTTTTTCAGTTCATACATAATAGAATGACATTTATAGATCTGCAGTTTGCTACGTAACGTAAGTAAGAGAATGTAGTGGTGCCTCTATTCGGTGGTTTCTGTGTGCGTGTGTTTTCTCAGGTGAAATGGATCTGTATATAGACAGCCTTTTCATTTCACCCTTCAGTATAATTTATGTACGTTTTTATGACTTCCTTACTCGTATAAATGTTTTGTATCTGAAAAAGTTATCTGGGCATTACATAGAAGACTTGCTTAAGCTTATAAAGTTGAAGCATAATCATTGAATTTTAGGAAGATTAATGGTTAAGCTTCTACAAAATACTACGTTTGAGCAAACTTCATATTGGCCAGCAGAAGGATGTGTTCTGTGAATGCCATCGTTTCGAACTGACAGTTAATGTTTAACATTCCCAAATTGTGTTTTAAGTGTTTGATGCAATTTGTAAAAAAATGTTCACTTTCAATGTTGTTTAAATTTAACATACAGTTTATACTTAAAATGTAAAAAAAAAAAAAAATGTATCCACAGTGCCAAGCATAGTGCCTGGCATGGGACAGATGTTCCAGAAAGACTTTCTGAATAAATGAATGGATTTTAGGAAGCCTGGCTTTGCAGGCCATGGAAAAATCCAGATTTGTCACTTTCTATCATGGAACAAAATGTATATTCTCTTCTGCCTGGAAGTTGAAAGAATTCTGTTAACCAAAAGAAAAAAAAAAATTCCCATTTCTATACCTGTCACTGCTGGGTTAAACAACCTCACTTCATTTTTTTTTTTCTTTTTGCCTCTGTGTGGGCTTTGCTTGGGCCCCACAGATATGCCACGTATGTTTTATGAGCTAACATTTATTTTAGACACTTTGGCCCATTGGACATGATCTCGTAAGCCCAAACTCTCAGCTGACACGCTGTTGAACATAATGGGGAGATTTAAAAAGGTATCGCGGAGGAGAAGGGTAGATTGCAGAGCGCCAGGGGCAACAGGGAGGAGATTGAGACGAGCCTCAGCTTCACACTGCTCTCCCTGTGGCTCGATGTGCAGTCTAGGTGCACCCCTCCCTTCTCAGGCGAAGAACCACCTAATTGCTATCCTTGGAACCCAGTGTCCCAATAAAGCCGGAAGCCGGAAGCCGAACGGCAATATTCCACAAACAGAGCTGGAAACTCTCATCTAGGTGAGTGGCAGTGGGCGTGCAGAGCGGGGCGGGGGGGGGGGGGTGTCTCTGACTTGCTGTGTGGTATTCTGGATGGAATCCACAGGTCTTGGAAATTCCAGAACACTCTCTTCCTTAGACAGGGTCTTCGATGAATTATGGAGGCTAAGTTGTTGCTGGGCATAAATCAGACATTGAAAAAATGCCATACCTCAATCCATAGTGGAATTCACACAGGAGAGAGGGAATGTTTTAAAGATTTCTGAAAGCCATAAAATCTCCATTTAGATAGAAAGCTTAAAAAAACACAAAACGTATCTAGTTATTCATTTGCACTTTGGGGACAAAGCTGTCAATTCCGCAGAACAAAGGGACCTGTGCACCCGTGGACGGAAGGGTTAAAGTTGGAATCCTCATTCAACTCAAATCAAACATTCACTCAATGCCAATATTTTGCGGGCATTCTAAGGGACAGAAACAAACAGGACCTCAGGACCTTGGAATTCTTCCTTCACTGGGCTCAAGAAAATTAGTCATTGCAATTTCCTGCTGTGATGATTTCCTTAATGCCTGTCATGGCCCGTAGACTGTAAGTTCCATGAGGGCAGAAATATATCTGTCCTGTTCACTTTCAAATTCCCAGAGTCGAACCCAGTGCGCAGCACGTAGTATGCTCCTAAATAAAAACTTGAAGTGAGTTGAAATGAGTCCCAGTACCTGCCCTTAAGCAGCTCACTGTCCAGTAGGAAACAGATAATAACGTAAAGGCATTGTAGCAATAGGTGATGCAGGTTAGGGCAGCACTATGCACAGGATACCGTCAGACAAAAGATGAGGAAACTCGATACAGCTGGACAAGACGGGGTCATGGAGTGCTTCCAAGAGGTGATGAAGTCTAAGTAAATTTTGAAGGTAATGCCAGACAGAACAGCTGGGGAAAAGGCCCCGAGGAGAGACGTATTTTGTTCTTCTTCCTGGAGCCTTAGTCCAAAAATTACTGAAGTGGCCTATTATCAAAATGGCAGGTACAAAGTCTTTGGCCAAGCTAAATGCCAAAGGGATTTACCTATCCTCAGGTAAACCTACCAGCAGAGATGGGGTCTGCAGCCAATATGACAATGTATTATAGCCACTTAGGTCCCCGTCAATCATCGATTGAATAGACCTACTACTTTTTTCTCCAAAAAAGAGGCCAGAAGAAGCCATTAAAATACATGTAAGAGAACAAAAAAGACAAAGTCCCTTCCAAAAGCTCTATTGAGAGCTATGAGTCCTTGCAAGTTCCAGTTCCGGAACTCTCTTTTATAAGAGACACAAGTGAGAAGGATGTTATGAATTAGGCCGTACACTAGGCAAAACGGGAGGGGTACCCAAGATGTAATTAAAACTTCCATGTACAGTCTTTAAAAACTGTGCCCACAGCTAGAGACTGAGGTTCTTGCATCAAGAGTGTGAGTTATAGGGGCGCCTGGGTGGCTCAGTCCGACTTCAGCTCAGGTCACGATCTCGGGGTTCATGAGTTCGAGCCCCGCGTCGGGCTCTGTGCTGACAGCTCAGAGCCTGGAGCCAGCTTCAGATTCTGTGTCTCCCTCTCTTTCTGCCCCTCTCTTGTTCGTGCTCTCTCTCATTCATAAATACACATTAAAAAGAAAAAGAGTGTTAGTTCTAGCAAGCCAGATATCAGAACTAAGCAACAGTATCTGGGGGTAAGGATCCAAGATGTACAAATCACAAATGGCCGCGGAGATCCCTAAGGGTGTGTGGTAACCAACTTCGCAAGTAATTATCTGTCTTCGGAAAACTGTATACTCAGGCAGGACAGGTACAGGTTTGGCCTTGGGAGCCGAAGATTCTCTTGGAAATATCTCTTAGAGTAGCCATCGGTTGCCTCGGAAGAGCTGCCGATCCTGTCCGAAAGAATTTCCCTTTCCCATGGAGCTCAAAATTTCTCTCCACAAAGCTGTTTCTCAGAAAAGAACGTGAGCCTTAGCCCACATGGGGCAGTCGATCTTACGAATCCTTTCCCACTAGATACCCACGTGGATTGCTTCCTCACTTCCTTTGCGGCCTGCTCATAGGCCCCTTTCTTAGCGGAGCCTTCCCTGGCCGTCCTATCTCACACCGACCCTCCACCCTGACCCCTGACTCTTCTTCTACTCTCTCCTTTGTTTTCTCTTTAGCATTTACCACCGAACACACTATGTATCTGTTTCTCTTTATTTTCTTCCTGCTACACTTGAAGTAAACATTCTTAGGCAGAAATATTTGATTGTTTGATCGTTATATCCCCAGGTCCTGAGAGAAGTACTGGCATAAAGTAAGTACTAAATACGGGCAGCCCTGGCTTTGTATGGCATCTCAGTGACCCTGGGCCTGGGCCAAGTGAAAACATGGTACCAGCACCCACGAGTTTCAGTTAACATGCAAAGCAGGGGCACCCGTGTGGCTCAGTCGGTTAAGTGTCCGACTTTGGCTCAGATCGTGATCTCGAGGTCCGTGAGTTCGAGCCCCACGTTGGGCTCTGTGCCGACAGCTCAGAGCCTGGAGCCTGCTTCAGATTCTGTGTCTCCCTTTCTCTCTGCCCCTTCCTCCACTCACACCCTGTCTCTCTCTGCCTCTCTCTCTCTCTCTCTCTCTGCCAAAAGAAAGAAATAATATTAGGGGCATCTGGGTGGCTCAGTTGGTTAAGCATCCAACTTCAGCTCAGGTCATGATCTCACGGTTGGTGGGTTCGAGCCCCACATTGGGCTCTGTGCTGACGATGGCTCAGAGCCTGGGGCCTGCTTCAGATTCTATGTCTCCCTGTCTCTCTGCCCCTCCCCCGCTCATGCTCTGTTTCTCTCTGTCTCAAAAACAAACATTAAAAAATTTTTTAAATAACATTAAAAAACCATGCAGCAAGTTGACTATAAAGAACTAGATGGATGGAACTGTTCCATACTCCTACGTGATGGGCTGGGCAGTTCATTATTTCCTCTATAATACATTGTTCCCGACGGGAAATTCCTCCAACAATCACTTACAGAGGACCGATAATGGACATATTTTGGGAAAATCTATTCAGGCCATCTTTCCATCCTTCTTTTGCTCAAAATTGCTCATCTATAAGCAGAATATGCCCCATAAGCAAACAGGAACACATTTAGTCAACAAATTTGTTATGTGTTCTCTGTACGAACAATAGCACCATTCGGTCTTTAGCTAATGACATATTCTTAGGCTGCATCTCAACAAAACGAATGCAAAATTGTGAACATCTCAGTGGAAGAGAAAAAGTAACACACTAAGTCGACTTGAATGTCCAAATTGCTGTAAACACTCTTAATACGATATAATTCTGGCACAAAAGTAATTGGAAGATTTCTCCGTAATTCGTCATAAAGCAATTTACCCAATATATAAACCCTTGTTCATAATTCCAGGGCCTGGAATTAACCAGAATTGCTGAAATGAATATCTTTAGGGTAATTGCTATGTATCCCACCATTCTTTGCTTTTCCCGGATTATAAGATTTTCATAGTTATGGAGGTGATATTATCACTTGTGATCAATTTGATTAATGTTTATTCTGTGAGAGGCACTATGAAAAACATCCTAACCCATATTATCTTCTTTATTTTTTATAATATTTTATTGCTTTTTTAAATCAGAGAAGTCTAAAAAACAAAATAATATAAAGAGAGCTTACAATTTCACCTGAGATAAATCAGAAGGCATTAAAAAACAGAAGTAGGTAAAAAAGACAATAAATGCTTACAGTTAAAAACTTCACATAGAAAGGTAAAACAAGTTGGAGAAAAAAATACATCCAAGCAACAGTATTCCTTCTTCGCGAAGGCAATCACTGCTACCTGGAGGTTCTTATGATTCCCTTCTAGCAATAACAAGAAACAAAATTCCACAAGGCCTCTGATTTGAGTCTTTATAACAATCTTTTTAAAAATTTTTTAATGTTCATTTATTTTTGAGAGAGAGAGACAGAGTGTCAGCAGGGGAGGGGCAGAGAGAAAGGGAGACACAGAATCGGAAGCAGGCTCCAGGCTCTGAGCCGTCAGCACAAAGCCCGACACGGGACTCGAACCTACGAACCGCGAGATCATGATCTGAGCCCAAGTTGGACGGCCAACCAACTGAGCCACCAAGACACCCTGAGTCTTTCCAACAATCTTATCAAGCAAGTACTACAGTTATGTCCAATTTAAATAGGAGGAAACTGACCCTTCAACCTGTTAAGTAACTTGCCCAATGCCTCACAGCTGGTAAAAATGATAAAAACCGGATTTGAACCTGGTCTTCCCACTTGGAAACTTGTTTGTTCTTTTCATCAGGTTACCTTATTACATCCGAGAGTCATCTCTTGGCTTTGTGACATGGGCAGCAATGAAAGGAAAGTGGATATGTTGGCTAAGCGACACTAACCTTCGTCAGAGGGTTCAAACGAATATTAATATGAGGTTTCAAAATAACTTTTTGCAGTAGTATTAATTTGGAGATTACTTCCAAGCCCCCATAACATGTGCTAGGTATACCAGTGATGTCTTACTTGCCTAGGGAAGGTAATATTTTGGTGCTACTTAAGTAAAATTAAGTTGATATACATATGTAGGGACAGGCTCACAAATGCTAAGTCACCATATTCAATCCAACAGACTCCTCACTGTAAATGCAAACACAGTAAAGAATTCAGCTGATTAACTATATAGAAATTTGGACTTAGACGGGAAACCTGTTTGATATGCTCATTTTACAGATCTAAGGATAGGGCGCCCACCGTGGTCATTTTGCTGGCCAGTGGGAAGAGCGGGAAGAATGTTCTGGCCTCTGAAACCCCTTCGCTGAGTTTTTGCTGAGTTACCACCCCTAAGTGTCAGGTCTCTGGCCTGGGCTCAATCTAATCGAGCACACCCCGTTTCTAATATTTCTATCAGAGAAGAATTTGAAGTTTAGTGAAACTATCCAATACAACATTTAACAAGATTTGGCGTGGACAATTTCTTAGGAATTATTGCCTTAAGTACCCGGCAGTTTCGCATAATGGGCTTCGTGATTTTATAGACGAAAGCACAGGTTTTTCAACCCCGTGTAAAATCAACTCTCACCAAATAGATTCTTTCACATTTAGGTAGCTCCTGGTTTCCAACTTTGTTCCGTGTAACTCTTTGGGACTGCCATTTTGGGGAAAGGCCATCTAGGCGCATACGACCAGGAGACAACCTTGAAGAGGTTTAAAAAATTAGTCCAGCTAACACAATGTTTTCCAAAAATAATGTACTTCTGCTAAAAATGTAAAATTAACATCAAATGAAGATCTCTTAAGAAGCTCTAAAATTGAAATGACTATGTTAGTGGCTTATAGTAGGTACTTGATGCAATCAGTGTGTTCTACACAGGTAATTACTTTTACTACTAATGGTGTCTCCCACTCAGTGAGAAAGATAAGAGGTTGCAACTCTACTTAATCACGAGGCTTCTTCGTTATTGCCCCACCACCTACTGGGTAAAACAATTCCCTTGCTCTATTCAGCAACTCTCACAAATGAGAAAAATTTATGAAAGTGTGAGCAGAATGGGACATATTTAGTATGTGAAAGGAGATTACCTACTTGATTTAAAACATAAATAGATGATTCAGATACTCATGTGGATCATCTTGAGTTAAGGTCTTTCTGGAAAAGTTTTATTTTCTTAACGTTGAAGGTGGTTTGCAACCATTGTCCAGTTCCGCATGCCTGGAGACTAGACGGAGGCGTTGAAAGTGGCAGGAGGGTGGGGGATAGAATTAGATGAACATGGCGTCAGGGATGGGTGACCTTGGGTACGTGACCATCTTCTCCGAGCTTATTTTCTTATTCGTGTCATAAGGAATAAGAGCAATAGTATTGGTTGAGTTCTTATTTAATTTTTTTTTTAATCTTTATTTATTTTTGAGAGAGAGAGTGTGAGAAGGGGAGGAGTAGAGAGAGGGGGAGACACAGACTCTGAAGCAGTCTCCAGGCCCTGAGCTGTCAGCCCGGAGCCCGACGCGGGGCTGGAACTCACGAACTGTGAGATCATGACCTGAGCTGAAGTCGGATGCTCAACCAACGGAGCCACCCAGGCGCCCCGTTGAGTTCTTATTTAAAGTCTGTGCTGCTGTAAGGCATCTCTGTGTTCCTGAAAGCCACCATGATAATCCACATTGCACAATAAAAACCCCAGAGCTTACAGGAAAAATGGACTCAGGAACACAATGTCTATGTCAATGACAAATAAAGACAGGGACCTAATAAAAACAGTAGCATGCTTTTGTACACGTTAAATGGTTAAAATAGAGAAGTACGATACTAAATATGGCACTTTGCCTTGAAAAAGATTTACGGAAGCAGATGCCAGAAGGGTTCTGTGTGTCCCTGTGACATGGGAGGAGGAAGGTTATCTGAAATCCAGGAGAGTTGAAACACCGGATATGGGTGGGCTTGGCTTGTAGCATACCTGGAGAACTGAGAGAGCGGGTGGGTGTTTGAGATAATGTGTGTGTTCACCTTCTGTGTATTTCTCCGTGGCTCAGTTCAGCTGGGTGCAGTTTTCTGTGTTTGCCTAGTCTTTCCCACAGGTAAAACCAAACACAGGCAAATGCAAAATCCACACTATGCTCACAATACATCAGTCGTGTTGGAAGAGACTCCTGTTTTCAAAAGAAGCATTATAATAGAACAGACTCTATTACAAGGATTACATTAGCTAGCGGTGGTAAAAACATAGCAGGTACTCAAGAAGGGTCATCGTCCCTTGATCCGCACGGCCACCTCCATGAAACCAGGGTCAGATTCAATCCCAAACTCACAGGGGTGGGATTTCAGGAGGTTGCCAATCTTTTCGCCACTCCAGATCAGCAGAAAGGACACGCCTCTGAAAGGCTCTCCTACAATATTAGTAGATGATTTGATGCATTTGTTAAGTGTTTTTACATTGTACCTTTGTCCTTGCCTACAACAACATCATTTCCTGTAAGGAGTTGAAGAACAAAGTCAGGAAACACCATCCTTTTCCTTAAGTAGAAGTTGAAAACTACTCTGTAACAAGAATATAGCTGCCCTTTGGTGGGGGGTTGGGGGTGGCCATTGGTGTTTGTATTCACAATGTTTGATTAGCCCTGGGGAAGGGCAGACTGATTATCCCCAGAGCTAGCTAGCTAGCTATGTATGTATGTATGTATGTATGTATGTATGTATGTATTGATTGGTTGATTGATTGTAAGTAATATCTACTCCCAATGTGAGGCTTGAGCTCATGACCACCAAGATGAAGAATTGCATGTTCTACCCACTGAACTAGCCAGCCGTCTCCATGCCCCTAGAGCCTTTTAGTAAGTGTAATAGGTAACACCTACACAAGGCTCACTGTGTGTCTGCACCATAAGAGCTCTGGATATAGTAACTCGTTTTAGATTCACTGCGCAATTGTTTTTCAAGTCTTGACGCTTCTTATCCAAGTAGGTAAATCAGTCGGTTAAGCGTCCAACTTCCACTCAGGTCATGATCCCGCAGTTTGTGGGATCGAGCCCCCCATCGGACTCCCTGCTGTCAGCACAGAGCCCACTTCAGATCCTCTGTCCTCCCCTCTCTCTGCCCCTCCCCCGCTGGTTCTCTCTCTCCAAATAAATAAATAAACTCAAAAAAAAAATGTGGGTAAACTGAACACGTTTGGAAATGTGGTCAGATTTCCAGCTAACTAGGCAGTAAGTTCTCTCTGGGCAGCAACGAGGGGCTGCAACTGGAGGAGACTTTGTAACCTAATGCTCGACCTGGGCTTTGGAATCAGACCAGGCCCACTTAGAGCTGTATGTTCTCGGACCCTTGATTCAACCTCGGAGGTCCTCTGTTTCCTCTTCTCCAAGAAGGGGTTAATGAAATTATCTCTTGGTGCTGTTGCAAGAACTCCATGAGATATTGGGTATGGGGGGGGGCGGGGCCAGTGTGGGACAGGGCACAGAATCAATGCCCTCTAAGTGGTCATTTTGATTTACGTAATTATTAGCAGTTTATTGCCAGTATGGGCCCCGTTGATATTCACGCTGTCAGGCATGCTGGCGTGCCACCCAGCTGTTAGCAGCAGTTCCTGGCACAGGCCAAACTTGGCATCTGAAGACTTTGGAGACTTTGCATCCCTGATTGTTCCTTTCTGTGTCCCCCGTCCACAGGACTGTTCTGTCCCTGCAGCATTCAGACGACTTACACATTAACCACTTCCGGCTGGACATCATGTGAGCTGTCCACACTGTTGTCTCGATCTCTCACCCCCCGTTTATTTATAGACCCGCCCAATCTGGCTTTTCCTCCCAAAGGTCTACTGCGAATGCCCTTGCTAAGTTCACCCAGGAGCTCCACGTGCTCAAGTCCAGCGGGCACTTTTTCAGCTTGTACCTAGACTCACCTCTTCCCTCTTGAAACACTCTCTTGTCTTCGCCTCCTCTCTCGAAAATCTCCCCGTCCTGATTTTCTTGCAATCTCTCTGAAAGCTTATTCCGTGTCTTTTTGTGGATTCTTTCTCCTTTATAACTTTAAATATTATATTAAATATAACTTCTTCAGGGCTTGGTTTGGTTTTTTTTTTCCTTTTATAATCTCTATTTATACTCCCTTGCTGTGGTGGCATTCATTATATTCCATTTGCTACGACTTTCAAGTTGGTACGTACAAGGGTTAAGCTGGAGTCTAGATGAGCACCTAATGGCATATTTCATACCTCTTGCACAGCTCAAAATTATCTCACACTTGACAGTCCCCTTCTATCATTCCCAATCTCCCTTGAGGTTAAATGGATACCCAAGTTCTATTGATTTTACACCCCAAATGTATCTCAACCCACTAATTTCTCTGTATCTCCATTGCCATGAGTCTACGTTATCATTTCCTTCCCACCTTCCTGCTGCAGTGGCCTCCTCGCTGGCATTTTGACATTCAGCCATATTCTACTCCCATGTATCCAGGATGATGCAGCCAGAGCAATAATTTCTAAAGATAATTTGTTTCTATAATCCCCTGATTAAAAACCCATCACTTCCCACTTCTCAGAGACCAACCATAATATTCACATGGCTACGAAATCCTGAATATGATAGAGTCTCTAATCCACGTTTGCTTTGTACCATTTCATTTCTTTTCATTCACTCACTCACTCATTCATTCATTCAAGAAATATTAAATGAGTACCTATTATGTGTCAACATGTTATAATTCCTCAGACTTGGGAAATTTCTTCCAATGAACAAGTATTACTTGAAATTTTCACTTAAAAAAATTCCTAGGTATTCATTCAAAGGAATAGATAGGGCAGAAATGAAATGCTAAAATCCACATTGTACTCTCTATTTGGAGCAATCTCCCTAATAGCAAAACTCTTTCCTCCCATGTTTTTAGATCTGTGGGGGTTTAGATCTTAGGTTTATACAATTGTCCCTTGGTAAGCATGAGCACACAGATTTTGTAGTGTAAACTTGGATTGGTAATTGATATAAGCCCTTCTCACTTCCCTCTTTCTCCCTTCTGACGTCTCCACTCTGAAACAGTCATGTAAACTCTGTGCCGACGCATTGAGTAAGTTGAAATTCCAAACATCTAAGAGGTCCGGGGTTGGGTAACAGACACTTACCCACATTGCACACGAGACACATTTCAATTTTCTGCTGCAGTACTCAGAGGAGATTAGAGTGTGTGCAAATCTGAGAAATTTCAGAAAAGACAGGGAGAGTGAACAGCTAATTTCCATTGCATCTTTGCGAGTGAATATCAGGAAATTTGTTATTAATTTTGTCCAAGGTGATGTAATCCAAACATTAGTCACTAACCTCCTTTTCGGAGATAACAAATGATCCAGTAATTGCCATGCTTACTGGCTTCTTGTCAGGCTTTGTTTTTCTCTGACCTTTATGCAGCATATAACGCGCCCACTGCCCCTTCTTGGTGACTCATCTTGGCTCCCTTGTGCCTATAATCCTCCTGAGTCTTCCTCCCCTTCTGACTGGCTTTTCCATCTCTGGATCCTCCCAAGTCAGTCCTCAGTGTGGACAGGTCCGAGGGCTCTGGCCTTGTCTATCTTTCTCCAGTTCCTTTTTCTCAGAGGACTGGCTCACTCTCGCCGCTTCAAGCGTCTAGAGGAGCCCATGGCATTGTCCTCATCTCCGATCTTCCTGCCAAGCTCGCGGTCCCACATTGGCACTTCCCTAGGGACTACTCCCACTTGGTCACATTATTCCTGTCCCCTCGCCTGCCTTCCCATCGAAATATACCTCTCTATTCACCTCTGAGCCCCCGGTCTCTTAGGAATGCCAGTATTCTCCCTGATACAAATCATCAAAACTCAGAAACGGCACGGAGGGTTCCGTTTATAATCCCTTCTTTCATCAGTTCCATTGCTCTCAGAATTAAGTCCCAAATGGGTTCTGTGTCTGCACGCCCCTTTCATAACGTGACCCCTTCCAACCTTTCAGGATCTGCAACCACACAGACTTCTCTCCGTCCATCAAATGTGCTAACCTTTTCCCGACTCCGTGTCCTTGGCAAGTGCGATCTCTGTGTCTAAAATGTTCCTCTCCGTGGCCTGCTTCATCCGGGTCTCCCCCACCGCCACCCCCAACCTAATCGCTTTAATAACATTTGTCTCAAGAAGCCTTGCTTCATTTTCCCATCCGCCACTAGCTCGGCATCCGGCACATTCTTTCCCAGTCTCATCGCACCATGTACAACTGAGCTGTGCAGTCCGATGTTGCTTTTTCCCCGCCGGACTGTGAGCTCCATGAAGTCAAGGACTTGTTCATCTCCATATACCCAGGGCCTGGCACATGCACGTGCATTCAGTAAGTCAAATACAAGGATGAATTAATGAGACCCAACTTGGGCCCCCTCTATTAGCAGCCATACGCAGTTAGCCAGCAAGCCCTGCACTCTTCCAGGTTCAGATCACTCTGTCCTTGCCTCCTGTCCCCGCCACCTTTCCTCCTTGCCTCCTGTCCCCGCCACCTTTCCTCCTTCCCTCTTGTCCCCGCCACCTTTCCTCCTTGCCTCCTGTCCCCACCACCTTTCCTCCTTGCCTCCTGTCCCCGCCACCTTTCCTCCTTCCCTCCTGTCCCCGCCACCTTTCCTCCTTGCCTCCTGTCCCCACCACCCTTTCTGCTCTTGCCCTGGTCCAGGTTCTCATCATCCCTTGGCTGGATTTTTGTAATAGCTCAAGAGTCTTCCTTGAAATCTCTCGTTGCTGCAATGAATCTTGTACCTTACTGCCAGATGAACCTTCCTTAACAAAAATCCCATGGTATTCCTTTGCTCAAGACTCCCTGATGGCTCTCTCCTGTCTCCAGAACAAAGTGGAAAATGTCACGGGGTCTCAGAATTGAAAGGAACCTCGAGCGTCATCCGGAATAACCACCTCTTGCTACAAATGAGGAAGCTAAGGTCCAGACGGATTGGTGATTGTCAAAGAACACAGAACCGGTGTCTCGGTCTCCACGCAGAATGGCCTTGAGGGCTTGCCTGCTTCAGACATACCAGTGCTCTCCGCCCCCCAAATTCCTTCCCTGCTCTACCCAGCCCATTATAATCTGGTCCCTGCCTATGGAAACCAGCTTGTTCCAGTTTGCCCATGACTCTCCCAATTTGAAAATGGAGAGCCCCACATCTCAAGGGTGCTCTCGGCGCCCTGGCTACCAAGCTGGCCACCCAGTCCTGCTTTCAACTCCATTCTTGTCTCTATCAGGCTCTGACTGGCTCTCGCTGGCCATCTCAGGCCTGCTTTCTGTTTCTAGAACCCGCCGTCCGAACTCATTCTCACCTAGGGCGTTTGCCCTTGCTCTGCCCCCTCTCCCTGTCTACCACACTAATTTAGTGTCAAAATAGTATCCCTCACTTGTCACCCACGTCGTTTCGTCAGCTTGGCCCTTGACTGCAAATCTCCTTTGGGTCCTTACTTTGCTCCTTTCCACTCTGGTCACACATGTGCTCACAAGTCACACTAATCACGGCACTGATTAACATAGCAGCTGAATGAAAAAGCCGGGCCCTCTCATTCCCATTGCACAGATTATTAAAAGAGTAAAAAGGGAGATGTTTTGCTTGGAGCGGTCCATGAGCGTGACAGCAAAGAAGGCAATAATGAAAAAGTTTGAGCCTACCTGTCTCTTTTATTTATTTGCATTGCTCAATAGATTCCGATCTTACTCATTATAACAGCCCACGGCCCTTCAGGCCGAGCACATCACAGTGATCTATTGTTGGGATAAAAATCTCCTGGTGATGACAGCCAGGATTGACAGGAATGTTTAAATCCTAAACTACGCTTTGGACGACATTCAATTTTTTGTCATGAAATTTCAAAATGTGACTGGAATTTTTTTCAGAGCTTTCCACATGGAGGAAATGCCAGCCACACAGAGAACATGAAACAGCCGGGGAAGGACATTGACCTTCAAGGCCAAATCCCTTGGGAGAAGTCAGGACTCTGACCCGGGAGCTGTGGGACTTCAGACCGGTCACCTGCATCCCTCAGCCTCGAACGCTGCATCTGTGAAACGGGACCACTGACACCTCCCTCTGATGAGAACGGAGTAGCTCGTGTGCATGTGCCTTTGATACCCGCCCCCCCGCCCCCAGCACCGCGTAGACATGCCCTCAATTTTTATTTACCAAAAAACATCTATGTTTTTTCACGAAACCTTTTCCACATCTGATTAGTCCTTTCTGATAAGTCCCTGAGACTCAGACACGGCAACTGCTACTGTCTTTTATTTGTCCATTGCTTTGCAAGGTTTGTCTGGCTGCTTAGTCTGCATGCATGTGAACTTCTCAACAAACAGAAGCTTTACAAAATCCACTCTTGCCTTCACCTTTTACGTGTTTCTCTGAGGTTTCCTCTTCATACCGCACCCATCTCGTTCTGACTGGTATTTTGGGCTAGCTCATTTTCTAGGGGGTAAATGAGGTACTTCGAAAAGTCTTGGGGCCACACAGCCCAGTAAATCCTTATCCCCAGTTCCAGAGGAACCCAGAGTCCTGTAGGAAGGACAGATATGTAAGGACATAATTTCAGCCATGTGGTAAGTTTTGTATCTGAGTACAGTAAGAGACACTGAAAAGAGGGAAACATTTCACTTCACAAGGAGTAGACAAGGAGGCCTCTATTGAGGAGGTGATATTTGATCAGAGGTTTAAAAAGATGCACAAGAGTATAAACCAAGGCCGCTAAGAAGGTAGGAAGTTATGGGGTATCTGGGTAGCTTAGTGGGTTCAGCGTCTGACTTCGGCTCAGGTCATGATCTCACGGTCCGTGGGTCCGAGCCCCACGTCGGGCTCTGTGCTGACAGCTCGGAGCCTGGAGCCTGCTTCGGATTCTGTGTCTCCCTCTCTCTCTCTCTGCCCCTCCCGTGCTCGCACTGTCTCTCTCTCAAAAATAAAATAAACATTAATTTTTTTTTTTTAAATAAGACAGGAAGCTATATACATGTCATTTACAAGCCCAGACTGGTAAAGCAGAGACCACCCCTCCATTTCTTGTTTCTGCTGCCAGATTACAGATTGCTTAAAATTTTGAAAAGTGCCTCACATTTCATTGGACATCGCATTGTCTGCAGCTAAGTCATGGCCCAGAGAAGTCCTGTAACCAGTCCTTACGATAAATGGCGTCAACTCTGAGCTAATGTATACGAAAAGTAACAAACACTGAGATCAGTGGAAAACTATAATTTAACATACATATCTCAGAATGAAAAGGTACATCAATCAACCTAGACCCAAAACTGAAAATAGATCAATTGTTTTTTTTCAACGTGGCAGAATGGAGTTAACAGAAGATGGAGAGCACTGTTTTCAGTTCTCAATTTTCAGTTCTCAAAACAGTTTCCACGGACTGTCGAAAAGCATCTATTAGTTCATCCCAAGTTGTCCTCTTCCTTTTAAAAAATAATAATTTCATTGTTTAAAAAGGCTCATATGATGTCTTTGAGTAATAGAAAAGATTATAAAAAAGAAAGTTCAATACATCCAAAGTCCCAGGATCTAGAAATAACTCCAACCTTTGTTGAATTATATTTTAAATGTGTCTCTGTCCATATGTGTGAATGGGAAGAGATGGCTGGATGGATAGGTAGATGGATGGATAGATGGACAGGTAGGTGGATGGATGGATGGATGGATGGATGGATGGATGGACGCATGGATGGATAGATGGACGGATGGATGGAGAGATGGATGGGTGGATGATGGATGGATGGATGGATGAAAGAAGTGTCTCCCCCTTTCCCCCCAAGTCTAAAGATATCTCCCCTTCTAGTGAATTTACCTTTCGGACCCCCCAGCGAACAAGAGGAAATGGCCCAGTCTCACACACTCAATGTCTATACTTTCCAGATTCCCCAAGTTGACTTCCTAGAGCAATTCTAGAAAATCTTCCAGGGATGATGTCGACATAGTTGGTTGAGAAAGACAGAGTAGTTATTTTTCATCATATCAAGTAAAATCTATGGATGGTTTATGTATTTTACGGGTTCTTAGAAATAGGGTGGAAATCGGACATCATTTACATTTACTCTCTCATGTTACAATGAGGAATAAGGAGACTAGAAAACAAAATCTTATTGTCTAAGCTTAGGAAATGAGGAGGAGACAGAGAGAGGACTAGAACTCAGGTCACTCGCTCCTACTATGACCCCTCTCACCCAGCTCTTGTGAGCATTCGATAAAATAATAGTGGTGAGGTGCTTATTTCTAGGACTGGAACACAGCAGCACCCAACTCCTGTCACTCACCCCATGTGGTAAGTAATATCGCTACATCGTTATTATTTTGTGGTCTGCACTGAAGATACTTCCTGCACCTGTATTGGCATACCATGTTCTTCTAAAGAAGCTGGGAACATGGGCCATGTGACTTTAAAGAAAAGTCCTCCATTTAATAGAAGCAAAGTGATTTCCTGAACCACCAACTCCATTTAGTATCCCCGATACTTTTCGGTTGGATGCGTAGGTCAGGGGGAATAGCCGAGCCACCATAAACAGGGCAGCATAGAACATTCATGAACCAGTTGCCTCATTACTCTCCGCTAGGGTCATCCTCTGTACCGTGGACGTTTGGGGTTGGATCACTGTCTGCGGTAGGGGCCATCCTGCTCAATGTGGATGTGCACGGGCTTCTACCCTAGCAATTCACTGGTTGTAACAACCAAAAATGTCTCAGGAATCGCCCAACATCCCCTGCGGGGAGAGGAGTAAAGTCACCTCACGTTAAGAACAAATGCTCTAGGCTCTGACAATGCAAAGTTCTCTGTGTCTCCAATAAAAAAGGCAAAAGGGACTGTTTTGTTTTGCTGAGATGCACTCAGTACTGAATAATATTCTCGCAGTCATCGGAGGACATGGCTTCATGGATATCTCTGGGCCCGGGGGAGAGGGAAAGGAACTTGGGGGAGTGATATAGCCCACATCGCCAATGTCACATCAAAGAAGTCAGCTCTAGCTCTTCCCAACATACCTTTCGTAATCACAAGAACAGGCAAATTCATGAGATAGACGTCTACCCTTCCTTTTAAGCTACGGCCAATGCAAAAGTAGAGAACTGGAAACCTTGCAATGCTTTATTTTCATCAGATGTACAAACAGGAAAGAAGGGGGGAGGAAACAGGACTGCTTTCACTTTTTGGATCACTTGACATGTCAATGCCTTGCCAATTATGGCAGCTGTGGTGGCTTTATCTTTGGGGGACACGAGCGGTTCACGAATTGGGAATGTTAATTTTCCAGTTGGAGTTCAGATGGCTGGTTAAACAATGTCTAGAAGCCCCAGAAAGATAGTCACTAATTAATGAACATTAAGCCCTAGTTTTGGAGACGTTTGAAACAAAACAGGACAAAGCTCTCTGCTCTGTGCACTTTGGGGACTAATCTGAAAGCACCAGAGGAGGGAAGAAAACTGACAGTGAGCACAGGGGCCGGTCCCTCTCTTGAATTCCCATGATTCACCAATTCATCAAGTGGAGGGATTTTTCTCTTTAAGTATGACTTTTATTCTGAGAAAAAACTATCATTTGAGGAGTCAACTATGTGTGTGCTATTTAGTAATATAAATGTAAGTGTTAGCATCTTACTAATCAAATGGAAAATTGTTTTGTTCTAACCGTTTTGCAACTTCCCCATCCCTCAAACAAACAGTAACCATTACTTTAAACACCTCAGTGTCTAGTAATTGTTCAAAAATGTGTCAGGCTACCAGTAATTTAAGTCCTGTCAAAAATAAATCTCAGACACTCACTTCTTCCAGTCAGTGACTTGAAAAACACGCCCACATGTCAATTACCGGAAGCTGTAGCAATGTTTCTTTGTTCTGAATTTGTGTAAACAGAAAAAAGGTTCTTCCTCAGTAACAACTGTTTTCGAAAACCTATATAAATGTTTATGTGAACCTCCCTGCAACAACACCTAACAGACGCGATAAAAGCCACCACAGTGGTAAACACACACACACACACACACGCACACACACACACACACGCGCGCGCGCACACACACACACACACACACACACACACACAACTGGGTATATGCCTCTGGGTAATAACTGTACAAGTGCAAAGGAACAACGTATCGACTTGCGAATTATTTTTTTCACAGAGGCCTGACCTTAAAGTATTTACACTTTAAATTGTAAATCAAAATGATCTACATTTTCAAAAGGTAATGGTTACCGGCTCGTTTCCGTATTATCCAAAAGAGATTGTTCTACAGATAATTTCAAAATCACAGGTAAATAAAGGAGCAGAAAAACGGACTATGAAAGAGAAATAATTCACAAAATCGGCAGCTAATTAAGATAGGCTATTAGACAGAGTTTCTCTGTGTCAAACTGTTCTGCACAACTCAGACTGATAAATCTTGTGAACAGAATCCGGTCCTTATGGCAACGTATACGTAGTTGCAAACAGCTATAAATCGAGCTATAGATTAGGAGTGTTACTGATTTTTCTAATGTTTCACATTTCTAATATAACAGGGTTTTTATTGAAGAAGACTGTGATCTTGTAATCATAAAATCACCAGTGCCCATTATGTTCCAAGGTCTCCAGGAGGTTTTTCTTGCTAAATCAGATGACGGAATTTCAATGAGGGAAGAAAAGAAAAATAAATTTCGTTGACCTGATATGAATTGTTCCCTTCCCCCTCCCTGGTTCTCAGCCGTGTGTACTAAAAATAAATAAATAAATAAATAAATAAATAAATAAATAAATACAACCATGAAAAACACACAGACGGACAACGCAGAGATGTTGAAATGAAACCCTAAGTGGAATTCTTTCCAGGGGTAAATTAGAATAAGTTGATTTTCATTAAGCAGGAACAGATCAATATTTCATTATTAACATGGTGACAATTGCATGTTAATAAGAAGTCATCGTTTTTCAAGCATCTAACTGCCAAGCCCACTGGATTAATGGCTTCCCTCCGCCAGTGGAGTCTCTTCACATTTCCTCTCCTGTTATATGGCCACTTGAGCAGATGTGAGTGCATGTGTGCGTGTGTGTGTGTGTGTGTGCATGTGAGTCAAAGTACTGACCTTTTGCTAGGCAGGATTAGGAAACACCTACTAATGTTTCCTTCAGGAAGCAAGGGATTTTGCTAACCTGTTTCCCTTAGGTCTCTCTTCCCTCAGAATGTTCCCCATCAACTTGTTTGTCACTGGGATTCAGATAATGATCCTGTTTGGCGGACGGTAGTTTTACAGATAGAAGGAAAACCTTTTTTTTTTTTTTTTCCCCTTCAGGAAGGAAGATAATAAGATAAATCATTAATTAAAGGGGCTGCATATGGGACAGATGGAATTCTACCCATGTGGCTGCCTCCTCCAACAGTTGAGGGGTAAAAAGCACCATAAATCACTCATGGTCTAGCAGCCTTCAATAGGGACCGTCTTGCCCCTTCCGAGTGATGATAAACAACATATACTCCCAGAGCAGCCCATTAGGTATTCCAGAGTAGGTGAACTATGAGATAACGCATTTATCCTTCTTGGGAAGGTACCTCTTCATGTTTCATGTGGCGCAGAGAAAGCATACCCAATTGATGACGACTAATGAGGATTAATGCATTATTCCGCAGAGGATTATGGGCTCTTTTCTTTTGTGCGGTAGTTAAATAACAACAAAATGAGATAAAATGGCTCCTGATGCTTCCCTGAGCAGTAAATCTGACGCCACACACACTTGCTTTGCCCTTCCCTTCCTTGCCTTTCTCTTTTGTTCTTTTACTTTTTTTTTTTTTTTTTGAGGGCTCTTAGGTATTCATCTTCTAAAGCCAACTGGCATAGGCATCGCCTCTCAGTTCCTTCTGGGAACAAGAACAACAGAAAAGCTTTCCTAGACTCCTTTGCAAAGTCAAAATTAAGTTGCTAGGTACTAAAGACCAAAGATCACCACCCCCCCCAACCAAAATGACAAATTTTTTCCAAGTATAAAAAGTCACGTGGATGTCTTACCAACCATAGTGTAGTCTAATTTTGTGTTCACGAAATCTCTTATTTATTCATTCAGTAATTATTTATTAAGTGCCGCGTATTTTTTTTTTTACTTCCACTTTATGCAAATGAGATTGATAGGATTTAAATAGACTAAAAAGTTGCCAACGATGGTGAAAGCCATGGAAGGGGGACTTTAGAAGAAGACAGAGGAACTAGGTTTGGTCTGGAGGTTCAAGTCAGGTTTACTGCAAACGTAACGTCTGCCCTGAGAACAAAGGTCCGAAGTGTGGCAGCAAGTAAGGAGAGGGAGATAATTCAGGAAGAATGCATTACTTGCAAAAAAAAAAAAAAAAAAAAAAAAAAGATGCCCTAAAGTTGGAAGAGACAAGACAATTTGAGAAACTGATAGAAAGTTCGTGAGGCTGGGGTACAGAAGAATGAGGGAGTGAGGACAGAAATTGGGACTGGAAAGGTGGGCAGGAGTCAGGCGTGGCAGGGCCGTGTAAATGATGGTAAAATGCTGGATTTTTAAAAAGGTTTATTTTTATTTATTTTGAGAGAGATACAGAGAGCAAGCAGGGGAGGGGCAGAGAGAGAGGGAGAGAGAGAATCCCAAGCAGCCTCTGCGTTGCCGCCACAGAGCCCAATGTGGGGCTCGAACTCACGAACTGTGAGATCATGACCTGAGCTGAAATCAAGAGTCAGACGCTTAACCGCCTGGGCCACCCAGGTGCCCCTAGAATCCTGGATTTTATCTGAGGAGTCCGTGTTGTGGATTGAACTGTGTCTCCTTGCCAGCCAAAGATCAGAAGTCCTAACCTTGGTGCCTATGAATGTGACCTTATTTGGAAATAAGGTCTTTGCAGATGTAATGAAGTTAAGATGAGGTCAGTTGGGTGGGTCCTAACCCAAGAGGGCTAGTGTCCTTATAAAACGAAGGACATTTGGACACAGACACGTGTGACCACACCAACACGAGGGAGGAGAGGGAGGATGCCATGGGACAAAGGAGGCAGAGACTGGAGCCACACCAGCTAAGGACTGTTGGCCACAACCTGAAGCTCGGAAGAGGCAAGGAACAATCCTCCCTGAGAGACCTTAGAGAGAACGTGGCTGTGCCGACACCTTGACTTTGGACTTCTGGCCTCCAGAACTCTGAGCCAGTGAATTTCTGTTGTTGTAAGCCACCCGGTTTGTGGTACTAGGTTCCACCAGCCCTAGGAAACTTAACCCCCCAGGAAGCCACTGGACGCTTTTTTTTTTTTTTTTTTTTGGCCCCTGTAGAATTTTAAGTTAAGGAGGGAGTTTTAAGGGAGAAGATAACGTGTCCCATTTTCAGAAGATGCACTCAGCTGCAAATGAACGTGACCGAATCGGAAGAGGTCAGGGATGGCATGGGTATGCGCACGAGACAGCTCTGAAAGCAGCCCCAGGGAGCATTGGGGGTCAGGGAATCAGGAGCTGGCGTGGATGTCTACCCCATGTGTGTTCTTGGCAGGGAAGAGCATGAGGAGGGTGGGAAGAGTGTGCTCTTCAGAGGCGCTCCTCAGACTTGGGCATGTGTATTTATATTCTACACAAAGATGTAATCTTCAGACCCCAACTGGAGCCCTCGAGTGGTGTTAGAATTATTTTACCATTTCACACGTTGAGTTGTTTTTCTCTGCATTATAATTGGTTTTTACATAATGAAAAACCTGTTCAAGAACGAGAAAGCATGAAGAACTACTTCTCACCTCCTTTAGGACCGGTAGCAGAATAGGATGTGATTGGGGAAAAAAAAAAAAAAAACCAGTTGGTTGAACCAGGAAGGGTCCACGATTCAAAAGACCGTCGAATCTGGACTCAGCCAGCCCTACCTCCCCAAGAGGCAAGCAATTGACATTGTTGTAAACGGACCAAAGCAATTCACAGACCCTCGTCCACGAATACAGACTGCGGCAAAACAATAGAGGCACGCTCCTTCGGGAATTTTCGATGGTGGGCAATGTTTCTAAACATTATTGCTGGATAACGTCTTTGGAATATGAGCAGTGGGGTTCCCACTCCTTTCGTGGAGCCTCTTTTTTTGTCCCCTCAGCTCCGTTCTGGAAGAGGCAGCCCTTGCCCCAGAAGAGGTATCATGGACTGTAAAGCAGAAACAAGGAACCCAAGTCTTGGTTTGAGGATTTCAAAAGCAAACATCCTGCAGCAAATAGCTTCAGGAGAACAAAATGTGATAGGTCAGAGGTTCATTTCACCTCCATTTCCTACTTCCCTTTACCCAAGAAAATAAGGATCCCTGGACACGGAGAGAAACGTGTGCCATGGAAAAGAGACAGGAGGGAAACTCATAGGCATGTAGATGTTGGCGCGTAGGAGAGGCACCGCTGTGTCTCCTCCCCGCTATTTGCTGGGCTGGATCCTTGGCCACTGGTCGGATGGGGTGGGGTGGGGTGCAGTGGAACCACATACCAATTAATCTTTCAGATGAGTTTGGGGATTCGAGAGCATTAGAATCTTTTGTTCCCATGCCTTGTGGGGAATCTCCGCCTCCCCCAGCCCACGCACCAGGTTGTGGGAGCAGAAGACTGGAAATATTTACATGCTGTAACTAAGCAAGGGGGTCTGAGACATTGCTAGAAAATACTAGTGGTTCCAGAAGAGACTTTAATCAGAGGTCAGAAGGGAAACTGCACACCCCTGCAGAAGTCAGTGTGGACACAGGTCATAATGGAGGGCCACAAATGACCTCCATATTTTTCCATGTCTACAAGCCCTTTGGAGATGGGACACAATCCCAGGGGGCGGAACTGACCTAAGTCCCTTGATAGGACTGATTAAATCTATGCCATCCGATGGCTTAAGTGTGTATAATAAGAATTTAATCCAGCAGGAGGCAAAAATAAGTTTCTTGTCACTTGGGCTTGAGACTTCTACATTTATGCTACTGCAAAAGGCTACACCACATGATAGCATTTGTTGGGAATAATATACACGCCCATGCATGCAACAGCACAAGGCATGCATCCATGTCTCCTTCCAGAGAACTTGTACTTTAAGCTGCTTTCCCATGCTTAACCATCTACGTCACCAGGGGCCCAACAGAATCTCTTCAGCCACACATGTTGTTATTCAGAATACACTGGTTTGCAGGGCCCCTGGGTGGCTCAGTTGGTTAGGCATCCAACTCTTGATTTTGGCTCTGCTCATGATCTCACGGTCATCAGATTGAACCCCGTGTTGGGCTCCACATTGAGCAGGGAGCCTGCTTGGAATTCTCTCTCTCTCTCTCTCTCTCTCTCTCTCTCTCTCTGCCCCTCCCCCCCTCAAAATAAATAAATAAACATTATAAAGGATACATCGGAAGTTGATATTCCTTGTGATTAGAATATTAATTTTTTATCCTGTTGTTGGCTTCTACTTGTGTCCTCGTTCAATGCTTTTCAAACTCCTTATCGTCTTTTGTCCCTTCCGCAGCTTTTCAAAGTAGGAGGAAGAGACATCATGCTCCTTTTTGACAGACAAGATGACCAAACACAGGAAGACTTAGTAACATGTCCCAAGTCACAGAGCATAAAATAATCATTGTCATAACAGCCACCAGCACAGCAACTCACAATCATAACAATATTAGTCAATACTTTTTGCTTTTTTGTTACCTGTCTGTGAACGGCTCTTCCTTCATTACCGTCGTGGGTCAACAACTCCCTTAAGAGGGTCTCATTCTTATCATCGTACTGCAGATAAGACAACTGAGGCATGGGAGGGGGGGTGGCGGTTAAGGGCACTGACAAAGATCCCATAAATGAGGTCCTGTCCTACAGCACACGCAACTTACATTAATGATTCTTGAACTTAACACTCAAGGAAGACGCCATCCACTTTTCATTTAATTCTCAAAACATCAAATAAATCCATTAACATGTATTAAGGTTGCAGAGGCTTATTATTACAACCAAAGAGAGCAAACCCTGCGGGCAAGCAGGAACACTCTAGAAGCTTCACCATCCGCCCTTCACACAGGGGATTGGATCATATCTTAAAGGCAGGGTGATTCAAAAGTCCAGACATCTGCGCACAGACTTTTTAGTTCTTCCTTTGCCAGAGCAGTGCTCAAACTTTAGTAGGCATAAAAAGGAGGAGAGAAGGTCGTACACGATTCTGTGTGTGTGTGTTTGTATGTCTGACCTGATTGATAATGAATTTTGATCTCCTAATGGCAGAGGAGCTCTAACATTTTCAAATTCAGTAATAGAAAAAAAATATTTAAGGGTAGCAGGTTTAAGGGAATTTCAAAGACAATTTTGACTCTTTGTGACTCTTGCCTAATGGTCTGACTTCAGAACCTAGTCCTCGCATAAAAGCTACTTCGGGAAATAAGGGGTGTTAAGACTCGGGGCCACGCGTGTCTGATTCCAAAGCCCTTATTTATTTGGCCTTCCCAGCCAAGGCTGGAGATTCCCTGTTGCCTCTTCTAATATGTCAGTTTTCTCCCCCATTCTAATCCAGTCCAGCATAGAGTTAAAACGTAAATAGATAAATGGCTGGGTCATAAACACCTGTTGACTATCCTGCTGATTGACCAAAAGTAACACTGATTCAATCCTATCTGAAATTTTTATTTTAAATGCCTCAAATAACCCTCAATCTTGCTAGCTCTTAAGAGCCAAGTGCCTGCCATGTGGATATAGTAATTTGCTGTATCCCTATTGAGAAACATAACTTGAGGCTTCCGGTTGTAATACACAGCAGCACAAACAGAATGTCAATTTCCTACTGAGTTCAGATGGGTCTATTTCAGACTACTATTGAATATATATGCTGTTTGCTAACACTCACCTGTAAATTTGTGTTTATTCTCCCTTCCCCGAGCTCTAAGTGCAATCTATTTTAATTTTCCCCTTTGCCAAATACTCAGTTGCTGACAAACACACATTCAAATTTCCTTGCATATTCATGACTGTGATTTTGTGCTCATATTGAGTTCCTGGGTAAACCGGTTTTGACTTTTTGCATCGACACACACATGCACGTGCACACACACATACACACATGCACATGCACACACACAGGCGTGTACACGCACACACACACACACACACACACACACACACACGAGCATACATGCACACCCTACATACATACACCTTCTTCCCCCAACACACACACAATTTCCATTGGCCTCCAATCACTGGCAAGAGTTTCAGACAAAATGAGAAATATGCCTTAAAACAACCCATCAATGTCCAGCACTCCTGCTTCCGTAATTGTAACTACACTGTTAAGTCCTGTCTTCTGCTAGGGTTGAGTTTGAGAAGTAGCAATATGTTTGTAATTTAAACATCTGCCCTTAAAATCTTTAAATTGTTCATAAATCAGGTCGGACTTGGTTTTATGAATACAGTTGAACCTTGAACAACGTGGGCATTAGAGGCACGGACTTTTCCTTCTGCACAGTCCAAATCAGCCTATAATTTTTGACTCGCCAAAAACTTAGCTACTAATAGCCTACAGTTGACCAGAAGCCTTACCAATAACACAGTTGATTGACACATATTTTGTATGTTATACGTATTATACACTGTATTTTTGGCAAGTAGGCTAGAGAAAAGAAAATGTTATTAAGAAAAGAATGTGGAAAAGCAAATACCTCTGCAGTACTGGGGTGTATTTATTGAAAAACATCCGTGCATAAGTGGACTTGTGCAATTCAAACTTATGCTGTTCAAGGATCAGCTCTACATCCCTTTGCAATGGTATTTGTTAAAAATGTATAATATCTACAGTAATATGCATATACAACATATATGCAGGACAGAATGCTGGAGTATTTTACAGTATTGAAAATGTTTGGTCAAGTGCATATAGTTGTAAACATCTAAATGAAATGTGTGCATGCTATAAATCCCCAATATTCTGAACGGATATTGCCATAGAATAGTTACTCGGATGATATATCCACTTTTATTATTTCCTTTCTGAATTTGTGTTATCTTGGGATTTTCTCTAGCTTACTGTTTTGCGCTCAAGAACCTTACATACTACAATGTTTACTGATTATCTCTTATATTTATTTGGTACTTCATGATGTGCCAAGCAATTTCCTGTAGATTATTTTATTTTATCCTGATGCTAGCCCTGTGGGGAAGACACTATTAATTTCCATTTTACAGGTGAGTTGATGAAATCAGAGAGGTTAACTGGCAATGTGGCTTAGTTGAGAATTAAAGACAGCACGGGAAAGTCTACGTTCTTGTCTCTCCCTTGAACCACAGCTGCTTCCTGGTGCAGTTTAAAAACTCATCTCTCCTTAGAGATCTCTTAGAAGATATATGGTCTACAGTAAAAAAAAAAAAAAACAAAACCCAAAAAACAAAAAAACCAAACTTTGCTAATTTTTGCTGGTATATGGTCTACAGTAAAAAAAAAAAAAAACTTTCTAATTTCTGCTTATGTGTTTTTAATTTCAGCTCAAAATAACATATTTCAAAAGGGATAGGAAAACTATGTGACCTATAAGTGAGAGAATGGCCCCAACAAAAGTGGGCATTGAACTTAATGTGCCCTCTGTTTCAAGGGAACCACCTCATCGGGGTTTGGGGTGAATAAGTAAAGCCCATTTGTGTATTTCAAAATGGCATTTGAGTTTAACTCCTACAAAAACAAACAAAGTGTCTCTTCCTATTGCCAAACCCAGAGAATCATCCCACTTGGAGAACACCTCCCTGAGAAGCCTAGAATCCTCCTAGAACCTTTCAAGACGATGTTTTAAATCGAATCCACAAAGGGAGCAGAGCAAAAACAAATACAAGCTTGTCAGTAGAAGAAGGTCTAAAACCGGGGACCCGTTCACAAAAACAGAGCTAAGTAACCTTCTCAACAGCTCTTCAAGGAAATCTCCAGATAGCCGACAGCCTGCTGCCTGGACTCACCATTTGGAAGATTAAAGAAGTCCAGACTAGATGTTCCTAACCCCGTATCTTTTCCCACACGTCTCCTAGGCTCCTTTGCTAGAGTGATCAGGGTGTCCTTTCCAAGGGCACCAGGCAGGGGTTCAAGTACAGGCTGGTTCAGTTCAGTGCATATATTTGGAGCCCACATTTGTGGCTCCCTGTCTTTGATGTGTGTGAACTGTCCCCCCCCCCCCCCCCCCCCGCCTCCCCCGGTGCTGACCCCTTTGAAAGGAGAGTGAGACATCTTCCACATGCTTGAAAAGCGGTGAAGATTTAAGGTCCCCAACCTGATCACGCTCTCCTTTCCACTTCTGGTTTTCATCAAAAAAGCCTGAAGCTACAAAAAAGGTGCATGATTGCAGCTAGTCATTTCCTGATTAATTCATCCACAAACGTTCTTTACATTTCTGTAGTATCAATTTTGTGCTTCACATGAAGAAAGGCAAGGAAGGCCTTGTGTCGGCCAGTAAGGCACATACAGTTGAGCTGAGGAGACAGATAAGAAAATAAGCAGGCCAAACATGTACGTACAACCATGGGCAGAAATACGGGACGACCTTGCGAAACCACACCCAACCTTGACCTGGGGGACCAGGACAGGCCTCAGAGAGGGAGAGATTCGCTCTGAACCCTGAGTGCCGCTCAGACATGGAGAAAAACTTTCTACTCATTTCCATGTGTTTGGGGTTTGGATGGCAGTTTTATTGCTCATGAAGGACAACTTCTGTGGGTATGAAAGGTATTTTAATATTTCTTACCCGGTTTTAGGAAATACCACCTTTAAGCACTTCTGTCCCTCTCTTCAGGATATTATTTAAAAACAGGATAATCTGTTTTTACGGCATAGAGTATAATTTTGGATTTCCCAAACGTGGAAAACTAATTGCCAAACTCCTGGATTAAGCTCCAACTTTGCCTTTTTTGAGCAATGGAAATTCAGCTGTTATATGTTCAGCTGTTCGACTTAGCGTAACTCTCACGGCTGATCCCCAGATCCTGCCAAGCACCGTGTAGAAAACCATTTTCAGGAAGGAAACAGGGAAATTGGGAGGACTCAACTTTTGAAAGAAATAACTTTGGACGGCAGTTTGGATAGAATGAGCCACTGTGGGGTTGTTTTCCGTATCAGCAGCAAAGTGTTTCCAATCGAAATACCAAGTAACATCCCCCGAACAATTAAAGTTAGATACCGAAGACCCTTGACATTTGTAAGAGATGTATTCTGCAGCCTTCAGAACCCCCTAAATTTATGAAGCCACCAGAGTATATATTTTTCCCCTCATAAAATGCACTGGGGTATATCCGAAAAACGTAAGTGACTTCTTTAGGCTCTTAAGAGCTGTATAAATACAGAACCAAGAAGTCGTGTCTATAGGATCACCTGGTTTGGGTGCTTTGCTTTATAACAACAACCCTGGCCTGCAGACAGGATGCTCCTCGATGGAGACTGGGAATTCACACTGTGCTATAGCTCTGGGCAGCTGGGAAAATCCTACGTCTCAATGTTCCCTTGCACGACACAAACTCCTGCCTCAGCAAACGGTCGAAATGTTACGCGGCACAAGCCAAGGGGTCTCTCCCCGGCAGACGAAGCCCTAATGCTACCTCTGCAAGATGGCATGAAGTTAGGGTATTGTTAAGTCGCTAAGAGAAAAAAACAAGAGTCTCCAACGACCGGGTGTTCCAAAAGGATGCAGTTTTCGATGTCGAGCCCTGGCAAATCTTCCCAAGTGGGAGGAGAGACAGTAACTTCGCCTTTTCTCCTTAAGTGTGCGTCAGCAGGAAGAAAGACAACGTTTCAAAGCCAACAAGAATATGAAGCTGGGGGACAGAGACAAGCTACAGAAGTACTCTGCTGGCCTCAAAATAAATCTCAAAGCTCCAGGAGGGCGTTTCGTCAATTAATATCCTTTCATTAATCCCACTAAAGCATTTTTATAACATTATCTCTGAAACTGGATACGCATTCAGTGGAAATGACAGCTCATGTCCCAGTCACAAAACATCACGGGCACATTTTGTCATCCGTAAGACCCTGTCATCAATATAGATTTCCATTTTTGTAAATCATCTTTTATTTGGGGAAGGAGGGAGGTATTGATTTTCTTTTTTTCCCAGTCTTTTCTCGGAATGTTAACCTTAAGTTCTTCATTTCCTCTGCCTGAAGCACCGTGTTGCAGCAGAATTAAATGCATAGTAAAATGGCCATGTGAGAAAGGTTTATGCATTATGTTAAAGCCCCGCTCCCTTGATAAATGGAGCCATTAGGGTCTGGAATTCACTGCATTAGTCTACTTAGCTCAATCCAACAACATGCCTTAAAAGTCTCACAAATTTGTTCAAATGCTAATGAGCCACACCACCAAACCTCATCTGTTGTAGAAGGATCTAATATTTCCAGGGGTTTAATGCATTTTAGAGCTACCCATGGACTCACTTTACCTGACTTGGCAGCTCAAGACTACTCAGATTTATAGACAGGGAAAAAATGTACACATTTCATTGTGTGGCAGCTTCTGAAAATGCACTCAATGAGCCTTAATAAAAATCACTTTTGTTTAGTGTCACTTTGTCCTCATCAACTGTCAGGATATGACGTGGAGAAAGATCTCTTCCAAAAGGTCACATGTATGTATTTTTTCCAAATAAACTGGTTAAAGGTAATAACACCCAAGTCATCTCCAAGACAAAAGGCAGCCTTACCAGTCATGTTTCTCTGGGCCAGATACGAATCTCTGTGTCTGTACTGAGCTTCTAGAAAGGGAAACTGCCAAGGTAAATGCTTGCTTTAGACTTGTGTCACCTGGTCAGGTCTATTTCCGTGGAAAGAAAAATAAACTAAGGAAACTCATCTTCATTCAATAAACCATTGTTGAGTCCCTACAATGGGCTATGCGCTGTGGTCAATGTGTTTCTTTCTCCTACCGTCTTTTGTGAGAAAAGTTTTTTTTTTTTTTCCTTTTACGTTTATTTATTTATTTTGAGAGAGAGGGTGTGAGGGAGGGGCAGAGAGAGAAAGAAACCACGTGGAGCCCAATGCAGGGCTCAGTATGGGGCTCTATGTGGGGCTTGAACTCACAAACCATGAGGTCATGACCCGAGATGAGATCCTCGGCTTGGTGGCTTAACTCACTGAGCCACCATGGCACCCCTCTCCTACTGTCTTTTGAATGACACCAGAGCCATTTTAGGACAATTGCCACAGCCAGCTTCTAGTGCATGTGACCTGTGCCATCAGACAGGGCCCCATGCCCAGAAGGACCCCACAGTTGGCTTAATCCTCTGGATTCTGGAAGGGACCCCACAAATTATTAGCCTGTTGTGACCTCAGGTGAATTAGTTTGTAGGGTAAGTTTATCAAGGCTAGCTGGGGGGGAAACTGGCCATAAGGTCTCACCCTTCATGGCTCATCTAAGACCTTACCTCTTCCAGGGATGCCTTTCCTGATGCCTGTTCCCCACTCCCATTTTTGCCTTAAATCTTGCTTCACTTAAATCTGCCCTTCCTCCAAAGTGGGCCTTCTCATAATCTCCCACTTGTGTATCTGACTCTCACACCTGCTGGACCCTAGAGTCCCTTTGGACAAGAAACACATCTGTTGTGTTGACCATTGTATCTGAATGGGTGCAGGGATGTTTTATACATTAGGAATTTGAGGCAGAGTACGTTGCACTAGCTTCTCAAGGGCCTCTGGAAAATTCGAGGGCTTTGAAATCCTTGGAGATCTAACCAAACACGCACTGGTTGAAACATAGGACAATAAAACTTAAAGTTGCAATCGATAATAATTCCAAAAGCAAATGAATTGCCATTGTATTCTTTAAAAGAAATAAATCATCCTTAATGTGGCAAGTGAGTGCATTTTAACGGGCTTATTTCTATATGGTGTGGGGCCTTCCAAAGTAAGGTTCTAGAACTCTTGGGAACTTTTAATTGTGATTTTTGTCCGATATAACTGCAAGCATCATGCCAAGGACCTGGCACTTACTCAAGACCCAGTCTAGGCCGAACCCAAATTGGGTAGCATAAGGAAATCTAAAGATGGGTATGAAATGGTCCTTCTGTCAAGAAGGAGGACAGAAAAGGCCAATAGACACGAAGCCATTAAATAAATCCTTGCATGCAAGAGGTCCAAAGCAATGAAGGTCAGGCCCATGAGAGAGAAGAGTGGACACAAGCAGTTCTGAAGTATGTCAAGGTGAAGGGAGATGTGGAATTAAATGGACTGTGGACGTTTATTTCCAGCAAATAAAATGCGTCAGGTGACAAGGACATGGAGTGGGTAACCAATGGCAAGGCACATGCTGTGGTTTGCATAGGTGGAACGGGACAGCGGAGAAAAACAAAGCCAACTTTCTTTGTTTACGTTGAGACTTTAGAAAAAGAAACGTATTCCTTTGGTTAAAAAGGGTTAACCCACAACGTTTGGTGACTTAAAAATGCATTGAATGAATAGCCTGTCTTTACTTGGCCAAGCAGACTTAGCCCTTGGTAATGGCATTGGCATGGTAGGACACGCACATACGATCGTGACGCCATGATGATTTCACATCTTGGCTTTTTCTCATTAGGTTCAAGAGACGACATTGTAGAATATAATACTTAGGCCTCATCTCTCTTGGTGTATTGGTTTTTCTAGTTTACTCAACCAAAACCAAAACAATTTACACGATTTCCCCCTGATTATACTGAACAGGAACAGGAGCTTCAGTACCCCTGTATATCACAACTCAGGGAGACTTCTCTGCACTGACAGAAAGGCAAAGTATGGAATTCACTCAACTTACTCAACCAAAATATATATTGTGTACTTACTGTGTTCTAGGCACAGGGGAAAATAGCCCTTAGGAAACTTACATTCGAACGGCGTAAGTCAGAAACCAACAAGCAACACACAAATAACTACTTTCAGACACTAATCATAATGTGAGGGAGATAAAGCACAGCCATAGCAAAGTCTCAGCTTGGCAAACATTTTCCATAAAGGGCTAGATTTTGGGATTTCCAGGTCACACGGTTTCTGTCACAACTACTCAAGTCTCTGGGTGTGACAGAAAAGTGGCCATATGTAACATGGAAGCAAATGAGTGTGGGTGTGTGCCAATAAAACTTTATTTATAAAACAAGCAGCAGGCTAAATTTGGCCCACCGGTTGTCATTTACCACACCCTGGGGTAGAGAGCTGGGGGTCTGTTTAATGTAGCTAACATGTTCTGGAAAGGTTTTCTAAGGAAGTGCGATGTCAGCTGACGTCTCAATGATGAGAAGGGCCCAGACATGCAAATATCTAGAGAAAAAGCATTGGAGGCAGTGGAGAAAATGGACGCAAACATTCAAGGTGAGGAGGAGTAAAAAGAGGGACAGTTTTAATACCTCCAAGTACTTTAAATCACCCAAAGTTCATGCAAAGGTAACATCAGGACTACAATAATGAGCCCAGAGATAGAAAACCCCACAGCATATTTTGAAGCTTTCTTTTCTCTTAACAAGGATCTGAAACACCTTGTTTGAATTATTGCAGATTTCAGTCAATTGTCTTTGGTGTCCTGGAACAGTGACCTGTCACTTCACCTTGAGTCCTGGTGGTTTTTGTGTTTTGTTTTTTAAATGTCTATTTATTTTTGAGAGAGGGAGAGAGAGAGGCAGTCTTCAAGCAGGGGGAGGGGCAGAGAGAGAGGAAGACACAGAATTGGAAGCAGGCTCCAGGCTCTGAGCTGCCATCATGGAGCCCGACGTGGGGGGCTCAAACTCACAAACCGGAGATCATGACCTGAGCCGAAGGCGGTGGCTCAGCCGACTGGGCCACCCAGGCGCCCTATGGTGTTCTAACTCTAAATCTGGATTGGGCTACTTGGGACACCATTAGTCAAGAGCTAAACTTAGGGAAAACTCAGATCTATGTACAATGCACATTAGCACTCAGTGAATGCTAGCTGGGTGATTTTTAAAAAATTTAAAACCTAGGCTGATATTTTCTTGTAAAAGCTTTGGAAGACAATGGTATGGATAGATGGCTTGTCCGGTCATTTAGCTCTTCCATCCTAGATAACAAGGGCTGAGAACCGAGCCCACAGATCACATTTGGCCTTCTGATTAGCTTTGTTTGGTTGGTCACCAACATTTAGATTTGATGTGAAAAAATCTGAATGTCTACTTGAGGGAACTGGCCACGCTGCACCCTTGAATCCTCACCTGGTAACGACACTGCACCCTTGAATCCCCACCTGGTAATTGTCTGCAAAACCTCTTCTTCTAGACTAGTAGGGACTTCCACTTTGCCATAGTGACTATCTCACTTACTGCCTTGGTGAATCCTGGAGCTTCTACACCCTTTATAAAAGCTCTTCTTTAAGAAAAAAAAGATACAAAATTATGATTATACCATGTTTCCAGCGTCTCTGACACCGTAGGCGAAACTACAAATAAAAAGTGGCCAAAGCCCATGAGCACCAAATTCCTGGGATGAGTCCAGTGCTATCTAACATCCAATGTGAGGGCAGGTATGATGGAGGGCATGTCAGAGAGGGAAACTACAGCCCTATTAACCAACCAAAGTTAAATGCCTTATTTTTGCAAATTGCATGAAAACACATGGTCAGTAAGCAAAGGTCAAAGCCCTTCCTAGGGCCGTCACAAGAGCCCCCCTCTCTCTCTCAGCTGGTTTTCTTTTTTCATTTTTTTTTTTTAAACTACCTGTCTGGATTCTATGGGCATATGAGTTTTCAAACCCTTCAAACTGAAGGATTTCTAAGTTCTCTGACATTTTAAAGTTCTGTAGATTTGCTTTTGTTCACACTCTGTAATGTTTTCTTAAAAGACTCATAGCCCGAGCTATCTTCCTTTCCTTTAGTCTTAGAATAATCTGCTAAATGAGCTTGACAATGGATAGAATGTGTGGATTTCTCTCAGTTGCTTGCGAGCAATCTAACACATCCAAACTGCCAAGCATCAATTGAAAACTGAAGAATTCAGCCATTATCCTAAACAAGTGACAGGCAAATTCTTACACCACGCCGATGATCAAACAAATGACAAGTTTCTCTACTTTCTTTGTAACAAAGTTGGACGGCAGCTGCATATATGGGAAATATGAGTGAGAAGGGGGTCTGTCAGGTGGCTCAGATAATGAGAGAATTGCCCCCATGCCAGAGCTTTCCAACAGTTGCCGGCCGCCTCGTGATAAGCTTTGCCTCGGTTCACACCTGATCTGACCTCGGTGCCTTTTCAATGTCCAGGGCAAGGAGATACGTTGTCCAAAGCCCTAAGGATCTTTTAACCTGGCATTCAATAAAATCAAAATGCCATCGGACACGTGGCCAAGAACTGTGTCGCACAAAACACTCTCAGCTCAGTT